>NC_048320.1:4693495-5041961 GCF_013100865.1 Trachemys scripta elegans | reverse complement strand
AATCGATCCCCGAGAGGTCGATTTCTACCCGCCGATTCAGGCGGGTAGTGTAGACCTAGCCTAAGAGTGTGTTTTTTCACACCCCAGACAGACATCGCTACGCTGGCACAAGTTTTAAGTGTAGACCAGCCCTTCAATGTTTTTTTTTTAAATAAACAATGTAGTGAATGATCTTAAACTGCTGTAAGTTAAACAGAAGTAACGTAAACACATTCCCCGTCGACTTAATTTAAAACTGCAACAAGCCACTTTCCTCCCACAATAAGAAGGGGCTGCACCAGTGAAGTTCACCCCTGAGGTCGTACCAGTGTAACTTTCCTGTGTAGGAAAGTCTTACGTTGTTGGGGCCCATTGCAAATATATGTTATGCGTAATTCTCCCCTCTTCCTCGGGGGTGGTCGGTAGGCCTGGATGCTAATTACAGGGATGGCGGACAATCGCAGGCTGTCTGTTCTGGAAATTTCCATTTAAAAGCCATGATATATATTCATGTGAATGTGCTTTGTTTTGTTTTTACACGAGGTCGGAAGTGTCTGTTTTACCTGGAGCTGGACACAGTGCCAGGGCTATCTCTTCTCTTTGGGTCTGTCTCGGTTGTGGCTAGGAGATGTGATTCCCAGCTCGGGTAGCCATACGCACACTAGCACTTCTCCAGCTGCAGCCTAAACATAGCAGTACATACCTGGGGGATGGGGTGGCGTTTTATTCGACTGGCTAGCCCGAGTCACTCCCCTTCCTGCCATGGCCACGCTGCTCCTTTTAGTGCACTAGCTCAAGCAGAGCTAGCGAGTGTCTATCTCCCCGAGCGGGGAATCACAGACCCTTTAAATCTGGAATTCTGCTGAGAGGTGAGGAGGACACAGCTGTGGTGCGCCCCATGTGATCAGATCAGAGGTGGGAGCTCCAGGGAAGCTCTGCCGTGGACGAAGGGGTGGCTCTATGTTTTTTGCCGCCCCAAGCACGGCAGGCAGGCGGCTTTCAATGGCTCACCTGTGGGCAGTCCGCTGGCCACGCGGATTCGGCGGCATGCCTGCGGGAGGTCCGCCGGTGCCGCGCCATCGGCGTCCCCGCCACCGAATTGCCGCCGAAGCCGCGGGACCGGCAGACCTCCCGCAGGCATGTCGCTGAAAGCCACCTGCCTGCTGCCCTCACAGGGCACCCCCCACAGTTTGCCGCCCCAGGCACACGCTTGCTGCGCTGGTGCCTGGAGCCGCCCCTAGCTAGAGGGTTTTGTGTGAGCTGTGTATGGGGACGATTTGATTTTTTTGCAAACATTGAAATAAAATGTTCCGGTTGGGAACAGCACCTTAGTCTGGGGGTGTAACATACAGTCAGAGAGATTAAAGTCAGAAGGGACCATCACTTCAGCTAGTCTGACCTGTACATCACAGGCCAACACCACCACCCATCACCCGCACGCTGAACCCAACAACTGAAATTAGCCCCAAATATTACAGCCCACAGCAGACTAGATTATTGCGTATCACAGGCAGAAACTGGGAGGGACCGAGGGGCACCAGTGTCTGAGGGGAATGATGAAGTGAGATACACCCAGATAATCCTGGGAAGTGACCCGCACTCCACACTGCAGAGGAAGGTGGGGAAAAAAAACAAAAAAAACAAGGTCCCTTCCAATCTGACTTGGGGGGAAATTCCTTCCCAAGGCCGCACATGGTGATCAGTGAAACCCTGATCATGTGAGCAAAGACCAACCAGCCAAGTACTTGAGCGAGAGAAAGAAAGTGTGTTTGGTGCCACCTTGGAGCCCTGGCCTACCCCGCCCAAGGTCCCATCTCCAGCTGTGGCCATCTCTGATACTTGAGGAAGGAGACCAATAAACTCCTCCCAGAATACATTGTGGAGGGCGGAGGAATCTCTTCCTGACCCTACCAGTGGCTGGCTGAAACCTTGAAACCTGCGCTTTTAGGAACATGAAACGTAACACTTAAACAGGTGCAGCGGAGTGAATGCTGACTAGCATTTGATTATTTTTCGTCTCTGGAAATCCCAGCCCCCAGTGCCCCATGGACTGGGATGGCCTGCTGTGATGAACCTGCGAAGCGAGACTGTTATCCCCATCAGCAGGAGGAAGGATGTTGACCCAAATAATGACTTGGAACTTCTGGGAATGGATCTCCCTGACCTGGGATTCTCTCCGAGCTGCCTGTTGCTTCAGTGTTATAACTATCCTCAGGGATGGGAAATATCTGACTCCCAGGCTTCCCCGCCCTACGTGGGTGAGCTCCGGATGCAGGATTCCTTTCATCTGGCACCTTCGGCCAATGCCCAGCTACAGCTCTCTCCCCGAAACCCCTGCAGGATTCTGCCAGCTGAAGTGTGAGTCTCGCAGGCTGGTGCTTCGGCCACTTTGCATGGAAGTGAAATAGCCAGAAAGGAGAGAGTCCAGCTTGTCAGAGAGACAAAGAGCAAAAAAAAAAAAAAAAAAAAAACATGTGAGGGATTGATTCATCACACATGGTTTCCATGGCAATATATTAACCAGTTAGCCCTGCCGAAGGCTGACCCTCAATTGTCTCCCACCCCGAGAGACGGGTGTGTGCAAAACGTTACTGGAGAGACGCATGGCTCCCGGCTCCTAGCAATGAAGACATGGGGGAAGGAGTGGTGGGTTTCGGGGAGGGAAGGCGAATGCATGGCATTTGTGCAGTTCAGTGGCATGCTCTCTTAAGAACAAGACAGGATTGTTCCTGCATGATAATCACCCTCCCCCGTGCACTAATAATAACACTGAACCCGTAACGAGCGCCGGAGAAAGCACTGTCGAAACATGAATGGCTTCTCCCCGCCTTTGCTGAGTTAGGTCACTCGTGTTACCCCCACGGTGCAGGCGGGGAAACTGAAGCTCAGAGCAGGTAAGAGCTTAGCCCAAGAGTCAGGATTAGAGCCCAGGACTTATTCCTCGAGGGCACGACGTTTCCTACAATACCATCAGGCTGCCCCCTAACCCAGGCTTCGTGTTCCCATGACCCCTCTGACAGGGAACCGGGGTGGGGGGTTGCATTGGATGCTTTTGCCCAGATTGGAGAAGGTGGGTTTGCTTTGTTTTTCTCCACATAGGAACATGTGTCCTTTTCTGCTCCCTAGGATAGAGACGGCAGAGCAGTGATCTAACTGTTAGAGATATGAATGACCCGTGACCCAATTCTTCCCCCCATACCTCTCTGGCATTAAATTAATGTCAAATAAAGCTGAGACATTCATCTACAACAGAAAAGCTTTGGGTGGGTTACACAGTAATCTGGAGGGGGGAGAAGGGTACCCAAGTACCAGCAATAGTGCATTTCATTCTAATGGCAGCTCCCCATATAGACATGGGGATTGACTTTATAAACTGTACCCAAATATATAATCACCTGGAGCTTTATCAAGATTTTCTAGTGACAATATAACCCAGAAAGCATTGCTTGGGTCATCAGAAACAGAAGCACCAGAAATGCTTGATGATTTATAATATTCTGAAGCCAGCAGGAAGCACATATCAAATTAATCCAGCAATTTAATTACCATAACCGTAATCCTTTAGCTAGAAGAGCAGTCACCATTTATTTGGGAACACTGTGCTGTATCCAATGCTGTATCGTAATGCATTTCAAAAACAGATACCAAGGGTTCTCCTCTCTGTCCCAAGATGGGACTGGGGTGCAAGGAATTTTTTTTTTTAAATGCTACACTTTGAAGAATGGGATTAGCACAAAACCATGAGTCAGAACCTAAAAATTGAGATATTAGCTTAAAAATCATGAGATTAAAAAACCTTTGGGATTTTTTGTTTTTGTTTTCAAGTGTCAGGGCCTCAGGTCACATTTTTGAGATTTTTTTTCCACAACCATGATAGCTAGAAACTTACTTTAAAAAAATAAATGAAGGATGAGAGTATCACCTAATGATATGCCTAGAAACATACCAAATATCACAATAAAATCTACACACCACACCACAGAAACACCAACCCAGGAACCTATCCCTGTAGCAAACCTCGTTGCCTACTCTGGCGACACCATCAGAGGACCCAACCACATCAGCCACACCATCAAGGGCTCATTCACCTGCACATCCACTAATGTTATATATGCCATCATGTGCCAGCAATGCCCCTCTGCCATGTACATTGGCCAAACTGGACAGTCCCTCCGCAAAAGAATAAATGGACACAAATCGGACATCAGGAATGGTAACATACATAAGCCAGTAAGTGAACACTTCAATCTCCCTGGTCATTCTATTACAGATTTAAAAGTCACTTTATCATTGAACAAAAAAACTTCAGAAATAGACTTCAAAGAGAAACAGCAGAATTAAAATTCATTTGCAAATTCAACACCATTAATCTGGGCTTGAATAGGGACTGGGAGTGGCTGGTTCATTACAGAAGCAGCTTTTCCTCTCCTGGAATTGACACCTCCTCATCTATTATTGGGAGTGGACTATATCCATCCTGATTGAATTGGCCCTGTCAACACTGGTTCTCCACTTGCGAAGTAACTCCCTGCTCTCCATGTGTCAGTATATAATGCTTGCATCTGTAACTTTCACTCTATGCATCCGAAGAAGTGAGGTTTTTACTCACGAAAGCTTATGCCCAAATAAATCTGTTAGTCTTTAAGGTGCCACCAGACTCCTTGTTGTTTTAATAAAATCATGAGAGTTTCCAGCATTGTCTGATGGACAAGCTCTGTTCTCCTGTCCTTCTTTTCAAAGTTTCAGGTATTGAGGAGTATGTGTTTGATTTAGGGCTGTCTACACTGAGAAACTAATTCAGATTAAGATCGGGTGTCAATTTAAAGGGGAATAGCTAGTCCTGATTGTCTTCATGTGTGGATACTTTTATTCTGGAATGAGAGTGATTTATTCTGAATTAGTTTGAATTAGCTGAATCCACTGGAATAAACTAAGGCATTCTTGTTCCAGAATAAGAACATCCACATATGGAGTTAATCTGGAATAGCTATTCAGAATAACTCCGTGTAGACAATCCCTTAAACGCAGGGATCGGCAACCTTTGGCACGCGGCTCCCCAGGGTAAGCACCCTGGTGGGCCGGACCGGTTTGTTTACCTGCCACATCCGCAGGTTCAACCAATCACGGCTCCCACTGGTTCGCCGCTCCAGGCCAATGGAGGCAGTGGGAAGTGGCGCGGGCCGAGGGATGTGCTGGCCAGTGGGAGCCGCGATCGGCCGAACCTGCGGACGCGGCAGGTAAACAAACCGGCCCGGCCCGCCAAGGTGTTTACCCTGGAGAGCCGCGTGCCAAAGGTGGCCGATCCCTGAACTAAAGTCTGTCTGACAACTCCCCTCCTTTGAACCCATGGATCATCTCACCGTAGAGAACTGCTCCTCTAGTGTGAATATGATCAAAACATCTAACAGTCCTGGTTATGCCTGAACTATCTCTGTGTATTGACCCTTAGAGACGAAAGGCTGACAGAAATACTTGGTTTCAGGGTACTGAACTCTGGTTTATTTCTGTGTCCATGGCGTCTCATTTATTTGCCTGCCGTTTCATTTTTTTCTTCTGTGCCCCTTTACTTTTTTCCCCCTTGATCCTATTCTTATGGTCCTTTCTCTTCTTTTCCCTGCCACACTCTGGCAAGCCACATGAATGGAGGAGTTGGAGAGAACAGCCTCCTTCGAGGACTTTGACCTCCTTGTTTTTCTTGGAGGTGTCTCTCCAAGATCTTGTTCTTGTTTGCTGGAGAAACGCTATTAAGAAGAGGGGAAAAGTTTGTTAAAGTCTCCAGAGAACCAAAAGAGGAAAACAATGGTATTTAAGAAAACAAACTACGCTCAGGTTCTGAGTCTTACATGCCCTCCAGAAAAAAAAAAAAATCTTGTGTGGCTACCAAAGGTTTCTTCACAGAGTTTACCCTGCATCCTTGGTACCTCAGTGTGGATAGTCCGATTATATGGATTCTTAGCAGATTGAATTCTAGGTCCCTTTCTTTTTTTCCCTTTTATATGCAGCATGTATTTTAGATGGTTTCACACATACAGATCTCCAGACTGGTACTAGTAAACATTTCATAGGGAGAATAATTATTTAGAACTGGTCCAAAAATATCCAAAGTTTTTTGCGTGGAAAATGGCTAGTTCGTAGGAAGTGAAATGTCAGTGGGAAATGTTCTTTTTTTTTGTTTGTGTGTTACATTTTTCATTTTGTCATTGAAAACAAAGCAAACACACACTTTCCAGTTCTGGGCAACTGAAAACCAAACATCTTTAAAGTTTTTTTTACAAACTTTTTCACATGGTGGAAAATACATTTTCCAGCCAGTTCTAGAGTTAATGCATATTACACGTGAGGAATTTCTATTTGAAGTTACAAGTCCTACAATTTACGAGCTTGTTATAGCTCCCTGTAAATTGTGTGTCTGTGCTGAGCTTGCTACAGTTTGTTTCTAGATGCATAATGCAATATATCATGTGTGCGCACGCACCTGTCAGAAATGTTCGTGGATAAGTCCGAGAAGAACAACCAAACTGTTTAAGAAGCTCAAGGTATTGATGAATGAGGAAGGTTAAAAAATGAAATATTTTTGGTCCAAAAATGTTCTAACAAAACAGTTCCCATTTTCCAATAAAATATACTAAATACTTCTATCTCTTGCAAGGTAATTACCCAGGGAAGTACATGGTAACTACTTACAACTGTGGAGGATAACCAGGCAGGGATAAGTAGTTGCTTAGGGTAGTATAAGGGAGTGTAATTAGAAATAAGAGGATGGCATTAAATCAGAGGAAACATAGGTTAATAACATGTTACCATACTGGGCCAGACCAATGGTCTATTAGCCCAGTTTCCTGTCTCCAATTCTCAGAGCTTCAGGGGGAGTGCACAGAACAGGGAAAAAGGGAGGAAGATGAACCCGGGGAACTACAGACCGGTCAGCCTCGCCTCAGTCCCTGGAAAAATCCTGGAGCAGGTCCTCAAGGAAACCATTTTGAACCACATGGAGGAGAGGAAAGCGATCAGGAACAGTCAGCATGGATTCACCAAGGGCAAGTCATGCCTGACCACCCTGATTGCCTTCTATGATGAGATAACTGGCTCTGTGGATATGGGGAAAGCGGTGGATGTGACATATCTTGACTTTAGCAAAGCTTTTGATACTGTCTCCCACAGTATTCTTGCGAGCAAGTTAAAGAAGTATGAGCTGGATGAATGGACTATAAGGTGGATAGAAAGCTGGCTAGATTGTCGGGCTCAATGGGTAGTGATCAATGTCTTGATGTCTAGTTGGCAACCGGTATCAAGTGCAGTGCCCCAGGGGTCGGTCCTGAGGCCGGTTTTGTTCAGCATCTTCATTAATGATCTGGATGATGGGATGGATTGCACCCTCAGCAAGTTTGCAGATGACACTAAGCTGGGAGGAGAGGTAGATATTCTGGAGGGTAGGGATAGGATACAGAGAAACCTAGACAAATTAGAGGATTGGGCCAAAAGAAACCTGATGAGGTTCAACAAGGACAAATGCAGAGTCCTGCACTTAGGATGGAAGAATCTCATGCACTGCTACAGGCTGGGGACCTGTAGGCTGGTTGGCCGGGGCTCGTCCCCCTCCAGGGTGGCGGCGAGCCAGACCGCCTTGCTACTTTGGTCAGGGGTGTCGGGGAATGAGCTCGGCTGTGCGGTAAACAGTCGCTCAGGCCCTCAGGCGGGGGCTGAGCAAACAGTTCAACAGTAGCAAGCCCCAGCCCTAGATCAGTAAGCCCAGTTCCATCAGCCTCTCCTAAGTCATGTGTCCCATGATTTTACTACATCCTCCCACCTCTTCCTATCCCTGTTCTGACCCTGCCTGCAGGCTCCCACCACAGCGGCTGCAGCCTGGTGAGTCTACCTCTGGAGGGGATCTAGTGAAAAAGCCTCCAGCCTGCCAGACCTGTTAGCACAACATTGAAACTGTTAAAGAGCCATTCAAGTGATAATGAAGCCATTTAACAGGCATTTGCCAACCCCTAGGTATATACTGTCAGTTTCTGAATTTACTGACAAAAACAGTTGTGCATCACTGTCATATTTACTCTGAACATGTCTACAGGACCTTCGTTTAAAATTTGCTTTAAAATATTTCATGAGTGTGTTGATGAAGATTATAAAATCACATCTCTAAAAAAATCCTTGCATAGATTTTTAGATGCACGTCTTTAGCCTTAAATGCTTGGATTTTCAGACATATAGTTTTTTAAATAAATCCTTCAAAAGACCCCCCCATATCTAAAATACACATGGGAGCCCGGACTGCCATGGGGCATAGGGGCACCAATTTAATAATACTGCATAGGGCCCCTGTAGTAGGTCCTAGCCGGGGCTCGACCCTTCCGGGCAGGAGGGGAGCCACACCGACTCACTACTGTGGGAACAAGCAGTCAGTTAGTCCCGAAACTCCGGCTCTTTGGTGCAGAGTCGGAGCAACCACAGTCAAAGCTCAAGAGCCCAGGCCCTGGATCAGGGCGGGGCAAACACAGTTAGCTCAGACCCTTGCTTGCAGGGGCTGAGCGGGCAACTAGTTCAACGCCCGGGCCCTGGATCAGGGCGGGGCAAACACAGTTAGCTCAGGCCCTTGTTGCAGGGGCTGAGCGAGCAAATAGTTCAAAGCCCAGGCTTCTGTAGCCGAGCGTTGGGTGAGGGGGAAGCCTGCCACCCGTGCGGAGGGTGGCAGGGGGGAACGCAGGCCCACCCACTCCACTGCGTTCCAGCCCGGGGCCCTAACAGCGGTTGCTGCCGCTGCTGGTCAGTGGGGTATCCAGACCGCAACACACTGACATAGGCTCACACTCAGTTGCAGCCGGACCGGGGTCGGCTACCCCCGGGCTACTTCCGTGATCCCCCTCACAGCCTACCTCGGTCGTTGCGCCGGGATCGGGCCAGTCCACCTGCATGGGTTCCTCTCTGCCCGGGCTCGGCGGCAAGTCTGGTAGCTCTGCCGGGAAGTCCGGCCAATGGTCCTCAGGTGGCTCCTCTGGATAGCAGCAGGGGCGAAGGGGTTCGGGTCCAGTCTCACCCTCAGGGTTAGTGGGGTTCGGTTCCCAGGGGTTCTCCCAGTAGCGGGCGTGAACGGGCTCCGGCGGCTCCTCCTCGTAGCGGGCCCGGGGTAGCTCAGGCCAGCTAGGGTCTTCGACGGTCTCCTGGCCGGGAGCTCCCGGCCGCACGTCTGCTCCCTGTGGTGGCTGGCCGCCGACTGAGCTCTGGCGGCCGGCCTTTATACTTCCTGTCCCGCCCCTTGACTTCCGGGGGGCGGGGACAGGGGGTGGTGTTCCCACCCACTCTGGTGCCGGCACGTGGGCTCCCTCTTCTGGGCAGGAGGGGAGCCACACCGACTCACTACAGCCCCATAAATCCTAAGGGTGGCCCTGTTTGTAGTTCCCCAGTTTCTCTTTCTTCTCTTTTTAAAAGATGGGCACTATATTTGCCTTTTTCCAATCGTCCGGGACCTCCCCCGATCGCCATGAGTTTTCAAAGATAATGGCCAATGGCTCTGCAATCACATCAGCCAACTCCATCAGCACCCTCGGATGCAGCACATCCGGCCCTATGGACTTGTGCTCGTCCAGCTTTTCTAAATAGTCCTTAACCTGTTCTTTCACCACTGAGGGCTGCTCACCTCCTCCCCATGCTGTGCTGCCCAGTGCAGCAGGCTGGGAGCTGACTTTGTTTCTAAAGACCAAGGCAAAAAAAGCATTGAGTACATTAGCTTTTTCCACATCATCTCTCACTAGGTTGCCTGCCTCATTCAGTAAGGGGCCCACACTTTCCCTGACCTTCTTATTACTAACATACCAGTAGAAACCCTTCTTGTTACCCTTCACATCCCTTGCTAGCTGCAACTCCAGTTGTGCTTTGGCCTTCCTGATTACACCCCTGCATGCTCGAGCAATATTTTTATACTTCTCTCTAGTTATCTGTCCAAGTTCCCACTTCTTGTAATCTTCCTTTTTGTATTTAAGCTCACTGAAGATTTCTCTGTTAAGCTAAGCTGATTGCCTGCCACATTTGCTATTCTTTCTGCAAATCGTAATGGTTTGTTCCTTCGCCCTAAATAAGGCTTCTTTAAAATACAGCCAACTGTCCTGGACTCCTTTCCCCTTCATATTAGCCTCCCAGGGGATCCTGCTCATCTGTTCCCTGAGGGAGTCAAAGTCTGCTTTTCTGAAGTCCAGGGTCCATATTCTGCTGCTCTCCTTTCTTCCTTTGGTCAGTATCCTGAATTCGACCATCTCATGGTCACTGCTGCCCAGGTTGCCACCCACTTCTACTTCCCCTACCAATTCTTCCCTGTTTGTGAGCAGCAAGTCAGGAGCATGGCCCCTAGTCAGTTGCTCCAGCACTTGCACCAGGAAGTTGTCCTCAACACTCTCCAAAAACTTCCTGGATTGTCTGTGCACTGCTGTATTGCTCTCCCAGCAGATGTCACAGTAGTTGAAGTCCCCCTTGAGAACCAGGGTCTGTGATCTGGAAACTTTTGTTAGTTGTCTGAAGAAACACTCGTCTACATCATCCTCCTGGTCTGGTGCTCTATAGCAGACGCCCACCATGACCAGAGCCGGCTCTAGGCACCAGCAAACCAAGCACGTGCTTGGGGCGGCACATTTTCAGGGGCGGCATTCCGGCCATCTTTTTTTTTCCTTTTTTTGCTTCGGGTGGCAAAAGCCTAAAGCCAGCCCTGGCAGCAGCAGCGCGTCATGCATGGGGGGCGCCCTGGGGCTGCTGCGGTTTGCACCATGGGGGAGCAGCGCCGCACCTTGTGGCTGGGCCGTGCAGGCTCTGAGCGGGGGACACTCGGGCTGGGGGCCGCCCTGCGGGGCACATGGAGCCACCTGCAGGTGCCGCAGGGCGGCCATCCCCCAGCGCCGCAGCCGGGGCTGGGCAAAGCGGCTCGAGTCACCCAGGGGCTGCGGCAGGGCGGCCAGAAGCAGCAGCAGCAGTGGGACCATAGAGGGTGCCCACATCCTGCTCTCCGCGGCTCCGCTCCCTCTGGGGCTACCCTGCCCCAGCTCCTCTGCACCCTGCAGGGGAGATCCCCTGGCTCTGCCCTCCCGGGTCCCGGCCAGTCCTGGAGGCGGGAGCCATGGCTGGAGGGACCCTGGGCTGAGGCACGGCCTGGGAGCCCCGCTGCTTACCCCGACCCTGCCAGCACCGGACCGGCTGGAGGCGAGGGGGGAGCGGGCGGAGTCAGCACTGGTGTGGGGGAGCCCAGGGCTGGTGCGGCAGGGAGTGTGGGTGGGGGAGGGCAGTGGTAGGGGGGTGAGAGCCCAGGGCTGGGGTGGGAGGCAGCCAACAATTTTTTTGCTTGGGGCGGGAAAAAACCTAGAGCCGGCCCTGGCCACATCACCCTTGTTGCTTTTGTCTCTAATCTTAACCCATAGACTCTCAACAGGCTTTTCTCCAGTTTCATACTGGATCTCTGAGCAGTCATACTGCTCTCTTACATACAGTGCCACTCCCCCACCCTTTCTCCCCCGCCTGTCATTCCTGAACAGTTTATCCCATCCATGACAGTGTTCCAGTCATGTGAGTTACCCACCAAGTCTCTGTTATTCCAGTCACCTGATAGTTCCTTGACGGTGCCAGGACTTCCAGTTCTCCCTGCTTGTTTCTCAGGCTTCTTGCATTCGTGTACAGGCACCTAAGGCCTGGTCTATACTACCCGCCTGAATCGGCGGGTAGAAATCGACCTCTCGGGGATCGATTTATCGCGTCCCGTCGGGACGCGACAATCGATCCCCGAATCGGCGCTCTAACTCCACCAGCGGAGGTGGTAGTAAGCGCCGCCGACAAAAAGCGGCAGAAGTCGATTTTGCCGCCGTCCTCACAACGGGGTAAGTCGGCTGTAATACATCGAATTCAGCTACGCTATTCACGTAGCTGAATTTGCGTATCTTAAATCGACTCCCCGCTGTAGTGTAGATGTACCCTAAGATGACTAGCCGATTGCCCTGTTTTCTCAGTATGAATCAGGAGGCCTCCCCTGTTGCACCCTCCTCCTTGTGATTCCTCCCAGTATCCCACTTCCCCACTTACCTCAGGGCTTAGGTCTCCATCCCCTGGTAAATCTTGGCAGTATAATTGGTGCCCACGTGGAGAAGGATTCTTCTCTTCCGTTCTCTTCTCCTCTCTTCTGAGGCCCAGATAAGGGTGGAGAAGGTGCTAAGGGCTGCGGGAAAGTGGCCTGGGGAAATAGATTGCAGGGTTGGAGGGGACGCAGCATGTGGCTGCCAGCTATAGGGTCTCTGGGCCGTGACCCGGAGTAGTGGGTGGGCCCGTGTTGGGACAGTGGATTGCCGGTCCCCCGGAAGGCGGGGAGAACTGAGTGCGGCACAGCCGGAGGGCTGTGTCTGGAAGAGGACGCTGTGGTCCTGGGAGTGACACGGGTCCTGGAACAGAAGTGATGGCAGTGAGACGTCACCAGATGAAGGCACGCTGGCGAACAAAGCTAATTCCCAGGGCAGCCAGCAGGAGGCACCACAGCGATGAGTCCACACCATCACATCGCCGCTCGGTGATGATTCACTTGGTGATGACCTGTTCTGTTCATTCCCTCTGAAGCACCTGTCATTGGCCACTGTCGGAGGTCAGGATACTGGGCTACATGGACCTTTGGTCTGACCCA
Organism: Trachemys scripta elegans; assembly: GCF_013100865.1. Classification (NCBI taxonomy): domain Eukaryota; kingdom Metazoa; phylum Chordata; order Testudines; family Emydidae; genus Trachemys; species Trachemys scripta. Next base: position 5,029,336 of record NC_048320.1, on the reverse strand, counting down.
GTATGACCGCTCTTATATCCAAATTAAAAAAGGAAACTTTTCAGGGGATTCCTTATCACCAGTGCTGTTCATGGTAGCGATGCTGCCGCTAACACGGATGCTCTGTGGGACAATTTGTGCTTATTATCAGCGAAGACCAACAGCCAGTTAGCCAGTTGTAACACATGGATGATCTGAAACTGTATGGATGGTCACAAAAGGAGATGCAGAGACTGATGACATATGTAGAAAAGTTTGAAGATACAAAGTTTCAGGTTGGCTTGGCTCAATGTGGAGTGGCGTCTGTAAAGATGGGCAAGCTGGTACAATCAGACGACATACAAACTGATGAAGGTATTTGCCAAGATATCTCTCAGCTTGGTCCCTACAAATACCTTGGAATCAGGGAACTGTCTGAGTTACTACAGAAGGAAGTAAAAGAAAAAAGCGAGGAAAGGATATTACAGATGACTAAGATCTACTCTAAGGACAAAACTCAAAGAATTTTATCTTAGTCTTTAATATGTGGATGATACCTGTAATACTGTACACTGCTGGAGTGATCAGGTGGCATGAAGAAGAGAAGAAAAAAATGAATATCCAAACAAGAAAGCTCTTAGTGATTCATTATTATTATAGGCAAGCATCAATCCATTGGATCATGGTATATGCCCAAGAGGTCTAGTCAGGCGCCTGATGAATCCGATTATGGCTGACCAGCCCAATTTGAGAACGACGTAGCTTGTTACAAATTTTACGGATGCATGTGTTGTCTGAGATGGAGTCCAAAATTACTGCACACGGATTCCATCCTCTGCATCAAAGTCGCTTTCTGTTGAGCTGCACCCAGTGCCAGATATTCCCTCCAGATTGGACGGATTCAGAGAGTAATGCATACCAATCAAGATGTGGACAGGACATACATCCGATGAGGGATGGAGGAAAAAGGTCTGCTATTGGTGGAGGAAGCAATTGAGAATGAAGAATATATCATCAAAATACGTGAAGAGTCGACCAGAATGAAAGATAATCTGGTCGCGATAACAAGAGATGGCTGAGTGTGCATCCTAGGCCAAGAAAGCATCAAAGAAAGGAGAAACCAAATCAACAAAGGAAGACAAAAGATTTACACAGAAATCAGTGCACGTGCAGTGGTGGAGAGAGAGACAGCCTATTAGTGATCGGAGTTGAACAAAGTCCTGGCTTGTAGAAGGCCTCTCGAGAGAGACCGAGAGCCTTACCATGAATGGCCAAGAGCAGTCGGTCCTTAAGGCTTAATTAAGTTTGCAACAGAACTGCCCAACAGAACTGCAGTGTTCCGAAAAGGAAAAACCAATGGAGCATGTGTTGAGCACCTGCAGGAGCCTGGCTGGGAGAGAATATAGGAACAGACACAATGAGGCTGCCAAGTGCCTGCATTGGAGCCTCAGTCCGGATTTAAACGAACCGGGCGATGTTACTACCACCAGATCAAAAGTGCACTAGAGAATGAAGAGGATAAGATTTTATAGGATCTGGCAGTTGTCACAGACCTAACAGTTCAGGCTGGACATAGGTGCTGTAGGAAAAACAGGCAAACCAGACCATGTTAATTGATTTTGCCATCCCAGCAGACAGAAATGCAAACAAGGAGGTGATGACATATGAAGAATTCTGCCATGAAGTGGACCAATTATGGAAAACTAGAAAAAGACAATCCAGTGATTATTGGAGCACCTTGTGAGACCCTCTAAGCAGCTTAGGAACACATTAGGAGTGTGAGACGTCATGATCAGCCACCTCCAACAGACAGCACTCCTGGGCACCCTGAGAATTTTAAAGAAAGTCAAAGGAGAAAAAGTGCATTTGAGCACTTAATATGCAGGAATTCTGCAGAGGGTTTAACAAAACTCCTGGCTACCCAAACCTATGGGTTCATAGTCAGGATTTATTGGTGACCCATGGTGATACATTTTAGGCAGCAGCTTTCCCTTTTTTATGCTTAAAGTTCTTGTTTGTTAATTTTTTTTTTTAAAGATGTAATACTCTGGTAATAGTAATTATCAGGGGGTCAGAACTTAGAGAACATCCTGCATCAGAGATCAGGAGATTCATTATGTGCAGGACCCAAGTGCGAAAAATGCTTCTTTGCAACGTCCTCCCAACAAAGACGGGACAGAAACATGACCCCCAGGAGAGGAGGAAAGGGGACTGGGAAGTCTCTAAGGTGCCACAAGTACTCCTGTTCTTCTTTTTGGGAAGAGAGAGATTCAGCTTCTGCTCTCATTTACATTGGGTGCTAAATTTACATGGAGCTACTCCAGATTTACTCGAGTAAAGATATCCGGTTTAAACAAAGTATAATTAAAAATAATAGTGTTCTTCCTTCATTTTATGAATGACTAAGGGATGGAAGCCAAAAGTAGGTAGAGCGAGGGGGTGAGCAGCATCTTGCATGGATAATTTCTTGTGTTCCTTAGATATGTAGCTAGTTCTTCTTGGAGAGCTTGTCCATATATATATATATATATATATAATCGAGCACATGTGTGCTCAGTGCACTCGAGACAGAGGTTTTTGGTCAGCAATATCTGTTGGGACAGTGCCTTTGCCCTTTTATAGTCCTCATGCCTCCCTCCAAGAGCATGAAACGGGGGCTTGCCCCAACCTCTCTTCAGATATGTAGATGGCTCCCAGAGACTTTGCTGTTTGGTGCCTTATGCGCAGGCTGTTATGCGGGTGCATCTTGTTGCTTAGCCATGCTAAGCCTAGTTGGCAATTTTATCTTTCCTTCCACATCTCCCTCTATTCCCTTATTACGTCTGTTGCACTTTGCTGAGCTGCCTCCAATTTGTCAGTGCCTAGAACTGTGTTCCGGGCGCAGCACCACCAGTGCTGAATAGAGGACCACAATGTGCCCAAAAGTGTATCTCCACGCCACATTGCACTTGTATCTAATTCACTGTCCACTCATGCTGCCCCCTACCTCCCCAAATGGCTTTCGGCCATTGCTACTTTCCAAACTGCGCCTTCTCACTCGCTAGCTAACATATTAACTTAAGTAGAGTGCAAAGGAGGAGAAAGTCCAAAGTGAAGGCAGGGGCAGACTTCTGACAAAAGGAAGGGGAGAAGGGGGGCAGGATTATAATTTGAGAATTCCTGCCTCATGTGGATTTACATATCAACTTTAATGTTCCACTTAATATGTCTTTCCAGAGTGAATTGTGAAGAGAGGGATGGGGGTGGGGGCTTTTGAACATCTCATGGTAACCATAGGGGGAGGATGGGCCTCTTCAGAAAGCTCACATCACCATGACCTAGAAGCTGTCAGCCAAGTATGTGGGTTTATTGTGAATCTAGTGGAAAGGAACTTTCTGACATCACAAGCTTCAAATCCCCCATGACTGTTAAGCGTTGAAGTCCGATGGTTGACATGTGCAAAATCCCCAATTGATAAGCACTGAAACCTTGGTTATTTGAGCCCCGGCGAGCTGAAATTCTTGGTTAGCTTGAAGGTCAGCTGTAATTCTACCAAGCTCCTGGGTTCTGTTTGCTGCTCCCCTGCACCTCTGTTGAGAGGACTGTGCCTTGGGGAAGCCAGCCAGTGCTCTCGGAAAGTTATCTTCATTATAGGGGAATTTGTGAACACAGACTTCAGAGCATATTGGACTAGTTGCTCCCAGTTTCCCAAATGCCCAGTTAGTGTAAACCGATGGAATTTAGCTCCTAACTGCCTTATAAGGGTTTGTCTACACAGGGAGTTATTCCGGAATACAAGTGTTATTTCAAATTAGCTTAATCCACTTTCAAAGTGGATTAAGCTAATTCAGAATAAGGCACGGTTGTTCTGAAATAGTCTCCACGTGTGGAGTTAATCGAGAATAGTTAATCTGCCTTAAATTCACACCCTACTTTATTCTGGATTAATTTTCATGGGTAGACAAACCCTAACCTTTGCACTCTTACGTCACTGAGACACCTTTGAAAATTGTACCCGGGGTCTTTAATGACATGATCACATAGTATGTTTTCCACAGGCCCCCTGGCTTGTTCAGTTCACGTGCTGGACACACAAGGTGGAAGAATCAAAGTTGTCCAGACAGCTGTGTAAACCTGGCATTTCCTACATTTTCAAGTGCTTGACCTTGCAGCCCAAGGCTTTTTACTCACTTGTGGTGGCCCCTGGGATACATGTAGCTATACATGGCAGTGAAATGCTCTGGCAGGAGGAAGGCAACTGGGAAAAGCTCTGGCAGTGGGGTGCTGCTGGAGCCTTCTCTGCCTTCCTCCAGTCAGAGTTTTCCCCTACTGCTGGAGCAGTGGGGAGGCTGTGGGACACGACACTGCTGGAAAGAGCCGTGCAGATGGGGGAAGCACTGTTTGGGCGGGTTGAGAGCCATGTAGGGTATATACTCTAGGGTCCAGGCATGTCTATACTCTACCCTCCAAAGCAATGTCTCACTGTCTACACTGCTATTTGTATTGTGCTAGCTGGGCTGGGCTCTACCCTGCCATAAGTGAAGACGTGCCATAAGTAATGTTCTTCTAACATATGTGGGTTTTTTGGGTGGGGGAAGCTTACATAATGCGAGAAATATATTTCAAACCAGATTTCTGCCTGGTAGAAAATAGCTGTGGTCCCTTAGGTACCTCAGAAAGAGACAGAGGTTGTCTGGTCAGTGGCCTGGCCTCTCCAGGAGACAGGGCAGCTTACCTGCAAAGGGCCCCCCTCCCATCCCTAGAACTCCTCTGGCACATTTAGGAGTTGTGGAACCTGCCATAACGCAGCTGCTACCCGAGGGGGAAGAAGCCCACAGAATGGGCCGCTCTGTGCTCCGGGTCTGGAGAGGCTATTGATGTTTCAATGGCCAGCAGCAGCGTCTGCAGATGTGAGCCTGATTAACCCCCCGAAATGACAAATCCAGAATCTGCTTGGTTCACCACAAACGATGGTCCTGATTCTCTCCCACATTGCCCATCAAAGAGCCCTGCACACCACTGAGCGGACAAGTAGCACACGGCAATTTCTCCCCTTCTCCCTGAACAGCACATTTGCCAGCATAATAAATTCATCCCAACCCTTTTTGGTTGTAACGATGTAATAACGATTCCAAACATGATCCGACGCACAAGCTCCCTTTTAAATCTGCATGCGACCCTCAGAGCCACGGCGGCCAGTTAGCGAACATGTTCTTCCTCTGGTGACTTAGCATTCCTGCTTCTCTTTTTAGAGGAAACTACGTTTGAAGCTGGAGTCAAAGTTCAGATCCACAGCCAGTCGGAGCCGCCCTTCGTCCAAGAACTTGGCTTCGGAGTGGCCCCTGGATTTCAGACCTTTGTCGCCACACAGGAGCAACGGGTGAGTCTGTAGTTTGACGTGTGGAGTGGGGGCTATCAGACAGTTTCCTGTGGTGGGTCACTTCTAAGGGGAGAGATGGAGAGACCCTTTCCTGAAGCAACTCCTCTAATCCTGTTTTCCCTGCACTTCCAGGAGGGGTACAACCAACCCTAATGAGGCTGTTACTCTGAATAGGCAACTAAGTAGCCCAAAGTCTGTGGTCACCACTCTGTCAGGAGGCAAATGTCATACAAACTTGGGTGAGGCTGCTTGGTCATGTCTCCCACTCTGTGCTGCTCATTCTCCCTGCCTGGTGCTGCCCCCGCTGCTCCCAATTCTCCAGGGAAATTTGTGACGTGTGTTTCTCCCAGTTTTTCATTTCAGCAGCAAATCGGATCACTGTTGAATTTACCTAAAACACCCCTGACAACAAAGAAATGCATGGAGCAAGCACAGATCTGGGGGGGGGGGAGACTTGGTGGGAGGTATTTGTTTTCATTGGGGGTGGGGAGGAAGAGAAAGGGGCTGATCAGAAAAACCTCTGCCAACCCTGAAAGTGTCCAGTCTGGGCTCTGAGTAGATGTTGCCATTTCTGTTTGAAAACTGAGAGGTCCTTTATCTTTGGGACAAAACCAGCATGATGGGCAGAGCGCTCGCTTGCAACCCGCATCTTGAGAACCACTGAATTACAGATTTAAACCCTATCCCTTGAATACAAGCTTGCTGGCATTCTACCACGCTACGGGATCTCAGGCTACAAAAAGGAAATTTCAGCACTGGATTAGGAGAATTAGCAGAATTAGGAGTGAAGCCTGGTGCATGAATGTTGGCTTGTTTGTTGGCTCGGATGTTCACTGTAAAATGTAAAGTTTCAATGGGGCGAAGGGGCTGCCCCTAGCGCTGGGCAGACATAGGTTTGCTTCTGTCTGACGCATGCCCACACCTTTGAAGTCAGCAGAACCAACCTGAAAATTGCATAGAAACAAATTTACTTCCAGAATGTTGGCATTCCTGCCTCCTGATCAGAACCGGGACGTGTTTGAAAATCAAGACTAGCATTAGCCAAACCCTTTCCCCATCTCCAGCGATAACTAGCTTATTTTATCCAAACTGGTTTGTCCATCTGTAACTGTCACTGGGATGATCTTATTAATGATGTCTATATGAGACACACGGGTCCAATGGCCATTTACAGGAAGGCTGCTGTACACAGACCTAGCAGTGTAAAAGGGTGTTAACGTGAGTATAAATATACTGTATACCCACTCTAAAGCTTGCAGGGCAATGAGGCCTTAGTGTAGAAAAGAACCGGGCCCATTGGAGTTCCATACTGGTACTTACGGTAACGACCAATGGCTAAAAATCTGTACACAGAAATTCTCATTTGCCCTGTCATCACCTCCCTCGGTAGCTGTGTTTTGTGCTGTCTGGGAGGATTATGCAAGACTGAAGACAGGGTGTGGAATCTGCCCTGCTGGTCTTACAAACACACAGCTCCCCCTTGTGACTGGGGAAGAGAACGTGCCAGACGGCTGGAGGGCTCTGCTCCCCTTCCATGTGGACAGCCGAGCCCAGAGGGTGAAATCTGGTAGCATTCCAGAGCAAAAGAGACCAGTGGGGAGTAATCGCCCAGAGGAAGTTCCCCGTGTGCATCCGAGATCTTTGCATGTATCCCCTGCCAGCTGTTCGCACACTACACTGGAAGCGTGGGTGAACACAGGCCAAAGGCTAGAAGTTAGGCCTTGCTAGCGAGGTTGATTTGCTGCAGTTAAATCAGTCTGTGATCCTCCATGTGACTCATTGGAATAACGAATCCCTGACAGCACCCCCGCCCTCCGGTCTTGATGTGTGACAGTCGGAGAGGCTGTCATTGCCTGTCATTCGAAACAAGCGTGTGCGAAATTCTAATCTGGCAGGATTGTGGGAGGGGAGAGGGTGGGTAACACCCAGATTATTTCTGGAGTGGATGAACTGGAGGCTGACGGTAGCTTGTCGGAGGGGCTCATTACTCCTGGGGAGGGCGGTACAAAACCCAAACAGTCAGAACAATAGCGTTTAGTTCCACTCGAAAGGAAACGTTTTCTTTTCAAGGTTTTTTTTTACCTTTAAAAGAAAAAATTATCTAAAATTTGAAAGGAGACAGTCGAAAAATGTGGGCCAGAGAGAGGTAGAATGACTTTGAGGTGCCATTTGGGCACCTGCCGGGAGGTGGCAGACCCAAAGTTCGCTCCCACTGCTAGACTGACTCAGTATTTATGCCCAGCGGAACAGCTTTGACAGGAGAGATTGAGAGCCTGCCCCAGACGACCCTCTAACCTAGGGGTTAGGGCAAGTTCAAATCCCTTCTTCGCAGCAAGCCCGAGGGGGGAACCTGGGTCTCCCACGCCTGGGGGGAGCGCGCTAACCACTGGGAGAAACATTAGCAGAGGGGCACTTCCTCCGTTTGTCTTGGAGAACGACTGATGTGGTGTAGGCACCTGCCTCCTGGTTGTGAATCCCAAGTCGAGGGAGATGCCTCCCTCCGGCCCAGAGTTAGGGCCCTACTTCCCTATGAGGGGCGGGGCTTCGGCTGCTTTCTCGACCTTTCCTGTTGGCTAGTTTAGGTGGCTTCCCGCTCAGCTTGCTGGCTTGTAGGTGCCCAGGAACGGGAGTCACAGGAGTTCGGCGCTGCTGTGCTCAGCGTGGTAATGTCCAAGTCACCCCCTTCCCATACAGAGTGGCGGAAGGGTCTGAAAGTAGCCCTCCTGGCTTGGAAAGAACGGCCTAGGCCTTTGCCTTATTTGATAGCACCAGAGACAAGTCAGGCTGGATGGGACCTCACCAGGAGAGCAAGTCCAGGCCCCCTGCGCTGAGGCAGGACCAATAAACCTAGATCATCCCTGAGTGGGGTTTGCTCAGCCTGTTCTTCAAAACCTTCAGGGATGGGAATTCCCCAACCTCACGTGGGAGCCCGTTCCAGAGCTTCACTGCCCTGTGAGTTAGAATACTCCTTGTCCTACCTTCAGTGGAGATAGAAAACAATTGATTCCCGTCCTCTTCATAACAGCCCTGGGGTGCTGAAAGCCATTGAACCAAACTGGAAACCCTATATATGATGGAAACCACTTCAAGCCAAGGGGGGCTGCCACCCCTCCCCGCCCCAGCACACTTAGTTCCAGCACCCCTGTAACAGCCCTTCATATATTTGAAGACTTATCAGGTTCCCACCCACCCCAGTCTTCTTTTCTTTAGGAAAAAAAACAGTGAGGTGGCAAAGTTTGCAGATGATACTAAACTGCTCAAGATAGTTAAGACCAAAGCAGACTGTGAAGAACTTCAAAAAGATCTCACAAAACTAAGTGATTGGGCAACAAAATGGCAAATGAAATTTAATGTGGATAAATGTAAAGTAATCCACATTGGGAAAAAATAACCCCAACTATACATACAATATGATGGGGGCTAATTTAGCTACAACTAATCAGGAAAGAGATCTTGGAGTCATCGTGGATAGTTCTCTGAAGACGTCCACGCAGTGTGCAGCGGCAGTCAAAAAAGAAAACAGGATGTTCGTAATCAGTAAAAAAGGGATAGAGAATAAGACGGAGAATATCTTATTGCCCTTATATAAATCCATGGTACGCCCACATCTTGAATACTGCATACAGATGTGGTCTCCTCATCTCAAAAAAGATAAACTGGCATTAGAAAAGGTTCAAAGAAGGGCAACTAAAATGATTATGGGTTTGGAGCGGGTCGCATATGAGAAGAGATTAAAGAGGCTAGGACTTTTCAGCTTGGAAAAGAGGAGACTAAGGGGGCATATGATCGAGGTATATAAAATCATGAGTGATGTGGAGAAAGTGAATAAGGAAAAGTTATTTACTTGTTCCCATAATATAAGAACTAGGGGCCACCAAATGAAATTAATGGGCAGCAGGTTTAAAACAAATAAAAGCAAGTTCTTCTTCACAAAGTGCACAGTCAACCTGTGGAACTCCTTGCCTGAGGAGGTGGTGAAGGCTAGGACTATAACAGGGTTTAAAAGAGAACTGGATAAATTAATGGAGGTTAAGTCCACTAATGGCTATTAGCCAGGATGGGTAGGGAATGGTGTCCCTAGCCTCTGTTTGTCTGAGGGTGGCAATGGATGGCAGGAGAGAGATCACTTGATCATTACCTGTTAGGTTCACTCCCTCTGGGGCACCTGGCATTGGCCACTGTCGGCAGATAGGATACTGGGCTGGATGGACCTTTGGTCTGACCCAGCAGGGCCATTCTTATGTTTTTATGAGACTAAACATGCCCTCTTGTTTTAATGTTTTAAATCCTTGTCAGCCTGGTCCTGGTATCTGTGAGTCACCAACCCATGTGTGGGTTGCCAGGTGATCTGGTGACTGATTGCTAGGCTAGAACGGGTGATCATTATAAGCAGGGGACTATCGAATAGGAGTAGGGAGGTGATATTACCTGTGTATATGGCATTGGTGTGCCTGTGACTGCGAGACTGTGCCCAGTTCTGGTGGCTGCACTTCCGAAGGATGTAGAGAAATTGGAGAGGGTTTAGAGAATGGCTGCGAATATGATTCGAGGTCTGGGAAACCTTCCTCACGGTGAGAGTTAAGGTCTGTCTACACTGCACGTTAAGTCCAGGCCCAGACTTAGGTTTCAACCTAAGCCCCTCTTCCATCCACACACAAATCAGTCTGACTCTGGTCAGCAAGCACGCAGGACTGGAGTCCTAGGATCATGGTAGTGGGATGGGTCATAGCCAAGTCCCACTGTGACTGGGGTCCACATCCTGTCATTTTGCAGCGTGGACCAAGTCAAGGTGCAGACTGGAGTCAGAAGGTCTGTGTAGCGCAGCGTGGACATGCTAGCCAGGTTCTGAGACCTGGGTCCAGCAATTGTAAACCAGGTTTACAATGCAATGTGGATGCTCAAACATGGCCAAGGAACTAGACCTTTTTAACTTACTGAGGTTCAGAGGCAAGTTGCTCACTTTCGGTAAGTCCCTAACAGGGGAGATGATTTCTGATAGTTGACGGCTCTCCAGTCCAGCAGATAAAGGCCAAACGAGATCCGGTCGCTGGAAGCTGAAGCTAGACCACTTCAAAACAGGAACAAGGCACCATTTTTTAACACAGCTTATCTCAGGGTGTGATAGATTCTCCACATGAATTCTTGAACTTGAGACTGGATGTCTCTATCTCGGCTGAACGCTGTAGTGCAACCTCAGGGTATTGGACTAGATGCAGGATAAGATTCCCTGGCCAGGTGATTGATTGCACTGGCCGTAAATTCTCTGAGCTCACTGCCTCCCTGATGTCCACCTCAGACATTCTCTCCCCGGGTTTATTTTTATTCCAAGGGTATTTGGTGACTACCGCTGTTTTCAATATGGATTACTTCATAAAGACCCCTCGCCTTGACTGTTTTCTGTTTGGATTTCATAAGGGTTGATCATTCGCTGTATTGTTTCTATTACATTTGTCAGAGCCCACAGAGGGGATTTCATCCCTGCCTTACCTTGTCTGGATGCAGGCCAGCTGGTGCCTCTGTTTCCCCTCACACAGGTTGGCTCTCTTGACCTGCCCAGGAAGGCCATACTGCCATGCCCCAAGTCTCTTTCTGGGCACTGCTTTATCCTTAAAACTTAGTCAAAACATCAAACCCAAAACAGTTCCTCTAGGTAGGCCCTGGGTTACAGCCACTGTTGGCTTTCCGCCCAGCTTGTCTCCATCCTGAAAGGAAGATATGCCCTCTGCTTCAGGGCCCACTGCAGGGGCCTGTCTCCTGTTACAGCTCCTTCCCGCAGAACTTTCTCAGCCCTTCCTAGAAAACACTTGATGCCTTCTCAGCTGGGCCTGATAAATGAACAGGGCTGGCTGGCTCCCGGCCCTCAAAGGGGCAGGTGACCCTGTGGCCGTCCCTTGAGAGTATTGTTGTTTGGTGATATTGTGTAACTGGCTGATGAGGGTGTGTTACAGGTCCCCTCCGCGGCTGCTCCCCAGAGGAGATGAGTTGGTACAACCAGCAGCAATGGCAGCCTGGCTCTCAAACTAGCTAGATCTACGTTGGCCCAAGAGGGTGGCTATCACAATTGCTCACTTACGATAATCCCCACATGTGCTGGCCACTTTCCAGATACTCAAGAAGGGACAGTCCCTGCCCGTAGGGGCTCAGGGTCGAAGGACAAAGGGAGAAATCAGCTTGTCTCCTTGCAGGCAGCATGACAATATTTCAATTATTTATTATCGCCAATGGTGGGAGGCCAGCAGCTCATAACACATCACTTCCCTCGCGTCCCAGCAGCGATACGCTATCCCTGGACTGATCAATGAGATGTGACATTGCTGTTAGATCTGGATACTTGTTAGGAGCTTGCAAGTCAGCCAGTGGCATAAAGCTCTTTCCTGGAGCTTCTATTCTTTGCCTTCCTCGTTGCCCTTCTCAGGTCCTTCCTCCCCTTGTGTTCTCCTTCCAGTTCAATGGGACTCAAAAACTCAGCGCCAGTTCCAGGAGGCGTTGGGTTTCTTTGGTCATCCATGGCGTTAGAGCCACAGCTGTTCCGCTTCAGCTCCGATTAACTCAAGGAAACTCACCACCCGATTTACCACTTACCAGTGGAAATTTACCACCAAACGTATCTGTAAGCCAAGGACCATCTGGACCCTGGAACCCAAAGAACCACCGCAGGTTTGATACACACCGGTTGTTAGTTCAGTATAAGTCAGCGCATGGACGTTCGTATTCTGAAATCTGGTGAGCTAACCGAAGTCAGTGCATGGACATGCAGTGAAGTAATTAAAGGTGTGAACTGCAGCCCATTTAGTTCTTGCAGTGCCAGTTTTCGGGTAGGCAAGTGCCAAGGAAGGGCAGTGGATCCTTCTGGTTGATCAAGTCATGGGTTTTTGCCTGTCTGTATCTGGTGTGAAAGTCCAGCGGGCTCCAGAAAATGAGCTGCTTTTATTCTTCAGCTACTAAGAACTCATTTCTAGTTGAACACATCAAATGCTCTTTGGGGGGCGTATGCAACAGCTGGTCAGGTCTCGAACAGCTGCTCTCTAATCAACACATGGTTTGCTTGCCAAACCTTCTCCGTTCCCATGTCTATGGCTCAGACTCCTTAGGCCCGTCCAACCCTCCAGGGAGACGCTGTTGCAAGCCGGCAGTTCTGTCAAGGCGTATATTGACCATACACCCGAATGCCCAGAGCCTCTGGTATTGCACCATTTTAGGGGGACCCTAAATGCTGCCCCCTCTTGCATGCTGGGGCAACGGCAGCAGGAGTGGGACCAACTTGCTTTCCTTCCCCTCCTTTCATCCACCTTGCCAAGATGCAGCAACGGTATATCAAAATAAATCCCGCGGCTGGGGCTTGCTGGGTGGAGAATGTTCCCCTTCCATACAGCACGGAGTGAACCCGCTGCTCCGTGCCTGAGAACACAGTGGTCATTCGCGTTGGGAGTTAGATCACCGCAGCACAGGACTGGAGAGGCTGTGGATTCAAGGTGCGATACTCACTGCCCAACAGGCGGCTGCTAATTCATTAGGGCTTGTCTGCACTTCAAATGCTGCAGTGGTGCAGATCCTGCCACCCCCCCGGAAAGGTGGGAGCTAGGTTGATGGGGAATTGTCTACTGACCTAGCGCTGTCTACACTGGGGGTTAGGTAGATTTAATGGCGTCGTTACACTGACCTAATTTCCTATTGTAGACCAGGCCTTAGGCGTCTATTCCTCCAGCAATTTCTTTTTGCTACAGAACGCACACGTCAGATGCTACAGCTTCCATGGGGCAGGCAGTGGAAACAGGGTGTGTGTGTGTGTGTGCTGTACACACACAGCAATAGGGGGAGTATGTTCATTTATTGGCATGTGCAGAGGCTTGGGCTAAAGTGAAACTGTCAGGAATTGAAAACCGCCCTCAACTGAATTAATACTAACGCTTTGGGCCAGTAAAACTGGAGCGATTTAAAAAAATTCTCGTCTTGATCCGATTTGACCATTTATGCTGTCTGTCTTAGTTCTAGGCCCCCATTAGCAGGGCATGGCAGGCCAGCGTCCTAACCACTGGGCCAGCCTCCTTCTCGTTTTCTGTGATTTGCTTTGTCCATTTCCAAAGCCAGAAATCAAGTCGTAACAGCGATGTTTTCCAAAAGGGGTTTCCAACGGAAAGGTGCAGTCAAATCGACCAGATGCTCACTGCAATGCTCTGCTGGTGCATACCAGCCCCAGAGAGACCTACAGTGCAGAAAGGAAACGGACCAGTTGTTTTCATTGCCCCCCCACAACCCGAGTGTGAAATGCACAGAACAACCCAGCAGAACAAGAGGGGAAGGACTGCCCAGTGGTTAGAGTGTTCAAGACTGAGGTGCTCAGATGTTTTGGTAATGTGGGTTTAGAGCTACGATGGACTGGTCTAAATAGCGACATCGGGTGAACGAGATTTTGTTTTTTGTATTATTCCAGTTTTACTGATCCAAAGAGCTGGTGTTAATACAGATGAGGGCAGTTTTCAATTCCCGACAGTGTCACGTTAACGCAAGCCTCTGCACGTGCCAATAAATGAACACTCCCCTCCCGCCCCCCCGCACCTCTTTCTACTGCCTGCCCCTTCCCCCCTGGAAGCTGTTGCATCTGATGTGTACCTTCAGTAGCAAAGAGTGCGTGATAAAGAAATTGCTGGACGAATAGAAGCCTGATTAGCAGCAGAGTCTTTGGCAGTGATTATTGTGCCTCGGATCAATGGTAGCTCCAGTCTAGCGTTTGTATTTGTGCATCTAACTCGTTAACATTGAAAAGGAGATTAACGCATGTTTTGGTCAACGTTAGCAGAGTCTCTGAAATGCCAGCTCAGAGTCTGGGGGCAGCGGGGTCGTACCGAGGCGCACACCTCACGTCGTTAAAAGTTGCAATCTGCTCTTCTGAATGGCCCTGCCGTCATTTCTCTCTAATGAGCTGCATATCACAAATCACTTACCGAACTTGAATGAGTGGGAGCCCCACAAGCAGGCCGGAGATGTTGGGGAGCATCATAGAAATGTGGGGCTGGAAGGGACCTCAAGAGATCATCGGGTCCAGCCCCCTGCACCGAAGCAGAACCTAGTAAACCTAGACCATCCCTGACAGGTGTTTGTCCAGCCTGTTCTTAAAAACCTCCAATGACGGGGTTTCCACAGCCTCCCTGAGTATCCTGTTACAGTGCGTCTCTATCCTTTAGTTAAGAAGTTTTTCCAGTAGCTAACCTAAATCTCCCTTGCTTCAGGTTAAGCCCTTCTTGTCCTATCCTCATGGCACATGAAGATCAATTGATCCCCAGTCTATTTAGAACAGCCCTTAACATATTGGAAGGCTGTTATCAGGTCCTCCCTCAGTTGTCTCTTCTCTAGACTAAACATGGCCAGTTATTTCAACCTTTCCTGTTCTAAACTTCTGATCAGTTTTGTTGCTCTCCTCTGGACTCTTTGATTTGTCGGAATCTTTCCTAACATGGGATGCCCCAAAAATCAGGATAGGGGACAGAGCACCCCCATTTTGGAGGCGACCGTTACAGCTCTCAACATGACATGGTGCCGGGGAGCAGCATCATTATGTCCATTTTATAGATTGGAGAAACTGAGGCACAGAGCGGGAAGATGATTTACCCAAGATAACAAAATAAGTCAGGGCCAGAGCAAGGGTCTCCTGATTCCCAGTCCATTACTCCATCTTTATTTGAGATCGAGCACACCACTGATCATTTACTGGCCCGATAATTTACTCCTCTATGATTACTTGTTTGCTTGCTTGTAAAGAAAGCCTCTTGCTGTTTTGGCAGGCGGGTTTTTGTGTAGCGAACGTTTGCCAGCTGTGAAAAACGACTCCAGCAAAGCCACCGGCCCCCTTAACAAGATCACATTAGCGCCGTAAAATCCACTAATAGCTTAAGTGCGAGAAATGAATTGCTAGAGCGGTGATTAATAAATACCTTTGCAGCCTTTTACATGGCACTCTGCAGCAAACTCATGTCTTAGTTCTCAAACAGGCAATGAAACGCGGAGTTGGGTATTGTATTATACTCTGCACCCGCCTGACACTGAAGCAGTTTGGCAAAACCTCCTTCTCAAATGCAATGCGTGTTACAGGAGCAAGTGGTAATTTTGAAATATTTGTCTCCCGTTAACGTGGCTGCTTCACGGACGTTAGGAAAAGTGTCTGCGGCCTAATACGTACAGGAAAAACAAATAATGTTCTCGTTCATGCATTCACAAAGAATTGGGCTCCAGAACACAGGTTCTCGAGCAGGGGGGGTATAACCCGAGGGGATCAAGACAAGGTGTAAGGTGGTGGCTGTGACGGGTTAAATCACAGAACCCTTCTTGGGAGCTGCCACCTGATGTGCCAAGACTACCTCTGCTCCTGTTTTCCCTGCCAAACTCGGGACCCCAGCACCCTGTTTGCTGAACCAGACACTCCCGTCTGCTCCAACACAGACCCAGGGTCTGAATTACTTGCCCCAAAGCTGCAGGCTTCACTGAAAGCAGCTAACAGAAGTGTGCTTGTCCTTAACACTCAGATGCCCAACTCCCAATGGCGTCTAAACCCAAATAAATCTGTTTTACTCTGTATAAAGCTTACACAGGGTAAACTCATTAATTGTTCGCCCTCTATAACACTGATAGAGAGATATGCACAGCTGTTTGCCCCCCTGCCCAGGTAATAATACATACTCTGAGTTAATTAATAAGTAAAAAGTGATTTTATTAAATACAGAAAGTAGGATTTAAGTGGTTCCGAGTAGTAACAGACAGAAAAAAGTGAATTACCAAGTAAAATAAAATAAAACACGTAAATCTAAGCCTAATACAGTAATACAACTGAGTACAGATAAAATCTCACCCTGAGAGATGTTTCACAGACTGGACGCCTTCCTAGTCTGGGCACAATCCTTTCCCCCGATACAGCCCTTGTTCTAGCTCAGGTGGTAGCTAGGGGATTTCTGATGATGGCCGCCCCCTTTGTTCTGTTCCACCCCCTTATATATCTTTTGCACAAGGCGGGAATCCTTTGTCCCTCTGGGTTCCCACCCCTCCTCCCTGGAAAAGCACCAGGTTAAAGATGGATTCCAGTTCAGGTGACATGATCACATGTCACTGTAAGACCCCAAGCCTTCATTCCTCCCAGTCTGACTCCCAGGAGGGCCTGCCTGCAAACAGAGCCATCCATAGTCAATTGTCCTGGTTGATGGGAGCCATCAAGATTCCAAACCACCATTAATGGCCCACACTTTGCATAATTACAATAGGCCCTCAGAGTTATATATTTATATTTCTATGTTCAGATACAAGAGTGATACATTTATATAAATAGGATGACCACACTCAGTAGGTTATAAGCTTTGTAATGATACCTTACAAGAGACCTTTTGCATGAAGCAAATTCCAGTTATATTAGCATATTTTCATAAAATCATATAGAGTGCAACGTCACAGGGGCGATCAACCCGCCGTTTCTAGGTTACCAAAGAGGAGAAGGGTCTCAGCTAGACCTGAGCTGGATGGGAGGGAGGGGACCACAGGGGATCCTGCTATGGAAAAGGTTGGGGGAGGGAGAGCTGCAGTCACTATCATTCACTTGTTCCTATTCTGCTGCCTTCCCTTGCTCTTAAAGGTTCTTTAATGACCACAGCTATCTTTGCTTTCATTCCCCCTTCCAGAGTGTCCTGTTTTATTAAAATAAACAGGACTACACAGAACACTCGAGGAAGTGATTCCCCCCTAGAGAATGAAAGGAGGAAGGTGAGCCTGGATTGAATTGCCTAGTGTGACTGAATTAGAACTGTGTGTCATAGGCCCCGTACTGCTAATAGCGGATGATGTTTTTCATTTAGTTTGGAAGGCCTGGGCTTTTGCTGGGGTTTCTGAATAGCCTGGTGTGCACCCTAGGAATAGCCAAGACATTTCTCGGTGGCCACTGATGTGTTACATTGAAGCAGAGTTGGGTGGAGCCAGGTACAGTACTGGGAAGAGTTGGTTTCATAGAATATCAGGGTTGGAAGGGACCTCAGGAGGTCATCTGGTCCTGCTTTGAGCAGGGGGTGGGACTAATCCCCAACTGGTTTGAATCCTGGTTGCAAATGGTCACTCACACACACCCCAGAGCTTTTCCTTGAGGGTTTGGCCAGCAGGCCCCTGGCATTACTTGATCCCATGGCCGAGGGGATTGCTAGATCTCTGCCTCTCTAGTTGGGAGCATGCAGGGGGCAGCTTGGCATAGGCCAGCCAGGTGGGTGTCTGAAAGTCAGAGAGGTGGCATCCAGTTAGAAAGAGAACTGGCTCCCAAAGGGAGACTTGGCAGGAAATCCCCTGGTCCCTGGGAGAGGACGATGGGAAGTGGATGTGTATTTGGAGCTGCCGTCCTCTGGATGTCTCCTCCATTCTGTGTGCAGCACGGCACAGCCAGTTAAGTACTTTGTGGTGTGTGCTGGATGGGCATGGCTGTCTTCTGAATCGAGTACTGACCAGTGCGGAAGGCACTAGACAGATCCTTGATCTGAGCATCTCGAATTGTAAAGAAACTGGCTTTTCATACTCCCCATTGAGTGCAATTCCTCAGGGTTCTATTCTCCTGGCTAGTTACTTCTTGAATGCTGATGTGGTGCTTGGCTATAACATATATCTGTAGCCGGAAGAGTCCCACGACAACAGCGAAAATGAACCAAAATGTTTAGGAAGGACGATAAAATCTAGAGCTTTGTGGAAAGTGGCAGCTACTCCCTACACAAGATTATTGTGCCTTGGACAGAAAATGAACATCACACCAGCTGTACTCAAGAAAACAAACCCCAAATCATAGATTAACCACCTCTGCTGAGCCGGGTAGGTGTTTTTCTGCTGTGTTATCAGGAAAATAATAAGAGCTGGCATTGGAGACCAACCCTGGGAGATTCCCTGTAACTGGTGGGGGCCATTCCATCTTTTGCATCAGTCTGAGAATTCTTATCCTGTAGATTACACAGCGACAGGCAAAATCCGCCCCGCGCAGGGGAACTGATTGCCATGTGCAGCAGGGATCTGAAGAGAAATTATGTTACTGTGTAAGCAGATGGGGAGCTAGCAGTTCCTGGCAGCTGTAATTCAGAGGATTGGTCACTCCAGCTGTCAGGAGGTTTTATGTAAAGGAATCCGATTCAGTCCTAGCGTGTTTGACCGAAAGCTTATCCAGCGATGATCTGATAAATCACCAGCGCTGTTGGTAAGGTAACTAGGAGTCATAGGACAAAAATAAGGCCGAACCACAGGGAAAACTTCTGGATGGTGAGAAGCATTAGGCTGAGGAATTGTCTGGCTAGGGAGACTGGCATGTTTCACCCTGGACAAGACGCAACGTGAGGCCCCTGTGGGCAGGACGCAGGCGACTGTAACACGTCCTCACAGTCATCGGGTTTTGTTTTACCGCCTTGCAAGAAGTTGCCTGGGTGCTCCCGGGGCAGGTAGCTTCTGCTTCTCACCAGAAGTTGGAGAACGGTCTGCAATATCTCAGGCAAAGCAGCGTTTCTTAGAGGCAGCTCCCCGGCTATCTGCCATCTTGCCAGTCCCATTGTGGGGACAGCCGCGTGAAACCACAGAACGAATGCTTTGCCTGTTTGCCCTCCTTCACTTCCCCCTCAGACACCCGGACGCTTTGACTGGCATCACAGGGCCCTGCCTTCCTCCCCTGCTCAGTGTGGACAGCGGTTCTGCGGTCAGCGCAAAGATCCATTAATAACCACTCCTAGGGGCTTCATTTTATCCTGAGGTTCACTTCCAGCCTCTGCCTTGTGTTCCTGAAAGCTCATGCTTCAGGGTATCAGCCGGCCAGATGAAGAGGTTAGGAAGGGTTTGGTTTTTTTATCTCCTTCCTCTGAAGCATCAGAGATAGCCACAGCTGGAGATGGGACATTGCACAGGGAGGGCCAGGGCTCTGAGCATCCTCCCTCTCGGGAGCTTGGCTGGCTGCTTCTTGCTCAGGGTCCTAGTGGGGCAGGGAATTTTCCCCCAGGTTAGATTGGCAGTACCTGGCGGGTCATCTGGGTCTATCTCACCTAATTATTTCCCTTTCCCTTCAGGGATCTCTGGTGCACCTTGGCCCCTCCTATTCTCTGCCAGTGGCACTTAATAGCCCAGTTTCCGGAGGGCTGTGACGCTTTGGTCTCGTTTCAGGTGTTGGGTTTAGTGCCCAGGGTCCCTGCTCGCCGTTACCGCTCTGACTCTCCACGGCAAGAAGCCATTCCCCTGTCAAGAGAAGGCTCTGCCTTTGGCCCTGGGTGGGCTTTGGGGAGGGGGATTGAGCGTGTGCCGCTGGGGAAGTCCCTCTCCAGGACCTGAGATGACGATACATCGCGGGGAGGCGGGAGTCCTTTCCCCCCGCAGGGAGTGTACAGACTTTCTGTTTCCATGAAGGTTACAGCATTTCAAACTGGCCAGCTACAGAGAGCAGAGGCCCTCCCCACTCAGGCAGAGCAGAGTCATTATACGGCTCCGGGGAGTAACGGGACGTGCACAGGGCCTCTGAAAAGACTCTTCACCTTGGGCTGATACCTCAGTGCCCTGTTGGCCTGAGAAGTTAATGTTATCCAGGCTAGGGATGTGGCATTCTTTTAATGGTGGCCTACAATCCACGTGGAATTAAGTTGCAGGAGATGAAACTCATCCCCGCACGGGCCCTCTTAATGTCATCTCTGCAGAGTAACTTTCAATCACTGGGCGCAGAGTTGGGCCTGAGAAGCTGAGTGGCAGCGTGTTCATTCCCCTGCCAGCGCTGTTCTCGCCTCTTCTCATGCCAGGTTTTTGCACATTACCTGCCTTTCCACTATACAACCCACCCCCCTCCCTGGGCTCATCCCCTCAGCCAGCCCACTTCTCCTCTTCAAAGCTATAGAAATTCCCCTGGAATGGAGGCAGCTGAGACAGGCATCTCTTCTGAGCAACCAGAGAGTTACACCTAAAACATGTCCTGGAGGGCTCAATCCCTGCGAAGCGCCATTGGTTTATACCGCTATTAAGAGCAAATGAAACGATCGGCCGTTTGAAAAGGAATCGAAGTTGGCAGACAAAACGCCAGTTGTCTAGCTTCCCTCGGCACAGGAGGGACATGGAGTGTGCGCTACGAGCACTTTTGCACACTTAGCACCAAACAATTAGAGATAATAAAACCCATCAGAGTAGTTGCTGCCTTGATTTACCCTTCCCCTGAATCATTAAGATGGGTGTGTATGTATCTTTAAAACCAGTGCTCTGGGCATAGGGGTGGGTCATAGAATATCAGGGTTGGAAGGGACCTCAGGAGGTCATCTAGTCTAACCCCCTGCTTGAAGCAGGACCAATCCCCAGACAGATTTTTACCCCAGGTCCCTAAATGGCCCCCCTTAAGGATTGATCTCATAACCCTGGGTTTAGCAGGCTAATGCTCAAACCACTGAGCTATCCCTCCCTTCTGTGGTCTGGGGGTTGGTCAAGGGCTCAGAAGATCTGGGTTCAGTACTGGGCTCTGCTACTGTCTCCCTCCGTGTCCTTGGGTGAGTCACTTCTCTCTGTACCTGTAAAATGGGGCTAATGGTATTTCCTCCGTCTGTCTTGTCTATTCAGACAGCAAGCCCTTTGGGGCAGGAGCTGTATCTGTATGTACTCAGTAGAAGGGGGCTTTGATCTCCGTTAGAGCCTCTACGCACGACTGTAATCCAGAGAATACACGGTGGGGTAATTGTTTCTGAAATGTCTTCCATGTATGGAGAATGTCAGTCATTTTTTACTTTATCCTTATAAGGCAATGGAAACCTGCACCTATCCCCGAGGGACTGGGCTGCCTTATCTCCATCAATCAATTCAAAGAGCAGACCCACTACGAGTCCCACTGGCCCGCAGCAGCCCTTCTCCCCTCTCTGTTAAAGCAAACGATCAAAGCATAGTCAGACAGATAAGTGCCCCCGAATGAGTCCTGTCTTTTCCCGGTCAGCGGTAGTACTGGGCAGCGACTCTCTTTTATCCCGATGCTCAGCTCTTACGACTGCAAAGCGCTGCCACCAACCCTCTGGGAGGCTGGGGGAGCATGTCCCATTTCACAGCTGGGGTGTGACCTGTGGGAATTGGGTAGTATCCCTTTAAGGAGTGGGTGATCCCTCAAGTGGCGCACAGGGTGTGCTGTGGTTCTGCAGAGCCCGCAGGGCCCGTCCTGTTACGGAGGCAGAAGAGTCAATGCTGAGGCACAGTGTTGAGACTGGAATACATCCTACAGCTCCCAGGCCTGTGCGTGAAGCATCTCTGCTCCGCTGAGGTTTCATACAGAGTGCGCTCCTCCTGGCGACGACTGGATAATGACTGTAAAACAGCTCAGTGGGGCTTCCAGCGCCATCTGTTGTTTCTGGTTCCACACTTCCGGGCGGGGTGGAGGGAAAACTGTGGCCCTCTGGCTGCAAAGACCTGCAAAGGCCACGTCTACACTGCGGGGGAACAAACCCAACCCCGTGGCAGCGAGCCTCAGAGCTGAGTCCCCTGACTCCGGCTTGCCCTATGGGGCTAAAAGTAGCAGTGTAGACGTTCCCGTTTGGCTCTGGCACCTGGCAAGGGGGAAGGGTCCTGGAGTGCGGGCTCCAGCCCGAGCCTGGATGTCTACACAGCTATTTGTAGCCCTGCAACGTGATACCCACGTCCCCAAGTTAGTTGACCCAGCCCGGAGCCTGGCTGCCGTTGTGCAGAATTACCCTTTAATAAACTCTCTGGGGGCAGGATGGCAAATGAGCTTGTTAAACACCACTTTAAAAATAGCTGCCGTGTTGGTTAGTAGCAGCGCAGGCTGGTGACAGCCCCTCTGCCCCGGGGGCAGGTTCGGCTCCTCCTGCGGTGCTCATTAATCTCTCCAGGTGAGCCCATTGACAGTGACTCGGCCGCCTCTCCGGCTGACGGCTCCATTATCGACTCGCTCCCGCCCTTAGGATGTTTTCCTCCTACATTTACTCCAGTCTTGCCCTTTTGCAGTGGGAGGCTATTACTTCTCCTAAGACAGCTTTGATTAGCCCCAAATAAGTCTTCCCTTTCTTCCCCCCGCTGCCCCTGGAGTCTCTGTTCAAAGCCGTCTCCCCGCCTCCTTTCCTGGAAATGAGAGAAATTAGCCACAGCCTGGCTTCCAGATGCGCTGAGCCCCGGCAGCGCCGGTTGAAATCAATAGGAGCCGGAGGTGCCTCTGAAAACTAAGCCACCGAGTCTTTCATACGGGAGCCCTCTGACTGCCGTCAGTCTCCGTTGTTGCTGCTTGTTTTAGAACGGGGTGCTCCTGGAATTGTTTAAACCCACGGGGGGCAGGAGCTTCCCTCACCAGCAGTTTTCTCCTGCGGCTGCTTCTCGGATTGCCTTTGCCTCCCCACTTTATTCACCCATTCGGGGAGGCCACGGCTCAGTAACGGCTCATTTGAACAGGGGCTGTGGGAGCAACTCCACGGTTAAGGCGCGCGCCAGCTTTGCACGGAAAGCCTCCACCAACCTTCACTCAGGGCAGGTCTGCATTCAAAACGCTGCATCAGTGGAGACGCTCCTACACCGACGGGGGAGCTTCTCCCTTTGGCGTTAATCCACCTCCCCAAGAGACTGTATCTGTATCAATGGGACGGGGGGTTGGCTCACGAGAACTGCACCGCTCCGGGGTGTAGATTTTTCACACCCCTGAGTGACGTAGTTGTACCGAAGTAATTCTGTGGTGGAGACCAGGGCTCAGGCTGTAGTGTAGACGTGGCCTGAGGCCTGCCACACTCTGGAAACGTTTCCCAGTACAGTAATGTCGACTAGGGGTGTGAATTCTTTGCGATATTTCTGTACCAGTGGGGGGTTTCATCTTCTTCTGCAGCGTGTGGATGCGGGTCACTTGCCAGGGTTATCAGGGCATATCTTCTTTAATCAATGGCTGGCCATTGCAGGGGCCTGGGGCACTGGTGCACCCGCTGTTCTCTGCCTGTTACACGTAAGAGTCTGGTCTCCTGTGAGCTGGGATATTTTGGTCTCGTTTCTGTTGGGTTTAGTATAGCTATACCAGCAAACTGTCTGTAGTATAGAACTGGCCTAAGTGAGCGTCTTTCTGCCTGAAATCTCTAGGCCAAAGAGATTCCCTCCCGAAGTTCAGATGGACGAGGCGTCCTGGAGAGGTGTGTCAAAAGGTGCTTCTGCCAAGGCTTCTGGGATGTTCTAGAAAATCCTACCCCAATCCTAGAACACTGGGTGCGGCACGGGTCACCCCATCTCGAAAAGGATATTGCAGAGCTAAAGGGGGTTCAGAGAGCGCCAGCGACTATGACCCAGGGCCTGGAAAAACCCAACGCTGCGGAGATCAGTGCTGGTAGGATTAGCTAGATCCACATGGAGAGCTGCGGGAAGAGAGAGTGCCGAGTGCTAAGCCAGACCCGCTTGTTTAAGATCTTCATTAAATGTAGTTAGTTAAAAATAAGGTGGCAAGTACAAAATTCGTAGTGAAGGTTCGCCGATAACCGTGTAAAACTGCCCATCCTCACCTGCTACAAACACTGGGCCTCCTCTGTATTGCCAGGAGTGATCACACATCCTATACTCTGCCTACTGCTCACCCAGCCATTCATGGGACCTCTTGTCCGTCATCACCATAGCAACACTCTCTGCCCATCTACCACTCCACTCAGAGCCAGGGAACCAAATCGATTTCATCCCCCCCCCATACAGCCTGGAGCCCCCATAGTACCTCTCCCTATGGCTGCATACCCCTTTCGCCCCGCACGCACCTCCACACCCAGTGGCCAGCTGGAACCCGCTGTGTACAAACTGGCGGCTGGTGCCACGTTCCCATAGCAGTGGGGCACGGAGGTGAATGGGACATTGACACTCACGGCCAAAGAGGGGGAGTACTTCCAGAGTTGTTGTGACCCAGCTGTTTTCTCCAGGCGGCTGGACTGGGGTTCAGCATTCGAGCTTAAGGCTGCCAATTTCCTGGCTTGCTCCAGTAGAAGCTATAGCAGAAATAGCTACTCCAGTGATTGCCCCCTCAGGGCAGGAGCTGTCTGAGTGCTGAGGTGGCCTGTGCCGGATCCCAAGCCAGGCCTGGGGTATCCAGGTTCAGGCTGGCTCTCTGCAGAGATCTGGGGTCTGCTCCCAGCTGCCTTTTCTACATCTATCCCAATCTGTAACCGAAGAGCCGGCTTTGGTGCAGAAATCACGTGGCAACCCTCAGCTGCCCTGTCGAACGCTTCCCATCCGGCCACCCAATGCAGCCTCAGCGCCCAGGGCTGGCGTTCTGCGGGGCGGGGGCGAGCTAACGGTGACGAACGAAAAGCTGGGAAGCGTCCGGCTTTACTGCAGCCGGGCTTTGCTCGAACACAGAAGGGGCTCCGTGTCATGGCAAAGAGAGGTTGCTATGGCAATTACCGAGCCTAATGAATAGGGTCTGTCCCTTTTCCGATGAATGGTCGGAGCGTGAGCCTTCGAAGCAGCTATTTGCACTAACGGTGCCCCGGGCAGCGGCAGCTGCTGGGGTGGGGAGGGCTGGAAGGCAGGACAGCTGCCCAGAACTTTGCCTTCCATTGAGCAGTTGCATTTGCTCCGAGCCCGGCTGGGGAATGAAGCACTCCCCTATATTCATGCCTGGCGCAGGCAGGGGCGGCTCTATGTTTTTTGCTGCCCTAAGCATGGCTGTCAGGCATCTTTCGGCGGCACACTTGCGGGTGCTCCGCTGGTCATGCAGATTCGGCGGCGTGCCTGCGGGAGGTCCGCCAGTGCCGCGCCATCGGCGTCCCCGCCGCCGAATTGCCGCCGAAGCCGCGGGCCCGCCGGACCTCCCGCAGGCATGCCGCCGATCGCAGCCAGACTGCCGCCCTCACAGTGACCGGCAGGCCGCCCCCCCGGGCTTGCCGCCCCAGGCACGCGCTTGCTGTGCTGGTGCCTGGAGCCATCCCTGGGCGCAGGGACGTTTTTTTCTTCTTCTGGTGGGCTAGAGAGGCGCTGGCCAGGAGCTGCCACATGCCATGGGACAAGGGGACCAGCCCCAGTCTGTATTAGACTAGAGATCAGAGCAAGAAGCTGCCGTGTGTCTGTCCATGAGTGACTGTCGGAAAGCAGAGGTGCTGCAGGGCTGTGAACAGGAGACCCCAGTGGTGAGCAACTGAGGCTGGCCATATGTGCCCCCCCCTTTACAGTCGGCATCACTTCCCCATTGTGGGGGCTTAGGAACACCCCAACAGGAGGCAACCGTGGGTATGCGTTCCCTCGCTTCCCCCAGTGATGGGCATGGCAGCTGTACGTCTGAGGGCATGTGCCCTTCACTGGGAATTGGGTGCTCCAGGCATGGGGGCACCCCATCCTGATTCTGAGCACGCTGCTGTCAGGGGCTGGGCTCTGCAGCTCTGGGCCCGGAGAGTCCACACACACACAGTAGTGGGCACCACGTCCGGTGCCCGCTGGGAAAGGCACTCTCCCACGCACACTCCAGGGATGAGCCTGGGCAGTCTGACATGCATCACCGACGCTGAGGACAGGCACTGCCCGATGGTGGGAAAACGCTTTTGCTTCCCCTCCCCTGCATGTCACAGCTCTGAGTTAGGGGGCACGTGCGCCCAGCCGTGAGCAGTAACGGCTCCCGGGCAGGGTGCAGGTGTGGGCGCACACACATTAGCAGGCACCAGCTGATCTGAGGCTGCCTTTGCCTGACCAGAGCGTGCACCTCCCTGAACCTTGCGGCATTCGCTGACTCTTCGGCAAAGGCCGGGCATTGAGGATTTGAAACGCAATCATCCCCCACCGCAAGGCGTTCCATTAATCACAATAAAAAGCCTTTTCATAGAATCATAGACTATCAGGGTTGGAAGGGACCTCAGGACGTATCTAGTCCAACCCCCTGCTCAAAGCAGGACCAACCCCAACGAAATTCTCCCCTTCCCTCACCCTCTAGAAACACCGGGGCCAGGGCTGCACTTCGCATGTTCTTGGACTCACTTGTGTATGAGATTTTCGGTCTGAATTTGACAGCAGCCATCCCCCACAAGCGGGGCACTGCCCCTGGCATTGCTTCAGCCACTCCACAAGAATTGATGGGCTCAGATCATGTTACGTACCCGGCTCTATTGCTCCTTATGATGCCACAAACGCAGCACATTAGAGAAGATGAAATGCACACTAAACCGGCCATTTCTGCCAAGTCGGCAATAAACATTTAAGAGGTTTCAATTAAAGCAACAGGTTGGGAGATGGAGCAATCCGGTTTAATGAAGCTCTAGTGCGCCTCGGAGACTCATCCGCTTGCAATGTTTGCATGGGGCAGAGAACATCAGATACCAAGAACGGCAGTAACGAGAATTGTAAATACTCGGAGACAAGCAGGAAAATGGCACTCGAAGTCTGATGACAGCGGTGCTTAAGCCAGACACATGGCTGCCTAGAGGTAGGGAGGCCCGTTTGAAAACGGTGATTAAACCCCTTCGTGTTTTTCCAAGCGTTTGCCAAACAGCAGCATTTCAGTCCTATTAGGAAAGAGGACGCCCCCCCCACCCCCGCAATATTCTAGCTCACCCCAGAAAGTTACTGACGCTTTGATTTTTTTTCCCCTCTGCTTCCCTCAATGACACAAATCCTGAACTCTGGGTACGTATTGCTCGGTTCTGAATTAACTGTCGCCACTCAAGAACCAGCCCTGCACGCGATGGTGGCCAGCTCATTTGAAGACCTCTGCTCCCGGTGCAGCAGTGGTCAGAAAAGCAAACAAAAGATGAGGCTGCAGAAGGGATGGGCAGATGATTAAGGGGGCATTATACAAGGCGATGGTGTGGTCTCACCTTCAGTGGCGTTCAGTTCTAGTCACCCCATCTCAGCAATAGATATATCATAGCAGGGGGGAAGGGAGCTTGGAAACACGCAATGATTCAAGGCATGGACAAGACTTCGCATGAGGAGTGATTGAAAAGATTTGATTGACAGAGGAGGCCAGTGGGGAAAAATTTCATAGTGGTTTAGACATTAGCGATTGGGGGGTGCCCTTTGGCATAAAACAGGGTCAAGCGGAGGCTTGGTAAGATTGAAATGCAGCACATTTATGACTGATGAAAAGGTGGTGCTTTTTTTCACACAACAGACGTGGCCTAGTGGGGAGAGCCCTGGATGAGGCGAGGAGACCTGGGTTCTAGTCTCAGCTCTGCCACTGACCTCCTGGTTGACCTTGGGCAAGGCTCTGTGCCTCAGTTTCCCCCTCTGTATAATGGGGATAATGCTAGTGCCCTTTTTTACTAACATGCTTTGAGAGCTACTGCTGAACAGTGCTAGATAAGAGCTCGGGATTAAGGGATCAGGGAGGCCAAGAGGCTGGTAGGATTCAGAAAGAATTGGGCCATGATTTGGGTTATGAGAACGCTCACAGCTGTTAGGTGGGATTAATGAAAACATCAAAGGGAGGCTTCATTCATTGGAGCGGGTTAGGAAGGGATTTTGCCAATGGGCAGGTTATTCCATAATTGTCCACTGGGGGGGGGCATCTTGCACCTTCCTCTGAAATGTCCAGTCCCTATTGGCCCCTTGGTCCGATCCTGTCGGGCAAGGGCAAGTCCATTCCTTGAATCACCTTATTATGCCTGGGCATTTAGTGGCTTTCACAGCTGAAAGCAAACCAGCCCCCCCCCCCCCCCCCCACCCCATGCAAAAGCATAATCTTTTAATCAAGGGTTGGGGCAGGTGAGAGGCTTTTGTTTGTGCCGTCGTGACTTAAAAGCGGCCCAAGGAAAGTGACAAGCCGGCCAGCGTAGACTCAGGTCCCGCCCGTATAAAAGCGCCGAGAGCAGGAGAGTTCGTTCCAACCCAGCAAAGCCAAACGAACGGGGCCGCGCTAATCAATACCGCTAATAATCTGTGGCTTTTACCCAGCGCCGCTCAGCAGCAGATCCCACAGGGATTTACAATACGAGGTCAGGAAGGATCCTGATGCCCATGTTACGCCAAGTGCCTCTCCCCAGAATAGCAGCGTCCACAGTTATTGGTGCAACTATGTCAACAACAAAAACCCCACATCTCTCATCAAGTTATGCCGGTAAAAATTTCTGTGTATTGATCGGCCTTTCTCTGCCTTCCAGGGCCTCTCCGGCAACTTGGTTAACTCTTCGCTTTGAGCGTGTGTGCCCCCAGCTGGGGGGGAGAGGGGAGATTTGTACAGTTTGGTGATTTTAACTTAAACACCCTAAAAATCCACACCTGGCTATTCCCAGGGGGCCGCAGGCTTAGCTGAAGAATGCATCAGGCCCTGATGCAGCAAAGCAGTTAAGCACGTGCTTCAATTAATGGCACTTGAGCACATGCTTTAGTGCTTTGCTGAACCGAGGCCTTAAATTCCCTCCCCCCCTCCCCATGAGTTCGCGCTCTCCCCTGGGCTGGAGGCTGGCTGCTTTTTCCCACAGGGTGGCAACTTCAGCCTTCTGCTCCGGCACCTTGGCAGCCGAGCCAGCGCGGTTCCTCTGGTAGGCGGGGACGCTGGGTGCGGTGGGGTTGCACAGGGAGCCCTGGCTTGAACCCCCTTAGCAGCTGCACCAATGATGGGGCAGGAAGGCACCAAGCAGGGTGGGAGCTATGCAACCTCCCATCCCACATAAGAACATAAGAACGGCCGTACTGGGTCAGACCAAAGGTCCATTTAGCCCACGATCCTGTCTACCAACAATGGGCAATGCCAGGTGCTTCAGAGGGAGTGAACCGCTTGAGCCGGTGCCCTGTACCCCATGCACCTGGCTACTTGTGCTGGTGCTGCACTGAGGATCTGGCCCGTGAAGCGAGGTCCCCCACGGCTGCTGGATTCCCCCAGGGATGCTGAGGGCTAACAGCTGGCCAGGCCTGCCCTCTGTGCCACCAGGTTTTTGTACAGCACTTCATGCAAACAGGCTAGCTCCCATGCTTTTGAAAAACACCATCTCTCCCCCATCTTGGCAAAGATGGCTGGGAATCTTCGTTTCACCCGCACCCACGCTTTGCCAGCCTTTTCCGCGACGCGGTGCCGGTGTTAGCCAGTCACCGAGCTGCTGCCGCTGGCTCGAGTGATTCCTGCTGGAGCCGTGCAGCTGCTGAATGGATTCGGATCTGTCTAGGGAGATATGGCTTCCCCGAGAACCTCAGGGTACGTCTGCACGGCCAGGACTCACGCTCTTGGGCCTCAGGCCGCGGGGCTAGAAATAGCAGTGTAGAAGTTCCCTCCCCCTGCCGGGTTTCACAGCCCAGGCCTTGTGAGCCCGAATCATTTGACCCGGGCTCTGAGTCTTGATGCTGCAGGTTTTTCTTTGCAGTGTAGACGGACCTTCAGCTTCCTTGCTCCTGTCCACTCGGGTTAGGTGACGGGTTCCTGTCTGCTTTATGCCTGCTCTCTGCTCCTGACCCCTCTGTGTTCCCAGCCCCCTGGGCCACCCCCTAGGATCTGCTGGCCTTTTCCTCGAGGGCTGGGAATGGGGAGGACTTTCCTCCTGGCCAGGCTCGGAGTGCCAGCCTCCCCTTCGCTACCTGCGGGTGGCTGGGTTAAAGCACCCGCGGCAGAGTCAGCAATGACCATGCAGCTCTGAGCCCTGCTGCTTGGGCATGAAGCAGCCTGTGTTAGCTGGGAAGGGGTTACTCCGAAGCCCTCGCCACCGCGGAGACGCTGACATTTTGGAATTGCCTTGTTTCCCCCAGCAGGACAGGGTGTTCTGGCTGCGTGACTTAGTGCAAAATGATTTGGTGTGTGGTAGCGCGTGGGCTGCACATGGACCCACACAGAGGCTCGCTTGTAAGCCCAGCTCCTGCATAGGAGACTCTCTGAGCAGCTGGCTACATTCACTCTGGCCTCTGCCAGCATACGGGTTTTCTGCGTTTCTCTGCCGCACGGGGCCTGCTTCCCTTGCTGGGATCATCTGGGCCTATCCCACCTCATCAATTCCCTCAGCACGGGGGCCCCGGGCGCCGCTGCCAGCTCCCCCTGTGGCGCACAACAATTGAGTCCCCTGAGGCCTGAAATGCGTCAGTCGAACCGAAGGCTTTGGGCTCCCTAGGTGAAATGCAAATGGCCCGTGTGCTGCAGGATGGAGCTAATGGTCCCGGCTGGCCTTGGACTCTCTGAGATGAAAACAACAGCTCCTGTAATGCGTGACTGAGAAGCCTCAGTCGGAATGACGCATTTGTTGTGTGCCTTGACGAATCCGGCTGATTGTCCCAGGAACCGCGCAAGAGGCTGCACGTGGCCCTTTGCTGTGTGGCCCTTTGCGTGTCCAATCCCTTCATTCCGAACCTGGCAAAGACTCGCCCTCCGTGGAGCCCAAAGGCAGGGGGGCAGGGAGAGTGAATCGGGCAATGACCCTGAGCGAGGGGGAATGTTAGCTCACAGCAGAGCCAGCTGCTAACCCGGGGTGAAACATGCGCGTAACGGGTATGAGCGAGAAACCCCAGCCTTTGCCAAAGACAAGAGCTGCCCTTGGCCGCTCTCCCTGGCCCTGGACGGGCTCAGAAGAGGTTGCTGAGATATGCACCTGAGCTCCGATGACTCCGTGACCAGCTGCAGCACAGGGATGGAGTAAACTTGGAGGTACTGAAAGGACAAGCAGGGCTGCCAGCCGAGAGGGGTTTCTTGTGCCCGGCAGGCTCATGTAACCCAGCTCTGACTCTGACGCCATGTCTCTTGCTCCTTATTCACTCACCTCCCGTTTAGCTCCTACTCTCCTCCTTTCTTAAGCTCGGAGGATCCTTGTTCCCCTGGTCTCGGCTCCACAGGGTCGGTGCTATGCCCCCTCAATGCGGAGAGGTGGGGAAATCCCTGTCCCCCGGCTCGCTGGGTGCTCTGTGTCAATGTCCAGGAGATTGGATTTGTCGTTATCTTCTTAAATGGTCCATTGATATGGGGACTAATGTCCACACGGCTTGGCGACACCCACACCTAGGTCTCTTTGCCTGCTCTGAGAGCAAACAGTCCCTTTCCACCACCCCCTCTGGGGAACAAAGCAGCACCTAGGAGAAACTGAGGCACAAACAGGACTCATAAGACAAATATTAAAAAATATTCCCACTTTGTCACACCACTGGAATCCCCTCCCCCTATGTTCAGCATGGGCTGCAGGGAGGGTAGGAGAGGTGCCGTGGCCGAATGCACCTGCCAGTCCTGATTGATTTCGGCCTGGGATGGGTGCACAAAGATTTCCACTGTCAAAAGCCCCTGGTGCTGCCCATGGGCCTGTCTCTGGAATTCATTGCTCACCTGTTAGCCCTTGCCCCCTGATATTTGGGACAAAGCATCAGCACCCATTGGTTTTCCAGCGTGCCTCCTGCTTTCCGTCACAGGCAGGACACGGACCGTTGTACCTCAGTACACTTCACAACCAAGCCATAAGGTCTGGATAATGGGGCACCTTCAGTCCAGCTCTCCTGGAGATGGACTGAAGGTGGTGGAAAACCAAGCATGCCACAAAACGATCCATTGCATTTCCATTGACAAGAGACTGGCCCCGTCCTGTGTGTCAGGGGATTTTCCTCCTGTGCCTAGTCCCCCAGAGGCCTGGGACAGCTGGTCACAGAGGCTAGGACAGCAACGGTGTGGGCTTTCCTTCTGCTCCTGGCAAATGGGACACCTACTTGCTTCCCTGGGGGGAGTTCAGCATCACAGTCAATACTCAGTCCACTCCGCCTTCGACAGTTCTTCTCGAGTTGTTGCTATCCCGGCCTGCGTGGTGAGTGGGGTGACGCCTGGCAAAGGAGGGCAGCTCAGTGCCGGAGGCCTGGGGCTCCCGCACACCAAGACTCACGCTTCCCCTCTAGCAATCTCCCAGGCCCAGTGCATGGGGTCACGTGTACAATCGCTAAAGCTGCCAAGGCAATGGGGGTGTTTCCTGTGCGGCGCGCCGAGTGCCGGGAGGTGGCACGGCTCACCGCGATGGGAGGGACAGGGTTAATTTTCTGTAGCAAAGACGCCGCTTTCGGCGTTTCCAGGAAGGGAGCAAATGGGGAGGAACAGATGGATTGCACTGAACACAGCGCTGCCTGCGAAGGGAGACAGTAAATAGAGAAATTCCAGCATCATTAACTGGGGGACGGTGACAACACGGATGGCCTGCTGTGCGCGTGTGAAGCTTGGAAGTATTTTACAAGCGCTAAAGCTGTTTGGGATTGAAATTCTGCGGAGACGGGGCTATTTGATGTCTCATTAAAGAACATGGATTCCTGACTATTATTTCATTTGGAGCAAATGCAAATACATCCAGCTTAGACTTTGCAGTGCACAGACAGCTGGTTAACCCAAAAGACCATTGAGATTCCCCTCAGATGAGCACAATCAGAAGTGTGGTCACATCATTTCTATTCAGTAGGGGCTGTCTGGATCAACCACGCCCATGTGCACACACACTCACACACACGTGCACACTCACACATGTACGTACACACCCGTGCACACTCTTGCACATGCACAATCACCTACATGCACACACATGCACACTCACGGTCACACACATGTGCACACACACATGTGGATGCATGTGTGCACATGTGCACACACATGCACACTCTCACGTGTGCACACTCACATACATGTGCACACGCACACTCTCACGTGTGCACACTCACTCCCGCATGTGCACACTCTCACACGTGTACACACTCTCTCACTCACTCCCACAAATGTCCACACTCATGCCCTCACACACACACACACACACACACTCCCTTGGGGAGCAAGCAAGAAATACAGCCACACATGCATATGCAGCCTGCACACAACTTTACTTACCTACCGTGCAGAAGTTGATGCTGGTTTCTAACCTGGAAAGGCTTGGTCGTATTTGTTTTAGCTGATGGGAGCCTCTTTTCAGCCAATAGTAATGATGCTGGCTGCCTTCCCTGCATGGATCTCAGTGCACTTCACAAGGGTTCTTTAAGCCTCACAACCTCTGCAAGGCAAGGGAGTATTATCCCCATTTGACAGGTTTGTAAACTGAGGCACAGAGCGGTGACGTGACTTGTCTGTGTCTGGGAGCAGGGCCGACTCCTGGTGCCCTTCTGAAACCACTCGACCATGCTGCCAGCGTGCGGCGAGCACCGCTGGCTCTGAAGAAAACAAGTTCAGATGGGGTTAACTGTCATTATGGGGAACAAAGTCTATGAATGGCAAAACCTCTCCAAGTGAAGGTGCTGCCTCGAATCCACACAAGCCAGGTGCCTGGGCCTCCACATTGTGGGTCCTGGGGGTGATTCAGGAGAGTGGATGCTCATGAACTCCCCATGTGGAGGTGCCCTGTTTTCTAGCTAAGATCCCCCACTGCCTTCTGATTGCAGTTTTTAGGGTAATTAATAATTCCCCCCCTAAATCTAGGCACAGCGCCCCCCAGGATCGTGAAAGCAGCCTGCGGTGTAAAATAAAACCACAACCCATCCGTGATGTCTGCTCAATATGCAGCAATGTACAGGCCATATCTGCGGCCTCCACGGGACACGACCGACACGGAGAAGCGGCTGTTTGAGAGCCCTGCCTCTCTTGGCACAGTTCAGGGGAGCGAAGAACAGGTTGTTTTGGTTCGCCAGCATTTCTGAAACATCTACCGGAAAAGAAATATTGTTTCAGGTCAACCCAAAACTGGCATATCGGGGTCTAAAACCCTTGCCAAACCCAGCCTGTCCTGCAGAGGAGACACATCCTTGCAATGAGCATGCTGCCAAAAATATCACAGAGCAGGTTTGTTAGGGTCAATTAGGTAGCAATATTGGGTAACACCAGAATTAAGCTAAGAAGAGGGCTGCCGACAGTTTCCTATTATCCTGTCTGAGACAGGTGCTGCAGGTCAGAAGGGAGGTGCTTGGGCCGTGGGGAGAGGGGACTGGCTAGCAGAGGGCACTGGAGGGCAGAATTAAAATGCACACCTAGGGGGTGGAAGTGGGGGTGCAGGACGGGGCTGAGGTGCGTGGACAGAGCTTTACATGAGTTCACGACTGGGGGAGGGATAGCTCAGTGGTATGAGCTGCTAAACCCAGGGTTATGAGTTCAATCCTTGAGAGGGCCACTTAGGGATCTGGGGCAAAATCAGTACTTGGTCCTGCTGTGAAGGCAGGGGACTGGACTGGACCGGACCCAATGACTTTTCAAGGTCTCTTCCAGTTCTATGAGATAGGTATATCTCCATATTAAATTAAACAGCTCTGTGAGTTCCCAGCACTGGATTAACTGGCGCTGCTGTGGGTCAGGGTTGAGAAGTGCCGGCTGAATGTGCCCCACATTTTGCCAGCGCTGTCTCTGGCTCGTCTCAGCTCTCCGCATTTTTCTCTTTGCACAGCACCAATTAGAACCACAGTTTAAAAATAAATTCCTAAACGACTCTGGGGTGCGTTGCGCCAGACGTGGGCGTTGCAGTGACCTGGAATCCTTGAGCCAAGAGCGGAGTGTGCAGGCCAACACTTAGCTAAGAAACAAAATTAAAACAACAACAACCTGGGGGTTAGGTAATAAGAAAGTAAAAGAACAGACTAGCCCAGCCGGATACCGTGTTCTGAATTCCGGCTCCTGTGACTTCTGTCCCCCCTCCCCCCACTGGATTTTCTTGCTGGCGTTGGGTGGGGTCTCAGCTCTGCCTTGGCTTTAAGCAGTTCTTCTGTCTTTAACTGTATTTCGAGAAGGAAAACCCATCATGCATGTCAAGAGACGATTCAATTTGTTCCCTTGTCTCTCCGCGCCTGCCAGTTCCAAACGGATTGTCTTAATCCTTAATAGCAGAGATCAAGGGGATTTCAGAAGCATTTACTTAATTAATTAAATATTAATGGTTGTAAATGTGCGAGGAAGCGGGTTTGTCAACCTCCATTCGATATTAAAGTCTCGTTTCTATGAGCCCCGCAACGCGTGTGTGCCAGAGGACGCTCTGTCTTTGGAACGCAGCCACGGCAATGAAGCAAAAACGAGACCTCGCTGTTCCGCCTGCGGGACGTACCGTAAAGGGGCTGACTGACGGGTTCAAATGTCACCCCTCGCGCTCGCTTCCTTGGCCGTGCACAGGTGCACCCGAGCGCTGCGCCCTTGGCTTGGCATGTGCATTCTGGACCCGGGTAAGGCCAGGGGTGAAGGCGGGAGGTCTGAGCACAGGGCTGGGAGCCAGGAGCACCAAAGCACGGATCCACATGCAGGGCAGCTCCTTCTGAAGCTTTGGGCAAGGAGCTTTGCCTTCCTGCCTTCCCCCATCCGGGTGAAGGTCTTCCTCCCTCTCAGGGGTGCTGCAGGGATTCCTCAGTCAGTGTGCACGGAGTGCTTTGAATATGGACAGCTCGGCATCTCCTCTTATTATTAGCAACCCTCAGGTCCTACCAGCCATAGGCACCCACTCAGTGGGTGCTCCGGGGCTCAAGCACCTACGGAAAAAAAAGAGGGTGCCCAGCACCCACTAGCCACACTGGTTCCAGCTCTGGGGTTTGCCACCAATCAGCTGTTCGGCGGGCAGTTGGGGGAGGGGGTGCGGAGATGAGGGAGCAGCGGGCGGGTGGGGGGACCTCGGGGAAGGGGGCTGAGCAAGGGTGGGGTCTTGGGGGAAAGGGAGGAGCGTGGGTGGGGCCTTGGGGCCCACTGGGAAAAATACAAGTCAGCGTCTGTGCCTATCAGTGTTTCCTAGTGGGCAGAGACCCCATCTCTGCAAGGGAGGAAGTCTCCAGTTCCCCTCCAGTTTTCATTAGGAAAGGAAGAGATAATACGACAGAAAATATCATAAAGCCACTCTATAAATCCCTGGTACTCTCACACCTTGAATACTGAATGCAGTTCTGGTCACTCCATCTCAGAAAGGATAGATTGGAATTGGATAAGGTACAGAAAAGGGCAACAAAACTGATTAAGGGCATGGAACGGCTTCCATATGAGAAGAGCTGAAAAAGACTAAAACTGTTCAGTTTAGAAAAGAAATGATTCCAGGGGGAGAGGAATGATAGAGGTCTATAAAATCATGAATGGGGTGGAGAAAGTGCTTAAGAAAGTGTCATTTATCCTTTCACATAACACGAGAACAAGGGGGCAGCCAATGAAACAAACAGGCAGCAGGTTTAAAACAAACATAAGGAAGTACTTCTTCATGCACCGCGCAGTCAACATGTGGGATGTTATTAAAACCACAAGTTGAACAGGTTCAAAAAAGAATTAGATACGTTCGTGGCGGGTCGGTCCATCAATGGCTGTGAGCCAGCATGGTCAGGGAGGTAACCCCCTGCTCCGGGTGTCCCTAAACTTCTGACAGAAGCAGGGACAAAAGGACAGGGAATGGGTCACTCGCTAAATGCCCTGTTCTGTTCCTTCCCTCTGAAGCATTTGGCACTGGGATGCTTCAGAAAGAATGAAGCCCAGGAGACAGGTACTGGGTTAGATGGACCATTGGTCTGACCCAGTAGGACCATAATTATGTTCTTACCTGACTTTCCCAATCCTGGGCTAGTGACACCTGCTTTTAAAAGGGCCCCCAAGCTATGTTCCAGTGAAATCGATATGGTTAGACAGTCACAGAGTCAGCTAGTGCAGAGCTCAGTGATTTGTGATGCAGTGGCGAAGCTGTGAGGTTGTGTTCTTTGGTTTGTCTTCTGACTGCTGTCAGACTTTTTCGGGGTAGCCCTCTGCATTTTTCCAGTTATATATATATATATATATATTCACACACACACACACACACACACACTAATTCCAAGTTTCAAAATCCTCCTGAATTTCAAAGTTCTCCAGTCGTTGTCCCAGGGAATGGCTGAGTGCCCATCCCACCAGCTCCTTCGCTGGTAGCCACTGCTCATGGAAATGGCAAATCTGACTTCAGTCCACCCCACGACACACCTGTGCATCATGCGCTGCTCAAATTAGCATCCGCCGTGAGTTTAAAAAACATTCACTCCAGAGGACGCGGTGGCTGCATCGTTCCATTCAGTGCTAAAAAGGCTTTGGGGAAAGATCAAATCCAATTAGCATCCCTCTTGCTTACTTTGTTCAGATGACTTGAATCTGCAGGATTGTTCTGTTCCACTAGCTTGTGTTTACAAGATAACAAGACAGAATTGTTTTCACAGTCCCTTGTTAGATTCCGTGTATACAAATTGTTGGTTTTAGTGGGCCGCATTTTCAAAACTCGGTATCCCAAATTCCTGTTTTACGCAGCTAAATCAATACTCACCACAACAGGTATTCAGATGCTTAAATATGGATATAAGGGCCTAACATTGTGTCAGTGGTTCCTTTTGTAGCCTCAAAAACTTCAGCTTGCTTCCCTTCTGGCCAGGAGAAGGTTAAGCCTGGAGCTTCGGGTGAGATCCGAGATCTTTTTCTGACACTACCTGCGGGGCTGGATGCAAGGCAGATGGAATAATGATCTCTTGCTAGCTTTCTGTTTGTAAGAT
Source organism: Trachemys scripta elegans (assembly GCF_013100865.1). Lineage (NCBI taxonomy): Eukaryota > Metazoa > Chordata > Testudines > Emydidae > Trachemys > Trachemys scripta. The sequence goes on along the minus strand of NC_048320.1, from coordinate 4,991,715 downwards.
GAGCAAAATAATTAGAAAAAGTACTTGGAACTTCTGCTTGCAGTGGTGTTGTCACCATGTTGGTCCCAGGATATTAGAGTGACAAGGGGTGTGAGGGAATATCTTTTGTTGGACCAACTTCTGCTGGGGAAGGAGACAAAGAGTGACCAGAAGATGAGCTCTGTGGAGTTTGAAAGCTTGTTTCTTTCACCAACAGAAGTTGGTCCAATAAAAGATATCACCTCACCCACCTTGTCTCTCTTATAATTCTGTAAGGTTTTTCATACCTACAATTAGAATCATAGAAGGCAATCAGGTTGGTCAAGCATGACTTCCCCTTGGTGAATCCATGCTGACTGTTTCTGATCAACTTCCTCTCCTCCAAGTGCTTCAAAATGGATTCCTGGAGGACCTGCTCCATGATTTTTCCAAGAACTGAGGTGAGGCTGACCGGTCTGTAGTTCCCCGGGTTCTCCTTCTTCCCTTTTTTAAAGATGGGCACTACATTTGCCTTTTTCCAATCGTCCAGGACCTCCCCCGATCACCACAAGTTTTCAAGATAACGGCCAATGGCTCTGCAATTACATCAGCCAACTTCCTCAGCACCTTCAGATGCATTAGATCCAGACCCATGGACTTGTGCATGTCCAGCTTTTCTAAATAGTCCTGAACCCCTTCTTTCTCCACAGAGGGCTGGTCACCTCCTCCCCATGCTGTGCTGCCCAGTGCAGCAGTCTGAGAGCTGACCTTGTCTGTGAAGACAGAGGCAAAAAAAGCGTTGAGTACATTAGCTTTTTCCACATCCTCTGTCACTAGGTTGCCTTCCCCATTCAGTAAGGGGCCCACACTTTCCCTGACCTTCTTCTTGTTGCTAACATACCTGTAGAAACCCTTCTTGTTACCCTTCACATCCCTAGCTGCAACTCCAACTGTGCTTTGGCCTTCCTGATTACACCCCTGCGTGCTCGAGCAATATTTTTATACTCCTCCCTAGTCACCTGCCCAAGTTTCCACATCTTTTAAGCTTCCTTTTTGTGTTTAAGCTCACCGAAGATTTTTCTATTAAGACAAGCTGGCCACCTGCCATATTTGCTATTCCTTCTGCACATCGGGATGGCTGCGGGAACTGGGGTTATTTAGTCTGCAGAAGAGAAGAGTAAGGGGGGATTTGATAGCAGCCTTCAACTACCTGAAGGGGGGTTCCAAAGAGGATGGAGCTCGGCTGTTCTCAGTGGTGGCAGATGACAGAACAAGGAGCAATGGTCTAAAGTTGAAGTGGGGGAGGTCTAGGTTGGATATTAGGAAAAACTAGGAGGGTGGTGAAGCACTGGAATGGGTTACCTAGGAAGGGGGTGAAATCTCCATCCTTAGAGGTTTTTATGGCCCAGCTTGACAAAGTGCTGGGTGGGATAATTAAGTTGGTTCTGTTTTGAGCAGGGAGTTGGACTAGATGACCTCCTGAGGTCTCTTCCAACCCTAATCTTCTATGATTCTATGAGTCAGACAGTCTATCTGATCAGGAAAATGAGATTAAAGCAATTATCCCCCAGGCCTAGCCCTGGAACTGCTCCAAAGCAGAACTGGATTCAGGTGCGTTGTGAATCTTTCCTCTCTGGGGTGGGGAGGCAGAAGCCACTGGCATATCATCCAAGACCAGCTCCTCCCTGGAGGTTTGCCCAACAGCTGGCCAGCTGTTCTTAGCTCCCCTGACCTGGGGGACCTGAATCTCATCTAACTTAACAATAAAGACTGAGGTTTTCCAGAGGCAGAGGGGATTCAGATGCCCTGTTCCCACCGTGGCATCCAGGCCACTTTAAAATGAAAAGCCAAAGCATCTTGCTCTTTTTCTTGGGAAGAGCCTTGAGAACAGAAATGAGTCACAAGGGCTGGTGGGTTGGGTCTGCCTTCTGAAAGTCAGCAGCGGATATTCAACCGCCCTTCCCCAGCCCTACAGCCATCCAGGGCTGATCGTCCAGCGTCCTAGTCCACTGCTCAAACCATTAGGCAATGCACCCTCTATGAAACGATAGCGGCTCAGCGGCATTTCCCGACGGCACGTAACACTGCACTGGAGCAAGCCACAGTAGAATGCAGGACCATTTCCTAGGTCCCAGCCGCAGGAAATGGGTGCGTGGGGATGGCGCTGTTGTGCTGGTATCATAACTGAGACCAGCTGGGTGAGGTAATATCATTTATTGGACCAAATTCTATTGGTGGACGGAACAAGCTGTCGAGCTTCGCAGGGCTTCAGGTCCCGAGGAAGAGCTCTGGGAAGCGCCAAAGCTTGTCCCTTCCGCCAACAGGAGCTGGCCCAGTAAAAGGTATTATCCCACCCGCCTTGTCTCTCTCATATCCTGGGACCAACCTGGCTACAGCAACTCTGCAAACGTTTATGACAACTGGCATTCATAGAGTATCATTTAGTCCCCTGGTGCTCAACAAGTCTCACTGCTAACAGGCCTCAGCTAGGCTGGGATTTAAAGGGACGGTGCGAACTGACATGTGCTAGTGAGCGTGTTTTCAGTGTCTCTTGGAGACAGGCTGCGTTTAATACCTGCCAAAGCCCAGTGGGGACTCCAAGCCGACACCTGCTAACATCACAATTTAAATCCTACTCTAGACAAGGCTATAAACTAAACTGAGGGATGACGTCAGCCGCTACTGAAATGTGCTTTTTTCTTGGGAATGGAGAATGGCCACTTTTAAACAGATACAGCAAACGTGCCTCCCAGCTGAGGACGGACAGTGAAGAGTTCTGCGGGCAGGGGATCGTGCGCCCAGATCTGGAGCGTGCGCGTAGGGTTGACGCTAATGGAGAAGAGTGCTCTTCCCAACCAAACGGTGGAAACGAAGCCGTCGAAACATTTTTCAAAAAATGTTCCCTGACTGAAACGATTTGTTGAATTCGACCTGAATTCAGCAAATAGGTTCAGACCCCCCCAAAAATGTATTTTTCAGTCCAAAAAAAAGCAAGTTCCTGAAAAAAATTCTCCCAGATCTCTATTGTATGGCTCGGCGCTGGCCCAGGACAAGTAGCCGCCAGAGAGCAATGCACTGAATGCCATAACCACAGTGCGACTCAACGCCCTCCTGTCACTTTGTGCAACATGTTTGCACGTATGGGAGAGAGAGCCATGTCGCTGGGAAATAAAGAAAGAATTAAGTTTCCCCTAAGTGTCAGATCTGAGGGGCCCAAGACTGAACCGCAAACCGACCTATTGCACTCCACACGTCAGAGAACGTTGATATCCACGGGATATCGGCGGGAAAGCATCGTGGACACCTCCGGAGCTCCTGCAGGGCAGTGAGCAAGTGATTCCCTGTGCTCAGCTGTGGCGTGCAAGGCACGGTGACCGAGTGGTTAGTAACGAGGTTTTGTTCGTTTGACAAATGTCGCCATCGGCTTTCCCACAGCCAACACAGGGTGCTGGGCTCCCTCAGCTCCCCTCAACCAACACGCAGCGGGGGGCTGAGATTGCTCAGTACCCCACAGCTGCTTTCCAGTCCCTTGCACGTTCGCGCGCACACAGCCAGAGACCGGTGCCTGCCCATAGTGTGGGGTGGGGGGCGGAGTGAGGGCAGCCGGCTTCAGCAGTGTTACTGAGCATGCTCAGTCCATGTCAGCATGATCAGTACAAGCCTAGCAGGAAATCGGGGGGAGTGACACATGATCCCACATTAGGGTGACCAGATGTCCCGATTTTATAGGGACAGTACCGATATTTGGAACTTTTTCTTATATAGGCTCCTATTATCCCCCCCATCCCGATTTTTCACATTTGTTGTCTGAACACCCTATCCCACATCCCCCGCCATGAGTCGCCTCTGCGAAAAACAGCCCCCAGGCCCGTAGTATCGGAGCACCCCACAGTGTTGAATGTGTTTATCTTTGCAAACCCCCCCACCCCCAACCCTGGAGGTGCCAAAACTCTCTCAGCACCTACGTTTTGGAAAGTAAAGTTTCCGTCGGCACCTGTGTCTGCCGCCAGGCCTGTGTGCTGCTGCCCCCTTGTGGCCGTCCGGGTGCCTCTCTCCCACCTGAGCCCCAGAGCGGGTCACACACCAGGGGACGATGGACGTTCAGCCTCCGGAGTCGAGTGCAGGGCCTGATCGGGGAGGCACCCTCTGAGCAGGCCTGCTGGATCGGGCCCCTCGGGTGCGTTCGCACAGAACAGCCGGGGCTTGGGAAAGAGCAAGTGAGGTGGCCAGGAGCACCGCCAGCTTTTCTGCCGCCCTAGGCGGCGGAAGGTCCCGCCCCCCCACAGAGGCAGCGGAAGGTCCCGCCACCGAAATACCACCACGGTCGCCGCCCCCCAAATCGTAGCGCCCTAGGCAACCGCGTAGGTCGCCTGATGGGTTGCGCCGGCCCTGGAGGTGGCTGTCCCGGGTAACGTTTAACCCAGGGGTTAGGGTACCCACAGGGGGAGGTGGCAGTTCCCGGTTCAAGTCCCCCTCTGCCTGAGGTGGAGAAGGGGTTTGAAGATGAGCTCTCTAACCATCAGGCTATGGGATATTCTGATGTGAGGCTCTCTCGAGGTCTCCTGTTGAAGCTGTTGTATGCTGGAGAAATAATTACAAGAGTTGTTGGAGCAGTGAGGGCTGGCTCCTGGCTCTGCCACCTCCTGGGTGAGGGTCTCAACGCCAAACCACAGAGTCATTCTCATGCTTGTGGTCTCTTTCCCTCTGGATCACTCGCTCCCATCTGCCACCAGCTTCACACCCTCTGCATAAGGTTTCTGTAGATCATTCTCTGCTTCATAAACAGTTTCATGCTCAGGGTGAGGACTGCGGGTGGGCGGGGTGGTTCTGGGTCCCAAGGGAGGTTTGTGGCTGCACTGGCCACTTTAATCATTGCAGTTCGGACTTGGATTTTCTAAAATCGCTTGAGACTCGAAGTCAAGGCTTCTCTTCTTATTCAACCAGCAATTCTCCTGGGCAGTAATGCGGTAAACCCAAGGGGATGGGACCTGAATTCAGAGAATAAGTCCGACTGCTGCTTTGCAGCCTAGTCTTGCGGTCCTTTCTCAGGCAAGGCTCACGCTGACTGAGCAGGGCCTGGCTACTCCATGTAACCTGGGCACTTACCCCCTCTCATCCCTCGGTCTCAGTAGAGACATGCTCGTGCGAGGAAGCGACGGTGCAGAGCAGGACCACGCAGGCAGCTCTGCGTATTGACTGGGACAGAAGCGCCAAAAAAAGAAAAGTGTCATTAGGAAAGTGTTTTGAAGTAGGAACATTCCTGCGTGAACGCCCAGCTGCTGGCATGTGCCTGCTGCCTCCAGTGATGCCGCTGTGAGCTCCATCCTTGTTTCTGGATGGAGCGACGTTAATTTGCCGGTGATGGAAGAGAGCCGTGGTCACTGGCAAGGCAGTAAAAAGGGATTCACCGCTTGGGGCGGCAAAAAAGCTGGAGCTGGCCCTGCTCTGTATCGCTCTTGCCTTAGATCGAGTCACTGCCCTTTATACCCCTGAGTTAGAGCTAATGAGACTCATCTGTGCCAGCTGCCAGTGTGAGTCAGCCAAACAGCTCTGCACTTCCACACAGGGTCCTAACACCTGTCACAGTGCAATATCGGTGTGAGATTCTAGGGGCGAGGGTAAAGCTGTCTGGGGCGTCTGAATGAATTTGGTGGGGCTGGAGTGGGCCTTGTGCCTCACTATGAAACGAGCTGTATCTCCGTCAGCCTAATTGCATTTGAGAGGGTTTAACTGAGCATTCAGCACGTGCATTTTTCACAGACGTGGTGTCAATGCACAAGCAACGTGGCACGAATCCAAAGCTGTCTGAGTAAGAAGTATTTAAACTAAATATCTGATAATGATCCTATCGTTCTCTGATCCCGTCACCTACATTTGGAATACAATTTAAAGGGTTTAAAAGATTTGTGTATAATGTGCTTGGGAAACATCTGATTCCATCCGAGACTGTGATTATTTATTCTTCTTTATCATGCAATGTGCAACATACGGATCCCTTTCTCCACCACAGATGACTAAATGCTGGCAGCTGGTGCTCTTAGTATATTGCAAGTGTAAAGCAAATGAGAAAAGATGTTCTTGGAACACCACTTTGTCATTGTCATTGTTGTTCGATCGTAACTGTAGTGCGGAGGAATTGGGTAGTTCCCTTTAAATATTGAGTGAGTCCTCTAGTGGTGCTCACTGTGTCCTGTGTGTTAGTAATCAGCCAGACCAACAGTGTGGAAATATAGGCAGGCTTTGGATACACCCAATTCCTGACACTACAATAATCCTCTGCCTACCCAGTGGCTGAGGCTTCCCAAACAGGATGCTGATTTCAGGTGGGGTCAGGAGCAGATGAATTCAAGAGCAAAGAGGATCTTGTTTTCAGGCAAATGCTCATCAGGAACCGGAAAAGTCAATCAGTTAAATCTTAGATCTTGCTGCCACTTCCACGTTTTCTGCACAGTGGTCACCACTGTAAAGTCAGCATTTACCCACAGTTACTTCTGCAGATGGGGGATCTCCAGGCTCTTTAAAACCTAACACATACTGTTATCGGAGCACTTGTGTTGCCCACCGTACCCATCAGATGCCCGCAGGGAAAGGGAAGGAAGGGGGAGTGCTGCCGAAGGGAGAGTAACGGCGTTATTACTGATGGCTTTATATCACTCAGGGTCTCACTGACCGCAAGAAACAAACATTAGGGCAGAATATAACACAGCACATTGTGTAACAGCCTCAGCTGCTGGGGACACCCTCTCCAGTTGAATGGGCACCCCTGGGTTGTCAGCAGGCTTTCCTCAGCCAGTTTCTTCCCTGCATCTTTTCCTGTTGGTGCCGAACGATGCTTGGCACCTCTCCAGCATGGTCCTCGATAGCTCTGCAAATGCTTCACAATGTTATTAAACCCCCCCCATGCCACAGAAACTGAGGCACAGAGTGGGCCCAAGATCATCCAGGGCCAGATTCTCAAAAGAGCCCTGCCCCCAGCATGGTCTTTAGAAGATCAGGTCATGGGGGAGTCTATGGCAGAACGAGGAACAGAACCCAGCACTTCACCTTCCCAGTTAGGTACCCAGCTCTTTGCATGCTCCACCAGGCTGCTTCAGACCCCTAGCCCAACTTGCGGAGCCACTTGGGTGCTCTTATGATTATTAACAGGATCTGGATTACAGCAGCACATAGCGACAAGGACCCCATTGTGCTGGCTGCTGTCCGAACATACAGCCCTTGCCCTGAGAGCTTAGGTAGGCCCACTCCTCTTATTCATAGATTCATAGATTCAAGGACTGGAAGGGACCTCGAGAGGTCATCGAGTCCAGTCCCCTGCCCACATTCCAGAGCTGCTTCTCTCTGATCTGCTTCTTGGTCTGGATTTCAGGGGTATGAAGCGTCCAGAGGTCAATGGGAGGTGATGGTGTCCAGCTTCTCTGGAAATCAGCCCATAATGGAGGGGTTTTGCACTTAGTTTTGATGCCAGACACACTGATTTCGAGGACAAAATAGGGACGAATCCTGGAATGCTAGGAATCGAGGTGGGAAAGTCTGGTGAAGTCACCTAGCTCATCCTTTCTGCTAGGGCAGGATGTCCTGTTAGCTAATAGCTAACAGGACATCCTTCTCTGTAAGGTCTCCATACAGAGAAACAGTGGCAGGGAGATCTTAGTTCTCAAGCCAACTGAGAAAGTTGCAGGAGAGCAAGGGGGTTTGATCTCTCTTATTGAGAACCCGAATGTCTCAAGCCTAGATATGGCACCAAAAATGTGTAATGAATAGGGCTGTCGATTAATGGCAATTAACTCATGCGATTAACTCAAGAAAATTAATCATAATTTAAAAAATTAATCACGACTACTCGCAGTTTTAATCGCACTGTTAAACAATAGAATCCCAATTGAAATGTATTAAATATGTTTTGATGTTTTTTACATTTTCAAATATATTGATTTCAGTTACAACACAGAATACAAAGTGTATACTGCTCACTTTATATTATTTTTATTACAAATATTTGCAAAGTAAAAATGAAAAAAGAAATCGTATTTTTCTATTCACCTCATACAAGTACCATAGTGCAATTTCTTTATTGTGAAAGTGCAACTTACAATGTAGATTTTTTGTTACATAACTGCTCTCAAAACCAAAACAATGTAAAACTTTAGAGCCTACAAGTCCCTCAGTCCTACTTCTTGTGTAGCCAATCGCTAAGAGAAACCAGTTTGTTTACATTTACAGGAGATAATGCTGGCCACTTCTTATTTACAATGTCACCTGAAAGTGAGAACAGACGTTCACATGGCACTTTTGTAGCCAGCATTGCAAGGTATTTATGTGCCAGATATGCTAAACATTCGTATGCCCCTTCATGCTTTGTCCAGCATTCCAGAGGACATGCTTCCATGCTGATGACGCTTGTTAAAAAAATAAATAATGCATTAATTAAATTTGTGATTGAACTCCTTGGGGGAGAATTGTATGTGCCCTGCTCTGTTTTACCCATATTTTGCCATATATTTCATGTTATAGCAGTCTTGGATGATGACATGTTCATTTTAAGAACACTTTCACTGCAGATTTGAAAAAACACAAAGAAGGTACCAATGTGAGATTTCTAAGGATAGATATAGCATTCAACCCAAGGTTTAAGAATCTGAAGTGCCTTCCAAAATCTGAGAGGGATGAAGTGTGGAACATGCTTTCAGAAGTCTTAAAAGAGCAACACTCTGATGCAGAAACTACAGAACCTAAACCACCAAAAAATAAAATCAGTCTTCTGCTGGTGGCATCTGACTCAGATGATGGAAATGAACATACGTCTGTCTGCACTGCTTTGGATTGTTATCGAGCAGAACCTGTTGTCAGCATGGACGCATGTCCTCTAGAATGGTGGTTGAAGCATGAAGGGACATATGAATCTTTAGCGCATCTGGCATGTAAATATCTTGTGATGCCGGCTACAACAGTGCTATGAGAACGTCTGTTCTCACTTTCAGGTGACTTTGTAAACAAGAAGCAGTCAGCATTATCTCCTACAAATGTAACCAAACTTGTTTGTCTGAGCGACTGGCTGAACAAGAAGTAGGACTGAGTGGACTTGCAGGCTCTAAAGGTTTACATTATTTTATTTTTGAATGCAGGTTTTTTTGTACATAATTCTACATTTGTAAGTTCAACTTTCATGATAAAGAGATTGCACTACAGTACTTGTAATAGGGGAAGTGAAAAATACTATTTTTTTTTACAGTGCAAATATTTGTAAAAAAAATAAATATAAAGTGAGCACTCTACATTTTGTATTCTCTGTTGTAATTGAAATCAATATATTTGAAAATGTAGAAAACATCCAAAAATATTTAAATAAATGGTATTCTATTATTGTTTAACAGCATTATTAATCGCATGATTAATCACGATTAATTTTTTTAATCACTTGACAACTCTAGTAATAAATAACAATATTATGACAGAATAATATGTAGCAAAACACGTTCACTGAGCCCAACATTACATTTCAAGATCCCATCAGTAGAGGTGTTTTAAAAATGACTGGTATTTATGGCAGGAAGTTAAAAATGATTTTTAAGTTTCCCACTAAAACAAAGATTTTTGATGAAAACCTGAAACAGAACATTTTTCACTTTTAAAGAATTGTTTTCCATCAAGCTTTTTCTGTTTTCAAAACCCCCAACGTCTGAAAACTCAAACCAGAAAATTTCTACCAAAAAGAAATTTTTTGGCGAAAATTGCCCTACTGGCTCCAGCTAAATCCCAAACACCACGGGAATGTCTTGGGATTGGACTTTAACAAGTGCAGCACCACCATCGCCTCCATCTCAACTAACTTCTCCTTTCCCCGAAAGAACCATTATTACCGGCTTTACGCCATCTCCAAAAGACAGTCGGACACGGCGGGGTGGGTTTCCTTCTAAAACTCTCCCCAGCTGAAGGGAAAGGATACAGACTAACACGGCTACCACTCTGAAGTCTTACTGAATAATTTACATTTCCAGTGCATTAGCTGTTTTTCCTTCATTTCTGTATCTTTAATAAGAGGTTGAAAGGGATTTTTAATGGGGTGTTGGTGATGGTATTAAGCAGGCTGAGGTCCCTGTATACCAAACCCCAGGCCGTGTTTAACACTGTTTGATGTTGGACAGAGACTAGGTTCTATTAACACCTTTGGACCATTTATTTCATCTCCATTAATACAAGAGGGCTGTTTGCTCAGCGGCAGTGTGGTCTGCTAGACAGAGCTGTAGGCTGATGTTCAGAGGAGCTGCGTTCTATTCCCACGTCTTTTACTGGGTGACCTATCACTTTTTGGTGCCTCCAGTTTCCCTATCTGGGGATCATGATACTGACTGCCTCTGTAAAGCACTTTCAGAGGGATGGATGAAAAATGTTAAACAAGAGCTGGGTATTATGGCGGAAGTCAGACCGTGTGATCACAACGGTCCCTTCCGGCCTTAAAAATCTACCACTAGGAAACAACAAAGGCCTGAATCACTGTGCCAGGCAGAACGGGTGAAAATCCCCATGCCAAGGGCAGAGGAGAAAGGCCCCCAAAGTGAAGTGGGGTGCAGTGAGCCCCCCGAAGCTGTGTGCCTGCTTGGTAGATGTGGGGCTGACTCTCCTTTTGCTGCCTCTCTGACACCCCCCTTCCACACCTATCCCTGTGGATGGGGAAGGTCTTTTAAAACACCTGAGGCATTTAGCACAGAAGCCTGTGAAGGTAGCCCTTTCCGGCTGGGCCATCCCTTCCTCCTGCTGAGACCCAGAGCAGCTGTGGGGAGAGGGAGCCTGGAGACGTAGGAGGGCTGGGGACTCGCACGTAACTGGTGGGGGGCAGGTAGGGAACACAAGCCAGCAGAGCAGGGGATGGAGGGGCCGTGGGAGCAGGACACACCACAGCATGTGTGCTCCAAGCTTCAAGGAGTCAGGACCCAGCCGAGTCCTGCTTCTGCAACGTTCTTTCAGAGACAATGGGTCTGTCTACACAGCAAAGAAAAACCCGCGGCTGGCCAGGCATAGCTGACTCAGGCTCGGGCTATGGGGCTGTTTCATTGCTGTGGAGACTCCTGGTCTCGCGCTGGCGCTGAGCTCTGGGACCCTCCCACCCCGCAGGGTCCTAGACCAAGCCCAGGTGTCTACACAGCAAAGGAACAGCCCCACAGCCTGAGCCCCACAAGCCCCCGTCTACATTGCTGTGTAGACCGACCCACTATGTCCGTAACAGAGCCCCGTGCTAGAGTCCATCCTGGATAGTGCAGTTTAGAATAACGGAACCGTTATCCTCTATCCCGTTCTGAACGCAGGATCCTAACACCCTTGCTGCCTGCACTGGCCTCCCGCATTCTCCCTACAGAGGCTGTGGCTAATGCAGATGCTGCCCATGAGTACGAGCGCTTTAAACCGCTCCTTCAGACGTGCATTTTGCCACACGGGTGGAATCTCAGCCCTCCCCCCAACCCCCCACCCCATGTGCCTGCTGATCTACTTCCATGTCACGGGACTCGGGGATTCCAGAAGGAATTTGGGGCGTGTGGCATTGATATTAGAGAGACGCACACGTGGCTGCCCTGCTGCTCACTACAAGGGGGATGCTGATCCGAGTTGAAGGAAGGACTCCGAACACAAGCGCCGGTGTGTGCTGCAGAAGGGTGATTAAGGACTGATCATAAACCCATGGGAGATGCCCCAAAATGTCAGTAGACTTGGATCAGGACCAGCAGGCACACAAGGGGCTACAGAACATCGGCTCCTTTTCTGTCCTGGCACCGCGGCTTGGGGACGATCTTGTGTACGTGGTGGTGAGAGACGGGCGTCACGGTCTCCTTAGAGCGTAGTTGGGGCCTGGAGAGGTGCTGAAGCGCTTTGAAAGGGATGAAGGCGTCTTCATTGTAGAGGATGGCATTAAGCTAGTTTGCAATCCCTAACCCAGCCAACAAGCCATGCAGGCTAACCCTATCAAACCTCCATCCACTTGTTAAAGAAACAAATGACTGGGAAACAATCCGTTACCCATAAACGAGGCAAGCCACTTGCAGTATCGGGGGGTAGCCGTGTTAGTCTGTATCCACAAAAACAACAAGGAGTCCGGTGGTACCTTAAAGACTAACAGATTTATTTGGGCATAAGCTTTTGTGGGTAAAAAACCTCACTTCTTCAGATGCAGTAATTACCTGTAGTAATAACCCTGATGCCTCTATGTTTCTGTGGCAGAGAATGCCCCATAGCTAAAGCACAGGTAAATGTGTTTATTTATGGACTTTTTCTGTGGGGCTCATTCCCATAGTATCTGAGCACCCACCAGTGGGTTTACCCTTACAATCCCCCACCCCATGAGCACAGTCAGGGCTATTCTCCCACTTTAACCCATGGGGAAACTGGGGCACTGGGCAGTTAAGGCTTGTGTTTTCAGAAGCTTGGGCAGGCTCTAGTAGCCCTTGGGTAGCTGCCATTGGCTAGTTGGCTTTCAGACATGCTGTCTCTTCAAAGGCCCCCATTACTGCAGTGACTGAGCACCTGACAGTCTTTACGGTATCTGTTCACACGAGCACAGTAGGCCCTTGCCATTAACCCATTTATGGAAGACAGGGAGCAGCTAAGTGATGTGGGCAAGGGCACCCAAGCAGTCTGTGGCAGAGTGAGTGTCAGACCCCGGTTTCCCAAGTCCCAGGGTAGCCTCCTCAACACTGGACTATCCTTCCTCACCCTGTACTGCTTCTTACTCCGTGGCTGTAAAACTGAAGCACAGAACAGGAAAAGCTGTTGCAACAGCACATGGAAAAAACCCTGACCAATCCCTGCCTCCCCTTGTGTGTCCCCGAGGCTCTTCCACAAATCAGGGTTCTCAGGACATTGTTGTGTGGTCCCAGCAGGCCCCAAACAGCCCATGGGAGGACTGATGACCTTGGGAGATGCTGTGACATTTGAACCAGGCACAGATCGTCAAAAGCGCCAGGCCCTCGGGTCGCTCCCATCCAGTGAAACCAATTTTACCGCTGAGTTCAATGGGAGCAGAGCTGAAAATAGCCACCCTGGAGATCCTCCCATAACGGAGCAGTTCCAAAGCTCCCCAGCTGGGAGCACACAGACCATTTGGGCACACGGTACTAAGAGCCATTTTCAGTCTGCTTTGAAAATTCCCATTGCTTTCTAAGCACGCAAAACTGGCTGGCTAAGTCTGTAACGAGACTCACCCAAGATGCCTGGGGCAGAGACAAAGCTCAAAGCCAGGTTTCCTGAGTCCTCCATCCGTGTCTTAACCACAAGGCTATTATCCTTCCTCTGAACTCACAAGAAATCTGTTATAAGTACAAAAACAACAAAGAGTCTGGTGGCACCTTAAAGACTAACAGATTTATTTGGGCATAAGCTTTCATGGGTAAAAACCTTACTTCTTCAGATGCATAGAGTGAAAGTTACAGATGCAGGCATTATATACTGACACATGGAGAGCAGGGAGTTACTTCACAAGTGGAGAACCAGTGTTGACAGGGCCAATTCAATCAGAGTGGATGTAGTCCACTCCCAATAATAGGTGAGGAAGTGTCAATTCCAGGAGAGGAAAAACTGCTTCTATAATGAGCCAGCCACTCCCAGTCCCTATTCAAGCCCAGATTAATGGTGTTAAATTTGCAAATGAATTTTAGTTCTGCTGTTTCTCTTTGAAGTCTGTTTCTGAAGTTTTTTTGTTCAATGATAGTGACTTTTAAATCTGTAATAGAATGACCAGGGAGATTGAAGTGTTCACTTACTGGCTTTTGTATGTTACATAAATCTGTTAGTCTTTAAGGTGCCACCAGACTTATTGTTGTTTTTGTAGATACAGACTGACACGGCTACCCCCTGTTATAAGTACCCAATGCCTGTGCTTGATGGATTGTATAGTGGCAGTTTCTCACTCAACAGAGTCTGCATCCTGCTTCCACCTGTCATTTCTCTCGCCTACATCTGGTATTTTCAGAGGTGTTGGAAAGTGCTTAAAAGCAGCACACTAGAACCAAGCCTCAGGGCTGTAGGATCATGGCCCATTCCCATGCGTTCCTTTAAAAAACCAAGAATGTGATTAATATTATCCCTGAAAAAGCTTTCCTTCATCAACCGATACCCTGTGCCAGCAAGAAATAGTCTGTGTTTGAAGCAAAGTATATTGAAACTGTGGCCGCTTTCAAAAACAAACAAAAAGCATGATGCTACTTTCTGCTCTCTACCCCAGAATACTGCAAAGCGGTTAAAAGTAGACGCGATAGATGGTAAACATTGCTAGGTACCAGCCGTGAGAAGGGTAAGGTAGATATGGGCATGGGAACTGAGGCCCAGGCTCCGAAATAGAAACATTTTATGGGCTGAATGAGGTGAGTTTTGTTTTTCGCACATCTGTGGGTCTGCTCAGGGCATGGTAAATAATAATAAAATAATGATAATAATAATTAATACTTTATTATTTATTATTATTTACATATTATATTGCAGTAGTACTTAGAAGCCCAGTCATCGACCAGCGCCCATTGTGCCATGCACTGTACAAACACAGAACATAATGATTTCCCCTGCCCCAGCATGGCACCGATAACCCAGAAGCAAACGTGTCACCTCTGGCTGGGATGTGGTCTAAGTGAGCTCAGCAGAGTTGGGCGTACTCAGTATGTTGATGCTCGGAAAGTGATGTTATTCTGCATGTGGGTGCTGTTTTCTCTAAGCCAGTACCCTAGACTGTGTTCTGCAGCTGGATCTGTTGAGGAAGAAGGAGCCATTTTCTTATGGTGTCACTTTTCCATGTAGAACTGGGAGAAGAAAGAGGGAGTTCTTCAGAGACACCTGCTCCTTGAGACAATGTTATTTTAGAGTTGACCTTTCCTTGGTTTACCTATCTCCATGTGGCACTCGCTCGTCATTACATCGCCCTTTGTCTCGCCTGTGTGTCTCACAAACTCCAGGGGACACAAGTTCTTTCTTTCACTCGGTCATTTATGGGGTGTGCATGAGACATAGGTGTTAGACCTAGGGGTGCTGGAGGGGCTGCTGCACCCCCTGGCTTGAAGTGGTTTCCATCATATACAGAGTTTGCCGCTTGGTTCAATGGATCTCAGCCCCCCCACTGTACACGTTTATCCCAGCACCCCTGGCATGAGACTGAGCAATCTGGAAATCAAAATAAAGCAATTCGATGGGAATTGTCAACAGGCTGGTACCCGCAATTCTCCATTTGCTCTCTCTGCTACGCGACAGTATTCGATTGTTGCAACAGGAGACTTGTAATACAGCCTGGGCTGGGTTCTGTGGCTTGCGCTCAGTTCTTGCAAAATGGTCATTGATTATATTGAGAGTTTTATAGGAACTGAGCAAGAACATCAGGACTGGGCAATGCCTGAGCCGGCTTCGTAATGAGCCAAATCCCAGGCTGTCACATTGCACCAAGGAGGTATTGATCTGAAGAGCTGGATTTGAGGACTGCAGTCCTTTGGCTTTGTTCAGATTTGCCATGGAGAGTCAGAGAGACTTTTACTGAACACATTCAATATCTCTAATTAAATGTATTAACGAAGGTGGTTGAAATTCACTTTGCGGCTGTCAAGCAACCCATGAGCACTAAGCCGTGCGTCTCTGGGTCCTGGGGGTGCCTTAAATCAAGTCGCTGAGAGCCCACAATGAGGTCCATCGTGCTGGACTTTGTTATCATGGCTTCACTGAATAGGTATCCTGAGCAAACAGCGCTAGTTAAACTAGCAAAGCGCTATCCCAGCATGCCCTGGGCTCTGTGTCAAACCTAGGATAGATTCCCTGGGGCTGGGCTTTCTTTCCATTGCTGCAGAGTCCCAATGGGGAATCTGGAGAGAGAAGTCAGAAGGTAGAAATAAGGCACAAGATTGTAACTTGACATTGATTAGCCTCGCTTATTTCCAGTCTGAATTCGTCTGGCTTCAGCTTCCAATCATTGTCTCTTGTTCTGCCTTTGTCTGCTAAAGAAAAGAGCCCTCTGCTATCAGAGATCTCTTCGCCATGGAGGTACTTACACACCGTGACCAAAAGACCTCTCCGCCTTCTCTTGGATAAAGGAAATAGATGGAGCTTCTTTCATCTCTCCCTGGAAGGCAGCTTTCCCAGACCTCAGATCACTCTTGTAGGTTTTCTCTCAACCTTTTCAAGTTTGTCAACATCCTTTTCAAAGTGTGAACACCAGAATCGGGGGCAGGATCCAGTAATGGCCTCGCTAATGCCCTATACAGAGGTAACACCACCTCCCTGCTCCTCATCTACATTACTTTGTTTAGAAACCCAAAGATCAAGTCAGCTTTCTAAGCCGTACTGCACAGGAGCTCACTTTCAACTGGTTTCCACGAGGAACCTTACATCTCTTTCTGCACCAGGCTACAGAGTCTCTGCCGGCACAACCCGCTAGTGTAGACACAGCATACGCCAGCAGGACGCGTTTTTCTGCTGACGGGAATGCCACCTTGCTGAACAACATTAGCTATGCCACCAGAAGAACTCCTCTGTCAGTATAGCTGCCTCTACCCTGGGGGGCTTGTCTTCATTGCCATGTTGGCTAGGTTCACACCTCTGGCTGACATAGCTATTCCAGTAAAGGTAGTAACTGCAAACCAGCTCTCACTGCTTTCCAAAATACAGCCCCTCCCCACATCTGGAGAAGAGAAGAGCGAGAGGGGACATGATAACTGTTTTCATGTACATAAAAGGTTGTTACAAGGAGGAGGGAGAAGAATTGTTCTTAACCTCTGAGGATGGGACAAGAAGCAATGGACTTAAATTGCAACAAGGGAGGTTTAGGTTGAACATTAGGAAAAACTTCCTAACTGTCAGGGTGGTTAAGTACTGGAATAAATTGCCTAGGGAGGTTGTGGAATCTTCATCATTGGGGATTTTTAAGAGCAGGTTAGACAAACACCTGTCAGGAACGGTCTAGATAATGCTTAGTCCTGCCATGAGGGCAGGGAACTGGACTAGAAGACCTCTCGAGATCCCTTCCAGTCCCATGATTCTATGATCTTGTAAGTGTAACCTACATTCTTTGTTCTTAGATGGGTGTCCTTGCATGGCCTGCATTAAAGCGTGTGTTGTTCAAATGAGCCCGCCTTACCAAGCGAGGGAGCTCGCCCTGTGAAACTGGCCTGACCTTATCAGCATTTACCACTCCACCAATTTTTGTGTCATCCCCAGACTTTATGAGCAATGGCTTTATATTTTCTTCCCGATCTATAGATTGCAAGTGGAACAAAAGAGCTACCCTCTTCAAAAGCGAATAGATAGTTAGCTGCAGTGCAGCGAAGGCCTTATTATTGATTATTTCCGGTGGTTGAGCTTTCAGAAGTGTGCTGGGCCTTCTCCAGAGACACGCTGGCAGGGGAGATGGATTAGAAGACAGAGAGAAACTAAAGGATGAAAAGACGCTCCAATAGCCTAAAATTCCACCTGCCCTTACAATAAAGTCTTTTTTTGCTGGACTGCATTGTTATCCACCTATGAAAGAGGCTCTCTAAAGAGGAACCTCGGTAGTATATGGGTTTTGCATACTGCTCTTTTACAGCCAGAATCGTGGGTTCAAATCCTGCATTAGCTCAAATGGGAAAATGGATTTGCTCACCAAAATCTGCTGGAGCGTAGCCCGGGATCACCTCTTAGTTAGGTAGGGGATCGGCCAGGGCTGCGCAAGGACCCTGGAGCAGCTGGGAAGGACTGGGAATCTCAAGTGAGGTACACTGGAGGAGCTGTGTTTGTGCAGGCCCACGAACTACAGGGCAAGGCAGGGATGCATTGCAGAGCTGGCCAAGGCCTGCCCAGCCTGAGTCCTCCGCTTCCCCAGCTGCCTTGAAAAAATGCGCTGGCTCCCTTTCCAGCTGGTAACGCTTTTTCCAGCAGCTCCATTTCCCTGTCCTTAGCAGCTGCTTCGGTGTTTCCGGCTTGTTTCCACAGGGTTTTTCACAAAATGAATTTCATTCCAGCTTGTCTCTGCTGGGAGCCCTTTATATTTTACCCCTCTCTGTGCTCACCAGCTTCCGGAATGGCCCCATTTCCTGCAGGCCAGGGCCAGGATCACCCACGCAGCTGCCAACTCTCTTACAAGTGTTCAGGATCCTGGCCAAAGATTACAGCCTGTGGGCGTTTCACTACCCTACTGGCCTCATGCTACCAGGAGCAACTGAACTGAGCAGCCAAGCATCCTGCTGGACATGGCTTCTCCCTCCCCCCACCTCCGGCATTCCCCTGGTGTGCTGTTCTCTGTGCACAGAGCAAAGATCTCAGGGGGCAGCAGGAAGAAATAACCCAATAAAGGATGATCTGGAAGTCCGGAGAGCCGGATGTGCTTTGCAGCTCTGCCACTGACTTGCAGCATGATCTCGGACAAGTCATTTTGCCTCTCTGGGCCTCAGTTTCCCCATCTACTAACTGGGAATAATACTGCTGCCCTCACAGGTGCTCAGTTGCTACAATGGTGAGCCTATAAATAAATACCTAATAGATGAACCACTAGAACTGAAATCAGAATCGGGCCAGTACATCCAGGGAAAGTGCCTCATTCGGGATAGCATCATAGAATCATAGAATATCAGGGTTGGAAGGGACCTCAGGAGATCATCTAGTCCAACCCCCTGCTCAAAGCAGGACCAACCCCAACTAAATCATCCCAGCCAGGGCTTTGTCAAGCCTGACCTTAAAAACCTCTAAGGAAGGAGATTCCACCACCTCCCTAGGGAACCCATTCCAGTGCTCCACCACCCTCCTAGTGAAAAAGTTTTTCCTACTATCCAACCTAGACCTCCCCCACCGCGACTTGAGACCATTGCTCCTTGTTCTGTCATCTGCCACCACTGAGATACTTGCCCATGACACCAAATTAAATAGAGCAGTCACCATGGTCCTAGTAGCCCCTGAAATTCCCCAGGCTTTGGGTTGTCCAGCTGTGCTCTGAAACGTAACATCATGAAGAGCTGCGGAAAAGAATCTAGACTTGAATCCAATTGTGAGGTTCATAATGGACATGGGGAATGAGTCAGACCCTATTCAGTATTCAGGGCTTTCTGCTGGGTCACGCTGAGTGCCTCCTTCAAAGTCCTGAGCAACCTCAGATCCCATTGGAATTGAGGATGTTCTGTGCTTTGCTAGGTTAGGGCATTAAACAGCATTGCTTAACCCGTCAGGAAAACCTTGGATTGGAAGTGAGCAGGGAAGAGTGAAGGCCCCTAAAAGGGTGTGTGGATCCACAGAGCTCTTGCAGCAGTTGGAAACAGCCAGGGGGAAAAAACAGTGCAAGATGTAGGTGGAATCCACACCACTGGAACTGACTGGGTTGCACAGTCCAATTCCAATCACCGTCTGACCCCTAGCACGACTATCAGCCAAAGGGGCAGAAATGGGAACACTTTCATCAAAATCTAAAGCAGCTGCATGCCAGAAAGCACTTGGGAAAGGGGTTTTATGGGCTTTAAACGCTCCAAAATATGCTCCTTCTTTCAAGACATATGCAGTCCTGACCTCTGGGCATATTCCATACCCTGGGCACTCTCCTCTCCCAAGCAGGGCCCTGCCTGTGCATTTTCTGATCCACACAGAGTCATACAATTTATAACCACCTGAGAGAATCTGTCAGCTAACTGCAGTGCATGAATTTCCCCTTGTAGTACTATCTGTAATTTCTCATGACACAAAACCCCGAAAGCGCGGGATTCATCAGGACGCTGCCTTCCATCTCACAGCTGCTGTACAAGAAACATCAACTATCATCCAGAGATACTGTCATGATGACAAGGAGTAAAGATTCATTTTAAAACTTACCTAGATCTTTATGGCTACAGGAAGGATTTTGTCAGGAATTTAGCCCATCCAGGAATTGCACCTAAACACTACAGACTGCTCTCCCAAGAGGCAATAAGTTTAGTGAGTTAACAAAGCCAGGTGATGCTGCGGGACTGGTGGGTCTGTGGTTACTTACTGCTCTGAACTCCTGCACAAGAGACCTGCTATGTTTCACGGCACACCATCGGAGAAATTAGATAAAAACATAGAATACTCTTGCTGGAAGGTTGCAACACAACACAACTTTATTTCTCAGAAATCAGAATGATAACACACAAGAACCCAAAACAGTGTGAGACAAAACAGGCTGCTCCCCAGAAAACAGAGAGGCACAACCCATCTTAGTCTAGCTGACTGGCTACTAATCATCTCATATTTCTCTAAAGAGCCCTAGCTTGCAAGCAGGACCAGGAAACCCCCTGACATTTGAAGTGGTGCTTGCAATTCTTACCCAGTCCTCGAAATACCACAAGACCTGGGTTTGATACTCCCTTGGTCCCAGACCTGGCAAGACAGAATACTCAGCCGCTGTTGTGCACCACTCCACAGTCGCTGCTTCTGCTTGATGAAGGAGCAGCAGAAATCAGTGCTGTAGGGAGCCCTTCCAGTCCTCCCCTCATGCTGATGGGAACAGGGTGTCTAGCGACGTCCCTGCTCCCTGTCAGGGTTACCAACCCCAGTGCCTCATTGAGTTTTCTGTAACCTCTGCAAAGTGGTCACCTGAAGGAGCTCCCTGGGGAAGTGAAACTGTCCACAGGGGCTGCCCCAGCCCCCAGGCCTCTCAGGTGGTGACACTTGACCCACCCTGCAGTAGGGATGTGGCCCAGCTAAGTAATCACCTATTGAGATGTAATAACGGAATGATCTGGTCCGTGAGGGGAAGTTATTGTCTATTGGGTTATAAGAATTTCCTGTGTGAATGTGTTGTTCTAGCTTAATAACGGGGAGGGGAGGAAAGCAGTACACTGGATCCAGATAAGCAACCTCTGAACAAACTTTTGGGCGCCAATTACAAGAAGCTGTTTAGCTTCGAAGATCCTATATCTTGTCTCCAACAAGCTACAAGCCTTGTTCTGCCAGTGCTGGGAACTAACAGGTTAAAAGGCCAGAAAGGGACTTGATTCCTGTGAAGGGGGTGACCAAAGGAACAGCTGTTAAAGGATTCTCTCGCCCAAGGCTGAGAGAGAAATGGTTTGTGATTAAGGGAACAGATTCTGCCAGAGGGACCTAGCAGTCTGAGCTTAGACCTCTCAGGATCTCCATGTGGAAGACGGTTAGACACCTGGTATGCTAGACGTGCCTGTAGTCTGGTTTATTGTTTTACGATCTGGTTTTCTCTGAAATGCTTTTGTTTGGAGAAGTGATGCCTTGCTTTAAGGTGGCTGTCTGGTCACTGGGTACCACTTTCATTGTCCCAGAACGGGACATAAGTCAGACCTGGTGGATGATCACGGGCGATACAGCCCGGGCCCAGTCTGGGATGGGAGAATTACTGGGTTCTGTCCTGAGGCGCACCATGGCACAAGGTCTGAGATGGTAACCAGAGAGGAGGTGTGCTTGGGGGAACCAGGATGGTTGACACCCTGCACTAGGCCTCCCAGTCAGACCACCCTCCCCATACGTCCCCAGCCCTTCCTGTACAGAGTCAGATCCATAGAAGAAGGGGAAAGGGGCGGGGGTGTTGGTTGACTGTCCACCTAAACTATCCCCTGCTGCTGCCTTATTCCCCACCCCCACACGCCCCAGGGACAGACGTCCGTTTTTCACTTTGAAAATCTGGTCACCCTAGATGGGACGGCCCCAGCAACAGAAGGCATGGCAGGGAGGAGTCACTCCATTAAACACAGCAGGATACATGAGCTGTAGCCCACTGCTGAGTGTGCCCACAGGGCCCCTCTTGTGCCTGATCCACCGAGCATGTGAGTCTGTTACAGCCCTTGAGCTGGAGAGAAACAGCCTCCCCTCAAAAAACATTCTCCTGAAGACATTGAAAAACCAGTTAATTTCATGCAAAACAGGGACGGGTGTCAGAAGGAGGCTGTGTTTTATAAGCAGGCTGGGCTGCAAATCCCCAAGAGATTGGCCAGGAGTTTCAAAAGCGCCCAGTGATTCTGGGAACCTGAATTCTTCGTCGCCTGATTTGGCTCTCAGAAGCTGCTGGGCGCCCCCGGCGCCATGCGGTATCAGTGGCAGCTGCGGGAGCTCAGCGCCTCAGTGAATCAGACCTGACTTGCCTTACCCCAAAAGCTGAGACACTCAGAATCGCTGGACAGTTTCAAAATAACAGAGCTGTACTCTTCGGTGGGAATAATAACAACTCCTGTCTCGGAGAGAGTTTGTTCATTCCTTGATCGCAGAGCAGGGGAGTATCATTATCCCCAGGTCACAGATGGGGAAACTGAAGCGCAAGGAACGGGGGTGGGGGGGAGTTTGGGGATGAGAGAGAGTGACTTGTCTAAGGTCACCTAACAAAGCAGTGGCAAGGCCAGGGGTAGAATCCAGGCCTCCTGAGTCCTGCACCATCCACTAGGCCACACTGCGTCCCTAAGGCACAGCTCCCAGTGCCTCCCAAGTGGGGTTCAGGACCCCATCTGGAGCTGTTCGAATTTGCCTACCTCATCCCACCGCTGCATGGCTGTTGGCCTGCATTGTCAAAGGGGACGAGTGACTCTGGCTGCCCTAAAAAGGTCTCAAATTGGGCACCCAAAACACTAGGCACCTTGGCAAACGCAGTCCGCTGCCTTTTACCTGAGTCCCAGGCAGCTCCGCTCCCCCACTGCTAAATGGCATCGCCGAAGCAAACCATTCTTGGGGAAATTGTTCCTGGTCTGGTTGGGTGTTTTTTTCTGGGAACCTGCCAGTTTCTTCCGCACCACAGCAAGGGAGATCTGCCTGCCAAGGCCTGCCTGCCTGTTCTGTTTTGTGATGTGTCACTACACTTAGGTCTCTTCCCTGGCAGAGCAGAGTGGAGTCCCCAAGTCCCACTCCCCTTTAGCAGTACAAAACTCCATCAGTGACTGTGCATGCTCCTAACATTGGCTAGCTGCTGTGTCGGCCTCCCGCTCAGTCCCCACTTAACACAGCCATTGTGCTATTACAGTCCTGCTCTCCTCCTTCACCCAGCGGGGCTCCTCTATCTCGAAGGGCCCAACACAATGAAAGAGACACACACACACGTAGCGCCTTGCTCCCCACCAGGATCTGTTAAAGAGCAACGCTTCCCCTTCACACATCTTCCCCCAAGCGCCTTCTACGCTGCGGCTGATGCCTGTGATCTACTAACAGCCGGCTCTTTCTGTCTCTTGCAGCTGACCTACCTGCCCCCTCCGTGGGGCGAGTGTCGCTCGTCGGATGTGGGGTTAGACTTTTTCCCTGTTTACAGTATCACGGCTTGCAGGATTGACTGTGAAACCCGCTACATTGTGGAAAACTGCAACTGCAAAATGGTCCACATGCCAGGTCAGTCTGCGTGGGGATGTGTGGAACGGAACGGACCACGTGTGGTTGGGCTGATGCCTTAGGCTCTTGTTTTGTCAGTAGGACAGTAGCCCCATCATCTCAGGTGGGACCTGGAAGCCCTGATGTGGTGGGTGGGCTCCCCAGGGTACTTTTCGGGACTGCAAGGGTTTGCTCTGGTGCCTCCCACCGGGCGCTGGATGGGGTCTGCATTTCAATGGTGACGTCTGCAGCCTCCACAGTGAGCCAGGGCTGCGGGATCGAGCTCGGCGCTTGGAAGGGGCTGTGTACGTGCCAACGGTTCATCTTTAAAAGCCCTTGCTTGTGAAGGGAGCCAGGCTGGCCTAGTGGCATGCGCATTGACCTGGCACTGAGGAGAGTTGAATTCTCACCCTCACTCTACTGCTGACTTCCTGGGTGATCCTGGGCAAGTCAGTACCCCTCCCCGTGCCTCAGTTTCCCCCGTGATAAAATGGGGGTAATAATACTGACTCCCCCCCCCCATGTAAAGTGCTTTCATATCTACTGATGGAAAGTGCTAGATGAGAGCTAGGCATTATTATTATGTTGCTTCCTGTCACTCTTCCTGTCACTCAGTACGACAGAGAGACATGATTTATCCCACTGGAGGCCTGGCTCTGCTCGGCTACTTTGTACTGCTCCAAGTGGCACAAAGCAGCCAGAAACACAGCCCCTCTGACTCGCCATGGGTTCGCCCTGCCTAGGGCCAGTTCCTGGATGTTGTACAGATGCTGCAGTGGTGGCATTTTGCCCAGCCTAGAGCGTGTGGCAGTGGGAAAGAGGGCCTGGCCAGTGTGCTCCCAGGAGCCCCAGCTGGCAGAATGTCCCCTTGGAGCAGGACTGGCTCCTGGCCAGCCTCAACCGCTGCCTTATTCCACCCCCACTCTGTCCTGTCCAGCATTGAGCACAAAAGTTGGAGACCACCATTTCCTTTGTCCCAACCTCACTGGTCCGCCTGCCGCACAGAATCCAGGCCTGTAGGACATCACACCTAGGTGCGGACTGGCTCTGCTTAGCAAGGAAGATTAATAGATTCCTGCCCCTATCCATAGCATCCCAGTAGTCATTACAGTGCGGGGTAGACTCCTGATCCCCACTGATGCCAATGCCAAAGCACCGATTGATTTCAGTGGGGCCAGGATTTCACCCCAGGGGCCTGAAGCAGGTGTTTAGGCAAGAAACTGCTAGAGGGCTTAGGCTCAGTTCATGTACACGAAGTAGGCTGCAAGGCTCTTGCTGTCTCTCTGAACCCAGGGCTCCTGCAGGATCTCAGAAGCCTGGAGTGTGTTTGCAGTTAAAATTCATCACTCCATATAAAGGAAACACTAGCCGGAAACACTAGGGAAGCACTACTATTATTAGCTAATAGTGAGGGGGGATTTGATTGTTAGAAATGTAGATAGTTGGGTTTCTATTAGAAATATAGTTATTGGACTGGGAGAACCACATGGTGAATTGCCTGCCGGGATTGAAGGTTGCAGATCTCGCTTAGACATCTAGACATCTAGACAGACTTTTGGGCAGTGCTGGGGAGAAGCCAGCAGTCATGGTTCATGTAGGTACCAGTGACATAGGTGAACGATAAGAGAGAGGTCTTGGAGGCCAAATTTAGGCTGCTAGGTAAGAGATTAAAGTCCAGGTGCTCAAGGTGTTATTCTCTGAAACACTTCCGGTTCCACATGCAGGGCCAGAACTTCAGGGTCTCAATGCAAGGATGAGACGACAGTGGTATTGGGAGAAGGGATTTCGGTTTATTAGGAACTGGGGAATCTTTTGGGAAAGGAGAAAGGATGGGCTCCACCCAAACCCAAACAGAACCAGATTGTTGGCATGGAAATTTAAAAGGTTGTAAAGGAGTTTTTAACTAAGGGCAGGGGGAAAGCCAACAGATGCGGATAGAGACATTCCTTAGAGGAGGATTTATGAAAGGGGATACTCCATACCCAGGAAAGAGGAGAGGATAGACGTTGATAACATACCGGTAGGAACTGAAGAGAAACAGTCAAATGAAAAAGAGTCCCATACAGTTACATCACATGAAGTCACCTTGAGGTCTTTAAACCACGATTTGAGGACTTCAATAACTCAGACATAGGTTAGGGGTTTATTACAGGAGTGGGTGGGTGAGATTCTGTGGCCTGCGTTGTGCAGGAGGTCAGACTAGATGATCATAATGGTCCCTTCTGACCTTAAAGTCTACGAGTCTAACTAAATATTGACAAATTTTAACTGTGCTTGTATACAAATGCAAGAAGTCTAAATACTAAGATAGGTGAATGCCTGGTATTAAATGAGGATATTGTTATAAAACGCATCACAGAAACTTGGTGGAATGATGATAATTAATGGGACACAGTAATACCAGGGTGCAAAATATAGCGGAATGTCAGAGTATCATAGAAGATCAGGGTTGGAAGGGACCTCAGGAGGTCATCTAGTCCAACCCCCTGCTCAAAGCAGGACCAACACCAACTAAATCAGTAGGTTAAACTGGTGATGGAGTGGCACTATCCATTAAAGAAAACATAGAGTCAAATACAGTAAAATACACTAAAAATCTGAAATGAATCAAACTGTACCATAGAACCTCTCTGGATAGAAATTCCACACTTGAATAATAAGCATATAACAGCAGGAATATACTACCAACCACCTGACAAGGATGGGGACTGTGAAATGCTTAGGGAGATTAGAGAGACTACAGAATAGAAAACCCAATAGTAATGGGGGATTTCCACTATCTCCACATTAACTGGGAACAGGTCACCTCAGGACGGGATGCAGAGATAATATTTCTAGATACCATTAATGACAGCTTCTTGGAGCAGCTAGTCCTAGAGCCCACATGGGGAGAGGCAATTATTTTCATTTAGTTCTAAGTGGAGCACAGGATCTGGTCCAGGAGGTGAATATAGCTAAATTGCTTGGTAATTGTATCTATAATGTAATTAAAGTTAACATCTTTGTAGGGGGGAAAACACCAAAGAAACCCACCACAGCAGCATTTAACTTCAAAAAGTGGAACTACACAGAAATGAGGAGGCTAGTCACACAGAAATTAAAAGGAACAGTCACAAGAGTGAAATGCCTGTGAGCTGCATGGAAACTTAAAAAAAACCACCACCACCAGGATAGAGGCTCAAACTATATGTATCCCCTAAATAAATACATAAAAATAATAAGAGGACAACAAAAAAATGCCACCGTAGCTAAACAACGGAGTAAAAGAAGCAGTTAAAAACAAAACAAAAACTTTTGAAAATTGGAAGTCAACTCCTACTGAGGAAAATAGAAGGGAGTATAAACTCTGGCAAGTCAAGTGTAAGAGTATAATTAGGGAGGCCAAAAAAGAATTTGAAGAACAACTAGCAAAAGACACAAAAACTAATAGCAAAAAGTTGTTTAAGTCCCTCAGAATCAGGAAGCCTGCCAAACAATCAGTGGGGCCACTGGATGATTGAGGGTTTGTTATTCATTTTATACATAGCTTTGCAAACTCTACTGTGTTCTATATAGACTTTATCTGATTTATTCACATTTGTATGCATAAATTACACCAGAAAGGAGCACTCAAGGAAGACAAGGCTGTTGAGGAGAAGCCAAATTAATTCTTTGCATCGGTCTTTACTGCAGAGGATGTGAAGGAGATTCCTACATCTCAGCCATTCCTTTTAGGTGACAGAACTGTCCCAGATTGAGAACTGTCAGTAGACGTGGTTTTGTAACAAATTGATAAATTAAACAATAATAAGTCACCGCGACCAGATGGGATTCACCCAAAAGTTCTGAAGGAACTCAAATATGAAATTGAAGAACTACTGACTGTGGTATATAACCTATTGCTTAAATCAGCCTCTGTATCAAATGACTGAAGGATAGCTAATGGAACCCCTATATTTTAAAAAGGCTGCAGAGGCAATCCTGGGCAATTACAGGCCAGCAAGACTAACTTCAGTACCAGGCAAATTGATAGAAACTATAGTAGAGAACAGAATTATTAAACACATAGATTAACATGATTTTTTGGGGAAGAGTCAATACAGCTTTTGTAAAGGGAAATCATACCTCACTAATCTATTAGAATTTTTTTAGCAGGTTAACAAATATGTGGACAAGGATGATCCTTTGGATAGAGTGTACTTGGACTTTCAGAAAGCCTTCGACATGGTCCTCTACCAAAGACTCTCAAGCAAAATAAGGAGTCATGGGATAAGAGGGAAGGTCCTCTTATGGATCAGTAACTGGTTAAAAGATAGGAAATAAAGGGTAGGAATAAATGGTCAGTTTCACAGTGAAGAGAGGTAAATAGCGGCATCCCCCATGGGTCTGTACTGGGACCAGCGCTGTTCAACATGTTCATAAATGATCTGGAAAAAGGAGTAAACAGATGACACAAATTATTCAAGATAGTTAAGTCCAAAGCAGACAGTGAAGAGTTACAAAGGGATCTCACAAAAGTGGGTGACTGGGCAACAAAGTGGCAGCTGAAATTCAGTATTGATAAATGCAAAGTAATGCACATTGGAAAACCTAATCCCAACTATATATGCGGGGGGGCTGGAACAATTTGTATAGTGGGGGTGCTGAGAGCCTTTGAAACAAACTGTAAACCCTGTATATAATGGAAACCACTTCAAGCCTGGCAGTGCAGCAGCATCTCCCGCACCCCTAGTTCCAGGACCTATGTATACATCAAAAAGGATGATGTTTAAATTATCTGTTACACCTCAGGAAAGAGATCTTGGAGTCCTCGTGGATAGTTCTCTGAAAATATCCACTCAATCTGCAGCGGCAGTCAAAAAAGCGAACAGAATGTTAGGAACCATTAGGAAAGGGATAGGTAATATGATAGAAAATATCATAATGCTTGTATATAAATCCATGGTACACCCAGACCTTGAATACTGTGTGCAGTTCTGGTCGTCCCATCTCAAAAAAGATATATTAGAATTGGAAAAGGTACAGAGAAAGACAACAAAAATGATTAGGGGGTGGAACAGCTTCCATATGAGGAGAGATTAAAAAGACTGGGACTGTTCAGCTTAGGAAAGAGATGACTAAGGGGGATATGATAGAGGTCTATAAAATCATCACTGGTGCGGAGAAAGTAAAGAAGGAAGTGTTATTTATTCCTTCTCATAACACAAGAGCTCGGGGGTCACCCAATGAAATTAATAGGCAGCAAGTTTAAAACAAGCAAAAGGAAGTAGTTTTTCACACAATGCACAGTTAACCTGTGGAACTCATTGCCAGGGGATGTTGTTCAGGCTCAAAGTACAACTGGGTTCAAAAAAAGAATGAGATAAGTTCAAGGAGGACAGGGCCATCAATGGCTGCTAGCCGAGAAGATCAGGAACACAACCCCATGCTCTGGCTGTCCCTAAGCCTACAACTGCCAAAAGCTGGGACTGAACAACAGGGATTGGAGCACTTGAAACTTGCCCTGTTCTGTTAATTTCCTCTGAGGCAGGTGGCAAGTCACGTTGGAAGTCAGGATACTGGGCTAGATGAACCATCTGAACCACTATGGCCGTTCTTATGGATAATGGGGATTGGGAAATAAAGAAGCAGAAATTATTCTTACTCTCTTTGGGATGCATATCATTTGACTATGGCCCCAGATGCAAACTACACTCTGCGATCAATTTATTCACCACAGAAATGCAGACACCTCTGGGGCGGAATGCAAAAGCTGATTAAAAACTCACCGCAACAGTGCATAATAGTTTGTCATAGGAACTGAGGATACCATGCCCCCATTGAAACTGCAAAGGAGATGTCATTACCAGCCCCCTACCCTTGTGAAAAGTGTTGTGGGGTCATGAATGACCACAAATGGTCAGGGATTTTTTTAATATCTCATCTCAAAGAAAGAGTGCTGCACAGTGCATCTCTAACCGAATGTCAAGTCCTAGGACCTCTGAACAGAGAGGCAGAGGTATTTCTGCTGATTCAGCCTGGCAGCCAGACCAGATTGGCCCTATTAAGTTAAATTCAGCAGTATAGCAGAGTGTCTCTCTGCAGAAGAAGAAACTAGGAACAGTGAGGGGAAAAGCCCTCTGCAAGAGAACAGCCAAGTTCAGGGGAAAGCTTAGGCTCAGGTTTATGATTTGTTTTGTTGTTTTCAAGTTAACAATAAGTCCCTGGTGTGTGCATGCTGCGTTAGAAGCAGGTTCGGGAATGTCACCCACTTACAGATCCATAGCACCATGCCACAACCTTCTTTCAATTCTGAAAAGGTGCCACTTCTTTAATCAGCAACACGGCAACACCTGAATGATGCTCAGAGATCTCCCATCCAAATACCAACCTAGGCTAACCAAGCCTCACCTGTAGGAGCTGACAAGCTGGACTAGCTAGGGAAACCCTTATCCCATGTTATATGTGAAACAGCCAACTCCAGTATGCGATCTCCAGAGAGATGCAGCCCAGGTGCAGATCAGTCCCTGCCTCTCACCCTACGCTGCACACTGACTGTGTAAGCCTCTTTACCTGCACCGGGTTATTGGCACTGTGTACAGACAAGAGGCTGCCTAATGCATGAATTCAGCTGCCTTCTTGCTGTAGTCGCTGGCCTTCCACCATGCTCTGATTTCTGACTCCACATGTTTCCCTCTTGTCTTGTGTTTCTTTTCTGTGCAGGGGACGCTCCGTTCTGTACTCCGGAGCAGTATAAGGAGTGTGCAGAGCCTGCGCTGGGTTAGTACACCGGAGGGGCTCGCCGGCTCATTAGGGCTGCTTGGGATGGCCGGCCTGGCTCTTTGCAGAGTATAATGGCTGGGTCAGACTCCCCAAAGCTGCCTGTACCCTCTTTCCCACTGGGCCAGGATTAATCCGGCGAAGGCAGCAACGGGACCGTTTCTGACGGCAGCCGAAATGTCATTGCATGCAGGTTCCTCCAGTCCCATAGGATCACGTTCTAACTTCATTCCGAGCCATTCTAAGCTGCACGCTTAGAGCTGAAGATGCCAGAATAAAGGACCACAGGCGCCATATTCTCATGCCGTGGGGACCCCTTGGCCACAGTTCGGAAGTGGCACATGGGACGTGCTGGGGAATTGGATTGCGGGGCAGGCCGAATAGAGAAAACACCCAATGGGATGGTGTAACTCCACTGACACAGAGTCACTGTTGTGTTGCCCGCCCCCTCCCCCGTTCCTCAGCTGGGCCCTCTGCCTTCCTTTCAGGGGGTGGGAGGGGGTGTTAAAGATACCCGAACGTGCTGCAAAGGGCCACGTTCCCGGGGTTGTTCCTAGGTGATTGTAGGAGCTCTCAGCGGCACCATGTTATTCTCCCCCGTGTCCGTGTACCTGGCAAAAGCTTGGGGCAGGGGCCTTCGAAGGTGAAACCTGCTACATTAGGGGCTCCCTTCTGATAGGAAAAGGGTAGGCACCTCAAGCACAATGGAGTCCTGGCACTACCGAAATACACCTAATAGCAATAAAAATGTACATCACCTAGCACAGTGGGATCCTGAGCTACGACTGGGGTGCCTCGGTGCTACCATAATACACCTAAGACTAATAAAAATGTACAGAGCCTAGCACAACAGGGTCTTAGTCCAGAACTGGACTCCTTGGCACTACTCCAATACAAATAAATAATAATGAATATAGACTGTGTCAGATCTGTGCTCTCCATGTCCCAACATGCAGCCACTTCCCACTCCGGCCCAGACAGTAATAGAAGCAGATGCATCCGAAGAAGTGGGCTGTGGTCCACGAAAGCTTATGCTCTAATACATTTGTTAGTCTCTAAGGTGCCACAAGTACTCCTGTTCTTTTTGCGGATACAGACTAACACGACTGCTACTCTGAAACTTGTCTTGACATGTTACTAAAAGAGCACTTCTGCCCAGCTCCTCCAGAATGTTCAGCGTTGTGTAAATATTATGCCACGACTTATTAAAGGGGCCGTGGAGCATAGGACCCCAGGGGATTTCACAGCATCTTCGCCCAACGGTAGCTGCCGTTGCTTCCCCAAGCTCTGAGACATGCCTCCTTATGGACGGATGGAAATAACTGGATAAAACTTTATGTCCTGGAAGGGACAGAAACTTTACAGATCTCTGGTGAGAAGGGAGGGTACGTTATTCATGATTGCAGACTCTAATGTGTTCTGTACAGACTTGATCTGACTTGTTCACATTTGTATGCATAAATTACACTAGAAACCAAGCAGTCCCAACCCAGCGGGAGCAGAAATCATGCCATGGGAACTAGGACAACTGAACCCTGGGCCTCAGATACATTCTGATCCCTAGGGATTCAGATACCTGTTGGTTTAGAGAGACTCCATAGCTAATGTTATAACCAGGGTTCAGTGGCTAAGCCTCATTCTCGCTCTCTCTCGCTCTCTCTCACACACACACACGTTTATTCTCCTGTAACCTTTAATGAGAACAAGCTATTCCTGTTTTCTTATCTCTTCATTTTTTATTTTCTGCAATCTTGAAATTCTCAGTATTCCCCTCAGCCACTTCATTTCTGCAGTCAAAATCTGTCGTCATGGCTTTCTTCTGACTGCAGATTTCCGACCCGTACAGCACTATCGGTGTGACAGATATCTCATATATGTTGATTTTTGGTTTATTGAAATGTCTTTAGCCTCCCAGATCATGCTGAGTTTTCCAAATGCATAAGTGGCTAATCCAATTCTTCTCTTTACATCATCTTCATACTTCCCTTTCTTCAATACCAGTCCTCCGAAGAAGTGGGCTGTAGTCCATGAAAGCTTATGCTCAAATAAATTTGTTAGTCTCTAAGGTGCCACAAGTACTCCTGTTCTTTTTGCGGATACAGACTAACACGGCTGCTACTCTGAAACCAGTCCTCCAAGGCACATCCATTTTCCCACTTGTTCTAGTTCTTCGTCTCTGAGTTTGACCTTTCCCTCTTTCTCTTGTCCTCCAACTGGTGTCATTTTGCTCTTTGGGGGGGGAGGGATAGCTCAGTGCAGTGGTTTGAGCATTGGCTTGCTAAACCCAGGGTTATAAGCTCA
Source organism: Trachemys scripta elegans (assembly GCF_013100865.1). Classification (NCBI taxonomy): domain Eukaryota; kingdom Metazoa; phylum Chordata; order Testudines; family Emydidae; genus Trachemys; species Trachemys scripta. Next base: position 4,959,477 of record NC_048320.1, on the reverse strand, counting down.
ATCCTTGAGGGGGCCACTTAGGAGTCTGGGGCAAAATCAGTACTTGGTCCTGCCTAGTGAAGGCAGGGGGCTGGACTCAATGACCTTTCAAGGTCCCTTCAAGTTCCAGGAGATGGGATATCTCCAAGCTGATCTTCAACCCATATTTTCTGCTTTCCTGGTCTACCTTGTCTGTAAACCCTCCTTGGTCAATGCTGTGTGGTCAATATCCAAGGTTATGCACTGTCCTCCCACATAACATGATTCCTCCCATTTCATGTCTCAATGCTACAGCCATCACTGTGTCCAGTACTAGGCTGAACAAATCCAGGGATAGAATGCATCCTTGTCTCACTTCTGTGGTTGTCCTGAACCACCCCATCAGCTTTTTTGTCTACTCTCACCACCCTCATCGACTTGCTGTAGACAGTCTCTATTAGCTTCACCAGTTTTTCAGGGGTGCTGTACAGTCTCATATCTTACCACAAGCCTTTGGCCAAATGCTATCAAAAGCCCATTTGAAGTCTATAAAATGGTTGTAACAGGTTCGGTTGTGTACTATGTATTTCTCTGGTGTCTGTCTTATCACAAATAACTGATCTATTATATTTCCGGGCTAGTTCCTCTGAAAGCGCCACTTCCACATTCCCCTTCTGCAACATCTTGGTGAATGCTTCCCTGGCACACTCAATACGTTGATTCCTCTGCAGTTCTCACACTCCCTCGTATCTCCTTTTTTTGTAGATCGATACTATAATTACTTTCCCCGGTTCGCTGGATACTTGCTCTTGTTTGTCGACCTGCTTGAATAGCTTGTGCATTGCCTTTACCGTATGTTCCTCACCTGCTTGGAGCAGCTCCGCAGTTACCTTGTCACTTCTCGGTGCCGTTTTGTTTTTCAAACATTCTATTAAGATCTTAGCTTCTTCTTCTAAGAATTCCAGCATCTGCTCTCCCTCATTTGTGCTGGGACGCTTCTCCAGGGCTGTTTCCTCTACTACGTTCTGCACATTGTACAGCTCTTCAGAGTATTCTTTCCATCACTTATTCTTTCCTTGTTCGTCCTCGATTATTTGTTCTCACTTGTCTTTACCACCGACCTCTTCAATTCATATGTCCCACTCAGTTCTCTTATCTTGTGATACAACCTCTGTGTCACCGTTCTCTTTGCCTATTCTTCGCCTTCTTTGCATTGTTCGCTTACCCCAGTTGTTTCTGTGTCTCTTCACTTTTGGTTTTATCTTTATGGTGAGCCTGGTGCATTCAGCTCTTAGACTCACATCCTCCTTTTTGTTCTTCTGCAGCTTCCTGGGCTTGTCACTCAACTGCAGCACTTCATCCGTTATCCTCCTTGGCCTTGTAATCCTAAACTTGTTCAGCCGCTCTCGTAATCCCATTTTTACGCTGTTCCTTGCCTCTTCAACGCTCGTTTCTTCATTCACCAGAGAGGTGATGTTTTCCGGCACATTCTTTCCTCATGTCGGACTCTTCGAACTTGCCCATGTCATAGATTTCAGTTCTTGGCACTTTTCAGATTCCTCTCAGCCTCCTCTTCATTGATGCCAGCAGTAACATTTGATCTGCTCTGATATCAGACACAAATGATCTGCACAACAACACATTTGATTTCCATCTGTGATTCACAAGCACAAAGTCTACCATGTTCTTCTTTTGCCCATCAGGTGATAGCCATGTCCACTTCCTCCACGGCTTGCTTTGTGGAAATAGCATGGTCATTGTCAGCAGATTGTTGCTTAGGCAGGAATTCAGTAGCCTTTCTCCTCTCCCATTTTCTTCACCTAATCCAAATCTGCCTACTGCTCCAGGGCAGGAAGTCCAGTCCTAGCCTATTTTGACATTAAAATCTCCCATCATCATAACATGTCTTGTCTTGAAACTTCTGGTATTGTTTTCTGTAGAGCGTTATAAAATTCATCGAGTTCTGGGGGCTGCTGAGGTCGGCACGTGTAATTGTACTATTGTAACTCCATGAGATTTGATTCTGAATCTCACCTTCAACATATGAGCAGATAGCAGGTTAAATGCTATAAGAGCCAGGTGTGGCTTAGGCTTTATCACTAATGCAACTCTGTCCTGGTGTCCGCCATCTTCTCTTCCCGGTGTCAATATCCTCGTGGGAGAATTCTCTTTTGCCTTCCCATCTTGGTTCACATAGACCAATGATTTCCCACTCATATCTTTTCAGCTCGTGCATCATTACCACATGTCCTCCAGACTGGTATAATGTTCTTCCATTCCATGTTCCAACAAGTCTTGTCCTTTGAGTTCATCACGTAATTCCCTGTTCCGCCTGCTGTTTTGTTTGTGTCTGTTCTGATCTCATACTTTTTGCCCCTGCCTCAGTGTCTGATCAGTGATCGCAGCTCTTGTTTGTCCGGGCGACAACCGAGCTGGGATACTTTTCTTTCTCTTTCCAGTCTTCATTCAGTTTCTATGGTCCAGTAGTCTCCATGTGTTTGACCGTGACTCCTTGGCTTTGTGGTTGACCAGTGTATCATAATCCATCTGCACCAAAGCTCTAAGCTATCCACTAGCTTTCTCCATCACCACTCCCACCAACTTTGAAAGTTGTTTTGCCAGCTTCACCCTAGGAGACATGATGCACTTGGACAGCCATACATTCCCTTTCGCTAGTGGCTATTGCTGCTAGCTATGATCGTGAGGTTTAGCATGCCAGCAGAGGCAAGGTCCCAGGCCATGGTCCCAGAGGCAAGGTCCCTGTGCTGCAGAGCACACGTAGCTACTTGGAGCCACTAATGATTGATGAGTGAGTTGCTAGGACCAACTGCAAACAAACACCCCATGTAGGTGTGGCTGTTTACTATGCAGAGCTCACCCTATACACCCCAACAAACAATAATAATAGTATTTGGGAGTCATTTTTGGCTCAGAAGAGAATTTTCTTGCAGAGTTTCAGAAGTTTTGGATGAACAGTTGTGAAACAGCAGGCCCTCAGAAACACCATATAACATGCCATCTGATGTGTTCGCAAACAAACTTAACTGTGATACAGCAGATGGGCTTGCAGAGTATTTCAGCATATGCCTCACTAATTGTATGTTCTGCAGATGAACATACCCGTAAGTCAGTGAGGTGAGTGGCGGGGCAGTCCACAGGGACCTGTGCTGTGTTCGAGGTCTGGTTGTTTGTGAAATGCCAAATATTTGCATGTCTGTATTGGCTTTAACCGTGTGTCCAAGCTGTACGGCTTGTGGGAGGAATATTAATAGAAATTCCCTTAAGCTGGTCATCTCCATACTGTTTAATCGCTTTTCACTATCATGTAACATACCTCTGACACCACTTTAGCTAAAAGCGAAGGATAGAAATAAAGGGTAACATTTTCTAAAGCACCTAAATCACTTAGGAGCCTAAGTCCTTTTTTTAAAAGCACGTGGGGCCGTATTTTTAAAGGCATTTAGGTGACTAAAGACGCCAGTAAGCGCCTAGTAGTATTTTCAAAAGTGCCCAAAGGGAGTTAGGCACCTAGGCACCTACCTGCATCCTTAGGCACCTAAATACCTTTAAAAATCTGGCCCTAAGGCCGTGTCTACACTACGGGGCCCATAATGGCACAGCCGTGGTGTCATCGCTATGCTGCTGTAACCAGCCTGCACCAATGGAAGGGGTTTTTCCATCGCCGTAGGAACACAGTTTCCCCGAGTGATGGTAGCTAGGGTGACAGAAGCATTCTTCCATTGACCTAGCTGTGCCTACACCGGGGGTTGGCGTCGCTTTGGTGCTCAGGGGTGTGGATTCTTCACACCCCCTGAGGGATGACACGATGGCAACCTACCTTTTAAATATAGACCAGGCCTAAGTCACTTTTGAAAATGAGGCTTAGGTCCCTAAGCCACTTAGATGCTTTTGAAGATTTTACCCACCATCTTCAAGACCCCCATCTCTCCAGTAAGGCCTTTATCCCAACGCAACCTCCTGGAGATGGAAGAGCTGCGTCCGGGCTCTGGACCAGTCCCGGGGAAGGGCTGTCTCGATCTCCCAGGCTGATAGGAATGGCTGCAGTAGAGGGATGGATTGAATGGGTGGAAACTCTGCCTCTTCTTATCAAAGAGTTGGCTTGTTCAGCCCTTCCCTGGACAGGGAAGTCCCTTCCATCCCCCCTTTGCTTTGAATCATCTAGAAGAAAGGGCTTGTTTGAACCACCCCGCCCACCAGCTCCTGTGAGCTGTCTGGGACGCTCCCTGAGACCCACTTCCCTCCCCTGTTTGCAGGTTTGCTTGCTGAAAAGGACAGCAATTACTGTACCTGCAGGATGCCGTGTAACCTGACCAGGTACAACAAAGAGCTCTCCATGGTGAAGATCCCCAGCAAGACTTCAGCCAAGTACCTGGAGAAGAAGTTTAATAAGTCTGAAAAATACATCTCGTAAGTAAGGGCATCGGCCCAGTGCTGCCGGTTCCTCCCTTTTCACAGTAGTGATGGTATGAGTGGGTGGCGTGAGCAGACAGGGTGGCTGTGCTGGGGCCACACACACTAGGGGCAAGGAGATCTCCGTTCTGTTCCCAGCTGTGCTGTCATTGCGCAAATCGCTGCCTCTCCCACCGTTTGCCTTGTTTATGTAGTCTGTAAACTCTTCAGAGCTGGGACTGTCCCTCACAATGTGTCAGTGCAGCACCCAGCCCTGTGGGTCATACAAGTAGTAATAAAAGGCTCTTTGCCCCAAGGATGCTGTTCACATTTCTGCAGGCATCATTAACCAGAAGCTGAAGGTCCAACATCTTTCTGACAGGAAAGCTGAAGGCGGAGAAGAATGTGGGCACATGCAGAGTCATTAGGTCAACTCAGAAAAGTTGCTTTGCCTGGTGGCTAGGCACTGGCCTGGGTCCTCAATACAAGTTCCTGCTCTGCTGGGAGCTTCCTCTGTGACCATGGCCAGGTCATTGAGTCTCTCTGTGCCTCAGTTTTCCCATCTGTGCAATGGGGATAGCAGCCCTGCCCTGTCTCCCAGGGGGGGTTGTGAGGATAAATACAGTAAAAATTGTGAGGTGCTCAGATGTTATGGTCACGGGGGCCAGATAAACACCATAGATAAATAGGTATCATGAGTGAATAGCATCTGTAAAACAGGGTTACCCAGGCCAGATCATTTCAGGACCTAAACCCTCCTCTGCTAACGCCACATTCTGGCTGCATCTTCACTGCAGAAGTGAGTGTGTTTTACATGGACCTACAGCATAAAATCCAAATGGAGACAAGGCACCGGTAGCTGTTACCTGAGTATGGCTACTCGAGGTCAAACCTCTGCATTGGCTCCATTAGCTTTTAAATCAAGATAGCTGTCGCGATGTGAAAACCACGCCTTTTACTGCAGCAAAGACATCTTTCTGTGGTGTGGGCGCAACCCATATGAACCTGGGATCTAGAGGGCGGATGGGTGGAATTAACAGTTTGATGCATCAAAGAAAGAATTTGACTCTCCCTCTCTCCTGCGGTGCCCAGGATCAGCACAGGTAGTGATTCCATGTGTTAAGGGTCCTTGCGTCACCTGCCATTCTAAGCAGGCCCTCCCCGCAGGAGAAAGATGAAATCAGGACCAGGTGTCTCTTTCTAAACAATATGCAGTTGCTCAACTACAAGATTTGGGCTTGATGCAGGAATCTCTGGGCGAGGTTAAGCAGGAGATCAGACTGGATGGTCATGATGGCTCCTTCCGGCTTTAAAATCTCTGAATTTCAGCTTGTGTTGGTGGAGCTGCCAAGGCCTCCACAGAGAAGGCAGCAGGGATAACAGGAGAAAGCAAACTAATCCCACTTCATTTCCTGTTACAAGGCAAATGCAGCTGCCGGGGGCTGGTGTTCTGATGGCTTTGTCCTGTTTCTACAGAGAGAATATTCTCGTGCTGGATATATTTTTTGAAGCACTCAACTATGAGACAATTGAGCAGAAGAAAGCATACGAAGTGGCAGCTTTACTTGGTAAGCGAAGATCTTATTGTATGAATTTCTGCCTTTGTGTATGGGCGTGGGTGGGTGGAGGGGTGTGTGTGCAGAATAGATGGCGGTGTGCAGGTGGGCGTGCAGGTTGAGTTTGCATACAGTATGTTTTTTAATGGCCTGGGAGATGACCCAGTGGTCTTGGAGAACTGGCAAAGTAACCACACCTGTTCTTCCATCATGGTCTGTGAAGGGTCCACTCACTGCATGTGCGCCTCCTTGTGGCTGGGTCTGGGAATTAGCTCTTGCCCCATCTGGCGCCCCTTTCCATCAGTTGCTTGCACTGTGGCCCTTCTCTCTCTCCATGACTCAGGGTGCTTCCTCTTTGGCACTCGGCCCTCCAGCTAGATCACTATGTAGTCCGCCACCCCGCCCCGCCCTTCCAGGGTAACAAAGTCCCACCAGGCAAGCTATCTGGATGCCATCTTGGGCAGTCTTCTGCTCAACTCCCGGCTTGGTGACACTTTCCCAGCGGCTGGTAGGGGAACCCAGGCCCACGTGCTACTCCAGGATCCAGCCCAGGGACCCTGTGACTAGCAAACCCAGATCTGCTCAGTCTCAGACCCTGTTGCTGTTTCCCTGGGCTCCTTCCTACCCTCCTCTCTGTCTCCTTGCCTATCTCTGGGCTTGCCAGCAGAACTTCCTGTGCTCCCCATAGTTACTTCACCCATCTCGGCCTCTTGCCCGACTCTCCAGTCCAGGGCAGGACCCCAGCATTTACTCTCCCCCGGACCTCCTCCTTGTCCCTGGCCAACTCCCATTCCCTGTAAGGAGCAACTGCAGCCCCTTCCCTGCAGCCCCCTCCTGCTCTCACTTCCTGGCTTTATCATCCAAGCCCAGCTTCTCCCCCCAGCCGGGCTTTGTCTGAGCGCCCTGGCTCTCCTCCCAGTGCAGCATCTAAGGTTAATTGGTCCCTGCTGGACCCCGTTAACCCACTATGGGCTTGCATGGGGTGGACACCCCCTCACATGGCCTGAAATCCATTTCTGGCTTTCCTGCCAACACCCAGTGGGTGAATGGCCCGGGCCGGGGAGCAAACCCCGCAGGAGAGTCCATGCCTTGGCCAGCAAAGGTCAGTACGAGACCAGTCCCAGAGGAACAGGGCCCTGACCCCATCTTTGCTCCATGTAATCGCTACCGTATTCAGAGCCATTGGGACACGTGACTGCTTCAGCCGGGTGTGCTGGTGGCACAGGGAGTTAGCAAGGCGCTGGGATGCTGTTTGCTTCCAGGTGCCCCAGTCATTCGTGACTGGCGATTGTTACTCTTTAGGAGTCTGTGCATGACTGGGTGGGTCCCAGTCCCGTTCTTAGTGAGACCCTTGTCCTAATCGGTATTAATTGTCCGCCCGGGCAGAGAGGCCAGGGCTGAATGGGAGTGAAGTGCAGTGGTGCGGGCAGTTTGCCCTGCTCCTGCCCATTCTGTCCAGAAATACTGGACTTCAGTCTCCAGGGCTGGCAGCCCAGTGCCTTTCACCTGGGCTGAATTCATTCTACCCTTCCCGCCACCAAAGCTGTGACCCTGGGCCCCTTCACTCTGTGGTACTGAGCACATATGGGGTAGCAGACAGAGCACTAGCCTGGGACTCGGGAGCCCTGGAGTCCATTCTCTGCTCTGCTACAGAGCACCCTGCGCGACCTTGGGCAAGTCCTTTAGTCTCACTGCTATACCGCGAGAATTCCAGCCCTGCCCTGCCACACAGGGGAGGTTAGGAGGGCAACTGCATTGTGAGGTGCTCAGATATCGCAGTGCCAGGATCAGAGATAGAAGGGAAGCACTCTGCATTGTTGTCTCTGTTTTCTGATGCACCGTATAGCTAGTTCGGTGGTATCCAGATATCCACCACCTGCCTCTCACGTAGCATTAGGTTATAAGGGCCTGATTTGGCACCAACACTTCTAGGCCGCTAAATTTGTCTCTTTAAATGAAGAGAGATACTCGGAGGTTAAATCTCCCAGAGGGAGGAGATAAATTGAAACTGGAGACTGGCTGCAAACTCGGATAGAGGTCGGGCTGCTGGAGAGATGGGGGAGCTTACCCACTTGAATTCACCTGTTGGCATCTGATTTCATTCCCATCCCTAGGTGAATCCTTTTAATTCTGGTTATTACAAATCCCAGTTCCTTCAGTTACAGGCAAGAGCCAGGACAGAATCAAGCGCTGCATTTCTTTTAACGCTGTCTGGCTTCAAGCAGACAGGCTGGCTGTGTGTCTCCCCGCCCCCCACCTCCTCCGTGGCTCGCTGCTCAGTGCTGAAGTACGATGCCACCCAATTTAGGGCCATTGGCATCTCTGTTCAAGAAAGGCCCAGGACTGGAATAGCCGGGGGTTAAGACAGGACGGAGGTGCATTGCAGAGAATGTGGGGTCTGCGAGTCAGCACCCTTGGGCATTAGCAGAGGTGGGGGAGGATTCGGACTGGGGATGCGGGGTTGCTGCGGGTCAGGTCTGAGTTGCAAAGGCAGAGCTGTGTGTGGAAAGCTAGCAGAGCATGTGCCCGTATTGTGCTTAGCTCTGGCTAGGGGTTTGAGTCCCTTCCTTTAATATGTTTTGAACTTGCCTGCCATTCCAGTTTAATCCCGTGGCTTTGGACGCTCCGGTCGCGGGGCGAGGGCGGCAGTTTTTGTCAGTGTTTCTCTGCAAACACTGAAACGAGTGGCGCAGCCTGAAATCTGCTCTCTGTTGTTCCAGCCAGACAAGCGAGAGGAGCTGGATTAAACCAAATATTTGCTGTCGACAAACGTCCTCCTGGTCTTAGCAGCCCTAATGCTAATGCATTGCCTCAGAGGAATCAGCCCTGCCAAAAACAGCCTGGCTGCAGTAACGCTCCCGCCGTAACCTCCCAGCACCCCACAGATCCTCAGGCAGTGTCTGCTGGGACCTACCCGTCCCCCACTGCACCTAGAGAGCAGGGACCTGCCCCTCCCTCGCCCCTGGGCCTCACACAGAGCAGAGGGTCCTGCCCCCCAACTCCGCAGTCAGACGTGACTCTCAGCCAGCCAGTAAAACAGAGGTTTATTAGATGACAGGAACACGGTCTAAAACAGAGCTTGTAGGTACAGAGAACAAGACCCTCAGTCGGGTCCATCTTGGGGAGGCAGGGAGGCCAGAGCCCCTCTGGCCCTCCCTCCATTTCCCCAGCCAGCTCCAAACTGAAACTCTCCAGCCCCTCCACTCCCTTTCCCGGGCCAGGAGGTCACCTGATCTCTTTGTTCCCCAACACCTTCAGCTGGCACCTTTGCAGGGGAGGGGCCCAGGCCATTAGTTGCCAGGAGACAGAGTGTCGGCCATTCTCTGTGCAGATGGTATCACAGGGACCCTCTTGGGCTCTGCAACAATCACATACCCTGATCCCCCCACCTAGATACTTAAGAAATGCATAGGGGAAACTGAGGCACCCACACAGTATTCAGAGAAAACATTCCCACTTCTTCACACTGGCAAACCTGCCAACGCGTGGCACCAGCCATGGCAATGTGATGGTGGCAGGTGGCCCAGGCGGAGGGGCCGAGGGATTTGGAATGTGGGAGGGGCTAGGGAAAGGGGTAGGGATGCAGAAGGGGGTGTGGGCTTTGGGCTGGGGCCGGGGATGAGGGGTTTGGGATACAGGAGGCAGCTCCAGGCTGGGGGGTGGGGCCGAAGGATTCAGAGTGAGGGAGGGGGCTCTGGGCTGGGGCAGGGGGTTGGGATGCAGAAGAGGGTACGGGGCTGGGGATGAGGGGTTTGGGATGCAGGAGGCGGCTCCAGGCTGGGGCCGAGGGATTCAGAGTGCAGGAGGGGGATGTGGATTGAGGCAGGGGATTGGGGTGCAAGGGGGGTGAGGACTCCATCTGGGGGTGCAGGCTCTGGTTTGGGCCTGGGGATGAGGGGTTTGGAGTGCAGGAGGGATCTATGGGTTTGGGGGGGCTCAGGGCTGGGGCAGGGGGTTGGGTGGCATGGTTAGGGCACAGGCTTACGTTGGGCGGCTCCCAGTCAGTGGCGCAGCGGGGCTAAGGCAGACTCCCTGCCTGTCTTGGCTCTGCGCTGCGCCCCGGAATTAGCCAGCAGGTGGGGCCAGGAGGCTCCATGCGCTGCTTTCGCCTGCAGGCACCGCCCCTCCAGCTCCCATTGGCCACGGTGCCCAACCAATGGGAGTGCAGAGCCGGTGCTCGGGGCGGGGGCAGCATGGGGAGCCCCGTGGCCCCCCTCCCCGCACCTAGGAGCTGGACCTACTGGCTACTTCCGGGGCGCAGCGCGGAGCCAGGACAGGTAGGGATCCTGCCTTAGATCCGCCAACTGGACCTTTAAAAGTCTGGTCGACGGTGCTGACCGGAGCCGCCAGGGTCCCTTTTCCACCGGACCTTCTGGTCGAAAACTGGCCACGTGGCAACCCTACTCAGGCTCTGTGTCTCATCGGGGGTCACCCGTTCATGTACAGATCAGGACGGTTTTAAAGGAGGAAACGTCCTTCAGTCTATTTTTTTCGGGGAGAGGGGGGTGCTCTGAGTCAGAGGCATTGTGCCCCCTCCCTGCACTGGGGGGGGGCACACTCTGAGCTCATGTGCCTGCTCCCCCCTCCATTCACCCGGCGTGAGGGGCCAGCCACAGCCCTCGGACTTGCTCCAACGGGCCGCACTGAAATCTCCGCCTTCGAGCAGGCCAAGGGCGAGTCCCACCCTGGCAGTGGCTTTCCTTGGCTCCAAGTTACCCCCCTGCCATCCCGCGCCCCCTGCCGCCCGCAGTGGGTTTTCCTGCGGCCGGGCTGCTCTCCTGTTGCTCTGATGAAAACGCTGCTTCCTTTGTGTTTGTCAAATCTCTCTCTTGCGCATGCACTTGTCATTTCAAGGACCCCCTCCCGTCCCGAAGCCCTTTCCCACTGGGCCGGTGCCTTTAGGCCGCTGTGCGTCGCCGTGGCAACTTGGATCGTTCCCATCCCGAACTCATGAAGGCCGCAAACCCAGAGATCGGTGACAAAGACTCGCGGCTACACGTTTGGGGCAGGCAGCAGGAGCGCCCATCCCTGCCCCTCTGTTGGAGTATGGATCAGACACGGGGACCCGCTTCGCACAGACCTGGCCTTCCCATGCTGTTCTTTTTTGGCAATCGTCCATGGAGGTCTTGATCTCACTCTGAGTGATCTCAGACCTGCAAGCGTCCGATAGCTCACATCCTTAAATTCGTCACCACGGGGCCCAATTTATGCTGCGGTCGCTTTCTCGCCTCCTGTGGATCGCTCGTTCTGTGGCCCCCGTTAGGGTAGTATCTAAATGCTTCACCATCGCTTTGACGGGAGGCGGTGTGGATTAGTGCTAGAGCAGGGCACAGGGACTCAGGAAACAGGGGATCAAATTCCAGCTCTGCCACTAGTCTGCTGGGTGGCCTTGGGAAAGTCATGTCGCCTCCCCGTGCCTCAGTTTCCCCCTCTGTAAAAATGGGGACAGTGATCCTGATTTGCTTTGCAAAGTGCCTGGAGATCCAAGGAGGATAAGAGCTGGGTATTATTATTATGGTTTTGGCCTGAAGTCACCCAGGAAGCCTATAGTAGCACTGGAAGTTGATGGCTAGTCTTCTACATCCAAGACTACTGACTTAACCACTGAACACCCAGCCGCTTGTATGGGCATTGCTGTGCCAACCTTAATCACTTACAAAGATTTTCCTAGGGCCCACTCCATTAAATCTGTCCTCTCTCTGACTCTCAGGAGCGACAAGGCAACACTGAATCTTACTGCTCTACGCCTAAATGAAAATAAACTCAGTGTCGGAGTCAGTCCGAGGGACCTCGCCCTGGGCAGAATTAGGTGAAACCCCGATCGATGGTGTTGCCTCCGTGCAATCGCTGAGCCACTGCGAAGAGCGGAGCCGTGCTTCGAATGGGGTTTGTTGCTCACTGAACTACACAGAGCCAGATAATTTCATTACGTTTGCTCAAGTTCAGTCAGAAATCACAAACAGGGCATAAAATATTCCTGGAACTGAAGGGGGGCAGCCGCTTTGATGTGAGAGGAAGAGAGAGAACCAGATTCGTCTCTTCAGTGAAAAAATAGTGTTGGAAGTGGGGTTACTCCAGATTTATGCCAGCACCACTGAGATCAGTTTGACCCTAAGTCTGCTGAAGTCAGGGGAGTTACTCTGGATTTACTCCGTGGTAGTCGATGTCTGGCCCTAACTCCATTGAAACGGGGGGCGGGGGGGCCGATTTTAGATCTATAGCCACTGCGCCCTGCAATGCCTAATAGGACTCAACAGTTCTGGAACACCAAGCCAGAGCAAACCCTTCACAACCAGTGACTAGCGCGCCCTGTGAAGTGGGTATGGAGATGCAGCGGGATTATTGTATTTACCACTCATTTCCAGCTACTTCTGGAGTGGGACACAGCAGCTGTTTCCTACAGCACCCGGCAGCCATACGAACCTGTTTAGCACAAGAGGTGAGTGCAAGTACCATGTTCATTTACAAGAGCTTGGTGTACTTGCTCAGGTCAGACCTAGACCAGACCAGACCCCTGAAACCAATAGCTGCTCCCTTACAAAGGATATGGTGGGATCTTTAAGGAGCACAAACACGGCAGAGCTGAGTTTCACACTGCCACCAGCAGACAGCACCTGAACTAACAGCGCCAGCTACTGCAGCCCCCAAAGCACTGAAGTTTCCTTGAATGTCCCAGAGCTAGCCGGCTCCCGGCACAGGGCGCTGCGGTGCCGTGGCTGTTGGGAGCGCTGGAATTAGTGGCATTGTTGGTGAATTTTGTGGCTTTGCTCATCTCCCTCGCACTCATCTAAGGCTCCTTTTATAAACTGGAATCTCTCTTCTGCATTGTCACACTTTTTCTAAGGGATCCCAATCCCCCCACGTCCCACCTGCCAGCATGTCAGGCCAAGGATTCTTACTGCTCCCTTCCACCCCCGTTCTCTCTCCTACTCCCACGTCTCTGTTTGCAGAGGCTGCCGTGGAGCCAGCACCCAGCACAGGCTGTCTGTTTGCTGCCCACACTTAGCTTGGTACGTCCCCAGTACAGGGCCAAATCAGAGAGAGAGGCTGGGAGCAGAATCTGCTTCGATACAAAAATCCTCTGGTAAATAGCAACCATGGCACAGTCAAATGATGCAAGCCCAGCCAGAGATGAGTGCCTCCCCGTATGTCTCCTGTATTTGAAAAGTCCTCCTTTCTAAACACGTGTAGACCGCACATACCCCATCCAATGATCCAGTGTGTATTTATGAATCCAGCTCCCATGTTTCTGGGGAGGCAGACGGCTAGAGTGCGTCTCTTGTGCGGTTTTCAGGAGGATCTGAAAGGTCAGCATGTCACAGACTGAAACGTGAGCTGGAAAAGGTGGCGGCTTGACAGCCAAAGGCAGGCAGCTGTGCCCAGGGAGGTCTCCATCACCCCCCGGTAAAGTCCTGTGCCAAGAACAAATGCTGAAGCTAAGCTGGCAGGTTTGACCTCAATTTCCTGAACAGAATGCACAATTTGTCACCCACGCGGTGTCTCGCCTAATGAATTACCTTTGCAGCCAAGCCGTGGAAGTCTCTGTTCCCAGCAGATGGGTCCCTCCCACAATCATTCTGCAAAGGGAAGAACGCCGGGGCCCAAAGACAATTCAAAGAGAGACATGCTGGGATGGAGGAGAGCCCAGAAATCCCGCACAGGCAGCGGAGCAGGACGGGCGTGATGCTAGCTGGTCAGCTCAGTGTTTGAAGGGTCAGCTGTAGCATGTAAACTCCATGGAGCTAGAGGTCTGCCAGCAGCAAAGCAGAAGTGAGGGTGGCCCGGTATCGGGGGGTTGTCAATTTTGAGTCGAGGGCAGGGTTGGCCTTATGGATGGGTGCTGTGGGCAACTGCCCAGGGTGCTGTGGTCAGGGGGGCGCTGTGGTCTCACACACACCCCACACACACACAGAGCCAGCCCAAGGCCCCTTTAACCCTGAGGGCTGGGCCCAGAGCTGGGGAGGGGCAGGGCTGGGAGTGCCCCAGCCGGAGGCTCCTACCATGCGCCAGGCTCCAGCTGCTAGTCCTGGCCAGGCAGATATGGGACTTTCTCTTCCCCAGCACGGGCTGTTCCCGGGGCCAGGTCAGACCCACCTCAGTGAACCTCTCCCAGCTGCAGGAAGCTCTGTGGCTGTTGGCTGGGAGCCCAGCTCTGAAGGGAGTGCCGCCACCAGCAGCAGCGTGGACGTAAGGGTGGCAATATTGTGACCCCCCTATGATAGCCTTGCGACCCCCCCCCCACCACCACCTTTTTGGGTCGGGACCCCCACAGTTACAACACTGTGAAATTTCAGATTTAAATGTCTGAAACCACAAAATTTAAAATTTTTTAAATCCTATGACCGTGAAATTTACCAAAATGGACTGTGCATTTGGCAGGGCCCTATACATTATGTTTCATGTTCCTGTGTATAATAGAGTGGGGGAGGGCTTGTGAACTTAAAATATCCAGGTCTTGTCTGTGGCGTGTGGATAGGGTGACCAGATGGCCCGATTTTATAGGGACAGTCCCGATATTTGGGGCTTTTTCTTATACAGGCTCCTATTACCCCCCACCCTCTGTCCCGATTTTTCACACTTGGTCTCTGGTCACCCTGCGTGTGGATGCTAAAGATCACAGGAGTAGAGGTTTGGCCTGGTGCTGTACACAGGTTGTTTGCTGCTCTCCTCCCCAGAGGCGGCTACATTCCAGCGGAGGAGTACAGGTATTGCAGAGGCAGCTTGCACCGGGCTCCTTCTGGGCTGAAAGCTTCTGGACAAATCTAAATGATTAATGTGAGTTTGATGGACTAAATGTTGCCAGCGCTGTGCAAGATCTTATCCGCTACCCATCTGTTAGCGTCTGGCACACCGGGAAGGGAAGGCAGTGCCTGGGGGCTCTGCCAGGAGGGACCTTCATCCATGCAGAATGTCTCCCATCATTCTGTCATGAATTCTGTGATTGGCTAGAGACAGACGGGCAAGCTGTGCTCGGCCAGAAGGGCAGTTACGGCACAGCAGGGGCTAGCGGATGGCCAGAGGCGAGCTTGGAATGAGGGTTCAGCAAGGGGTGTGCAGGGTTCCTGTCCCAGAGGAAGCTGAAGGAAGCATTCATCAGTCACAGGAGAGTAAAGGGGCTGTTCGGACTTTGCGTCTGGGGCCAGAACTCCAACCTGGTGTTGCTCTGATGCCAAAACATCTGGCCTGGCCTGGCCAGAATGCAGGGAGCAAGAACACGAGAGCGGAGAATGGTTCTGTCAGCTCACGGCTGAGAAATACTATACAATGGTATGGCGAGAGGTTTGGGGGATGCTAGGGCCCATGGTGTGGTGCCGAGGATGGGCAGGCTACCTGCTCTCCACATGTCCTCACTGCAGGAGGGCGGGCTCGCCAGCCCTGAGGGCGCGGTAGCTACTTGTCGTAAGAAATCTCAGCACGCTCTCGCTTTATTTCTCTCTGGGATCCCTGGGATGAAAGCCACTGTCTGCATGTGACCGATGGCTGCCTCTATTGCTGGCGTGTGTTGTAACAGTATTGTGTTTTCCTTAGAAGTCTGTACAAAGACCTCATTCCTAGGGGGAAAGGTTACTGATCTGGGCTGTGCCGGCTGCATTAGTCATTCCGGTCGGCACTGGGCACAGGCATTTACCTTCTGACCTCACAACCAGGAGCATTTTCCTGGCATCCACCCTGGGACCTTCTTCTGCCGTCAGAGGGCTGGCCTCCTTTGTGGTCTCCGTGTGATGAACTTCTGGAGCTGGCTTCTCTCTGGGTTGCGCATCTTCACCTGCTCCACGTGAGGGGTTTAATGTGCAAGATGGGGCAAGGTTCCTAAATGCAGAGTTTATTTGTGCATTCGGGTCAGCTTCTGTGGCCCATTCAGCCCTTGCCTTCCCTGCTCAGAATGTCAGCCAGGGCCAGTCGCAGTGTGATAGTTAGTGATGAGAATACTTGCTCGTAAAGCACTGAATTGAAAACACTCCCTTGTCTCATATGGATCATCAAACCCCGTTGCATGTGAGCTCCCTTTGGCCGTGGCCCCATAGCCTGCCCCCCATTGCCAGCACACCTGATCATACAACACTGTTATAAACAAGCAACAGTATGGCTGTACGGGGACGGAAAAACAATAAGCATTCGTTCCTGCTAGGCCATTAGCCAAGAGGCCAACCAGAGCTTGGCCAAAGCAATACTTCTTACAGTGCACCATGAAGTTCACCATGAACCATCAGGAGACAACAGATTCCGCTGGCGCAGACTCACCCCTGAGAGTTTAACCCTGGGAAATGCTACTGGCCCAGCAGATCATTATCGCTGCAATTGGACACAGGTGACTCCAGCTGCTTGTGCTCCCCTGAGAGGATGCTCAGACAGGAAGACGACTTCCTGGGCCATCTGAGAGCCATAGAACACAGAGGAGAAGGATTTTACTCAAGATAGCTCCTCATCTCCAAGAAGAAAGGAGGTGGGATCTCAGACAGCTAAAGGACGTCATCCACTGCTTGAGGTTCAGAATGACCCTGGCCTCTGTAATCCCCTTGTTAAACACTGGTGACTGGTTCACAGTTGTTGATTTAAAGGATGCTTGTGTCCACGTAGACATTCACCTGGCACAACAGGAGAACCCTACAGTTTTCTGTGGGCCTAGACCAGGGTTTCTCAAACTGGAGCCGCCGCTTGTGTAGGGAAAGCCCGTGGCGGGCCAGGCTGGTTTGTTTACCTGCCCCGTCTGCAGGTCTGGCTAATCGCGGCTCCCACTGGCCGTGGTTCACTGCTCCAGGCCAATGGGAGCTGCTGGAAGCAGCACGGGCCAAGGGATGTGCTTGCCACCACTTCCTGCAGCTCCCATTGGCCCGGAGCAGCGAACCATGGCCACTGGGAGCCACGATCGGCCAGACCTGCAGACAGGGCAGGTAAACAAACCGGTCTGGCCCACCACGGGCTTTCCCTACACAAGCGGCGGCCCCAGTTTGAGAAACCCTGGCCTAGACCTTACCATGCAGAGTACCCCCATTCAGTCTCTCGATGGCACCCAGGGTATTCCTGAAGGTGTTATCGGTAGTGGCAGTGGTGTCAACGTTCCCCTTCCGTGACATCTGTTCCCTCACAGCGAAGTCATACCAAGAAGTACAGATAACAACCTCGTCCCTGCTCAGATCTTAGCTGCGTGCTTAGCTCCTGCGCAGATTATAGGCTTTATTAGAGCAACCCTATATTCAATCTGAGCGAAAGCATACCCAGCTAAGGGCAGATTCCGGGCTATGAAGGAGTTCATTGCACAGTGTCGGCTGAGCCCTCGGACAATGATATGAACCTGCCTCGTCCTCCTCAGTCACATGGCCTTGTGTATCTATGCCACACCCTTTGCAGAATTCCGACTGTGATTCCTGCAAGCGTGGCTGTGACTAGGCTAAGCAGAGTCTGGACAAACCAGTCTCACTCCCCCACAGGGTACGTGTGTCCAGCGAGTGGCCGTGAAGCTCTGAGCCCAGGTCACCAGACCTAGGCTCGCGGAGCTTATCATAGAATATCAGGGTTGGAAGGGACCTCAGGAGGTCATCTAGTCCAATCCCCTGCTCAAAGCAGGACCAATCTCTAGATAGATTTTTGCCCCCGATCCCTAAATGGCCCCCTTAAGGACTGAACTCACAACCCTGGGTTTAGCAGGCCAATGCTCAAACCACTGAGCTATCTCTCCCCCATTTACGCTGCAGCACTAAAAAAAGCTGTGTAAACATTATGGCTCGGGCTGAAGATGGGGCTCTGAAGCCTAAGGAGTGGGGTGGGCTTCGCAGCCCAAGCTCTGGTCCAAGTTGCAACTTAAAAGCACGGTCTACGTGGCCCCGCAAGTCCGAGTCTGTCACCCCAAGCTCAGAGGCTCCCTGCTGCTGGCTGTACAGGCTGTACCCACGGAGTTCTGACTTCACTCACCTGGTGGGAAAACAGGGAGGCAGTGTGCCTGCGGGGGGGTGGGAGGAGGAAAAGGGAAGGCGAAAAGATGGATTACACACACCTCCCAACAAGGGTGGGGACCCATGTGGGTGAACATGTAGCACAGGGTACTTGGACCCAGTTGCACATAAACCTTCTGGAGCTGCGTGCTGTACATGAAGCCTTCACATGATTCCTATCCTTTGCTCCGTCCTTGCCTGGTCAGGCCATGTAAGGCAGTTTATTACATCAACAGACATGGAGGGGCGAGGTCCACCCATCTTTGCATGGAAGCGCTCCATGTCCGGAACTGGTGCACTCACCACCAGATCACCCCCTTGGCAGTACCTTGGTTTGGTTTTGCACCCCCTCGGCAGCACATCTTCACAGGGTGCAGAACACTCTGGCAGACAGCCTCCATTCCTCCAAGGACCACGAATGACAAGAACAGAGCATCTTTCAGCACTGCAGATTCCCACTGCAGGATCCCGTTGTGTCTCAAGAGAACAAGAAAAGCCCAATGTCCTGCTCCAGTGAGGCTTCAGGCCAGAATTCCAGAAGAGATACATTTCTACTACAGTGGTTGGAACCACTGATGTACACATTTCCCACTGTCACTCTCTTTCATTGACTCCTGCGGGCGATCAAACAAGATGGAGCATTGGTGAGCATAGTTACTCCTCAGTGGCCAATGCAGCTTTGGTTCCCCAGCATTCTCCAGATGTTCTCATGGCCATGTTCAGCTCTTCCCAGGCTCACTGACTCGGGACAAAGGCAAGATCCGCCCGCCAACCTTGCATCCTTCCATCTAACAACGTGGTATCCAGATGGGTGGAAAACCTAGAAGGGTCATCTCGGAGGCAGTACAATCCATCCTTGGCAGCAGCAGAAAAGACTCCAAGAGAAAATGCTACCCAGCAAAATGGAAAAGATTTCTTAGCTGGTGCTGGCATCATCAGACTTACAGAGCATGAAATCCTTCAGGAAATCTAAACTGCTTGTCTCCTTTGCCAAACGCATAGGAGGGGAAGCTATCTCCCCACAGAGACTTTCCAAATGGATTTCAGGCTGCATCCTAGTTGGCTACGAGTTAACAGTGACCCCTCCTCCACAAGTTGTGAGGGACCACTCGACCAGAGCTACACCAGTACATAAGAACATAAGAACATAAGAAAGGCCGTACCGGGTCAGACCAAAGGTCCATCTAGCCCAGTATCCTGTCTACCAACAGTGGCCAATGCCAGGTGCCCCAGAGGGAGTGAACCTAACAGGCAATGATCAAGTGATCTCTCTCCTGCCATCCATCTCCACCCTCTGACAGACAGAGGCTAGGGACACCATTCCTTACCTGTCCTGGCTAATAGCCATTAATGGACTTAACCACCATGAATTAAGAGAGAAGTAGCTTCTCTTCCGGATGCCCCTCTTCTGATTTGCAGAGAGGCAACGTGAGGCTCTGTCAATACTTTTGCAAGTTTGTGCAGCGGACACGTCCTTCAGCAGAGCAGTCCTCCAGTCTGTGATACAGCCAAGGTCCTCGCCGCCGCCTCCTCAGTGAATGCTGCTTGTGAGTCACCTCAAGTCACATACACATAGGGACCGTCGCTCAAAGAAGAAAGCAAGATTACTTACCTTTTACAGTAACTGGAGTTCTTTGAGATGTGTGGTCCCCATAGGTGCTCCACTGCCTGCCCTCCTTCCCCTCTGTGGCTGATCCTTACTGGTTTGCAGTAGAGAAGGAACTGGAGAGATGGTCAGGCCACACGGACTCTTATATCTATGAATCAGAGCACGAGGAGAAGGGCGCCAACGCGGACTAACACACTGCTAGTGAAAATCTTATGGTCTCAAACGCATGGAGCACATGCGCACCTCGAGTGGAATGCATGCAGGGACCATGCCTCTGGAAGAACTCCAGTTACTACACAAGGTAAACAGCGGCCTTTCCCATGACATCTCCAGGCCTAGGGAAGTGGATCAGAAGTAGAGTCCTGGCAATGCAAACAGAAGTAGGGAGCACATAGACAATAAAAGGATGGTCTGGGCGTCAGCTTCAGCTCCACTGACAGTGATGGGGAGGGCGACCATTTTGGAAAAAGGGCAAAACTTCACAAGCTCAGAGGCAGAAATCAGAAATTCAGGGGAATTATTTCAAAGAAGCCCTGATATCCCAGGACTTGTGATGAAATCACAGGAATGGTTTTATGGACAGTGGGAATGCATGAGCCTATGTTGTCTCGTCAGCTCCCACATGGACGTAAGCAGGAAGCCTACTGGAGGGACAACTGAAGTGCCTCCTGTCATGAATGCAGAGCCCATATGGCCTCCCCAGTCATTGGCTACTCCTGTGGCCAAGTCAGCGCCCCTGGGGTTCAAGAGATACTCCGAAGAGACTAGACAGGCCTGAGGTTCTCCCAGCAAGTCACCCAACGGGCAGGACACCAGAGCCAGGAGCGATAGTGAGGAACTGAGGAGACATTACAAGAATCGTTCTCAAACGAGTGTTCGAATGATTCCTTCCCCCAGAGCTTTGTCAGAGCCATGAGCCTCAGCTAGGGTGAAATTGATTTTATTCCTGCCCCCTCCGTCTCCTCAGAGCAGCCGCGAGCTGAGAGGTACCTGGCCAGGAACCAAGTGGTCCTTCCTTAGAGGTTTTTAAGGTCAGGCTTGACAAAGCCCTGGCTGGGATGATTTAGTTGGGGATTGGTCCTGCTTTGAGCGGGGGTTGGACTAGATACCTCCTGAGGTCCCTTCCAACCTTGATATTCTATGATTAGATTGGCAGGCAGCTGGCTTTAGGGGTGTGGGGAGTAGATTCTAGGACTCTGGGATGGGTGGGCCCAGCTCCAGAGCGGGAGGCGGAGAACGCCATAGGGCAAGAGGATGGGAGGAACCAGCAGGGGCAGGGAGGCAGCATTTCCAACACCCTGTATTGCCCTGCAACAGCAATGCTGTCAGAACGTGCCGTTGGGCGCTGGGCTGCGATATTATAGATGTTGTTTCTCTACTAAACTAATACGGCATGTTCTGTTCACGGATGCTTTACTCCTGCAGCTGAATGACAGATTGGGAACATACAGTCAAATTACCTCCAGCTGCATCCCTTTGCTTCCTGTGTATTCCAGCAAATACAGTAATGGGGAAGATGATTAATCAGTTATCCACTTCGCCTCCTACTTAGTGGATGAATCTCTCCTGGGTACCGGCAATGGAAGAACTACAGGAAAGGAGCCCGTATCAGTGGCTCGCCGTGACCCAATGTTCTTGCACAAGAGCTATCTATTGCTAAGCATATTGGTCTCTCTGCCTGTGACTGCAACTGCTGGGAAACATTGTTTTCCCAGTGTAACTTACTGGGAAAACAATCAGTTTGCGGCTTCGTCCGAGGCTTGTTTGGGCTAGCTTTGATGTTCATACAGCAGGAGGTGAACCAGGACACTCCCTTAAGTGACAGAACACACTGCTTTGAAAGCCAGGAAGATGATAGCCGTAACTATCAAGCCATTCGCTGTCAAGATGAAGCGAAATCTGGGTAACGCTCATTCGCATAATGTTAACAATTGGACACTGGTCTCACCCACTCCGGTCCAACTGCAAACTACTCGATCTGCGCCCCCTCCCCTTCCCCGCCCGGCTGCTAGAGTAGAAAACAAAGCAAGGGAGATTGCACATGGGGGCAGAACTGCATGTGCTGATCACACCTGCCTTTGTTGGCTGCTTTAGCTAATTGTGCTTCCAGCCGCTGACAGCTGCTGGGCCGTCACCTTCGCTTACCAAGCTAGCGGTTAATATGGTTTCTGTTATTTTGGGCACTCTGCAGAGACACAAGCACTGATCTGATTGGCTAATGCCCGTCTCTAGTCCCCCTCACTGAGATAGCTGAGCACCTCACATTCTTTAGCCTCCAGCACCCCGATGAGCACCACAGAGAGACTAAGTGACATGCCCCAGGTTACACAGGCAGACTGTTGCAGAGCAGGGAGCTGAACACCGGGTTCTTAAGTCCCAGGCTACTCCCCTAACCACTAGGCCATCTTTCCTCAGCTGGGGGAAAGGGTTGGGAGAAATTGGTGAAAATCTTTTTCATGGAAATTAGTGTGAACATTTCTGACTTTGCACCCAGGTGCACTTCCATTTTTTGCCACGTTTGGGAGGACTGAACCTGCCCAAAGCCCTTTGGGAGGAAAAGGTGCCCTTGTGAATATTGGCATGTTGTCAGAATGTGCCGTTGGGCGCTGGGCTGCGATATTATAGGCCTAGCGGCCTCCTGGCCGAATGGCGAGAGCTCAGAGCACATGTAGCACACGTGTAACACCATGTACTTAGCCCTCCCAGTGCTCTGGGACGTGAGTCATGGAAATCTCACTGCCCCCATTTTGGCGACAGGCAAACTGAGTTCAGAGTCTTGCCTGAGATCTTGCAAGTCTGTGGCCGTATTTAAAACCCACATCTCTTGCATCTCTGCCCATTGTAGCATCCAGACAAGAGCGGATGCCATGGTTGGTCCCATGCAGAGTTACTCTGGGCTGGTTCCAATCAGGCTGTGTGATGCAATGCCAGAAATGCCCAACCTGGTTAGGGACATCGTTTGCTGGTGGCCTGGGGGAAAACAGTGGGAGTCCAGTAGGGAAACCTCCTCCATTTGCAAAGGAAAAAGAAGTCAAACAAAAATGGACCTGCAAGAGCAGAGGTGAGTTGGCGTCTTTGCTTTAGTAGAAGCACAATGGGACTGTTTTGCTCTTTCCCCACAACTTGACCTTGGGTGACTGGACAAACCCAGAGGGCGGCACTCCCGGAAACGCCCCAGGCACCCTCTGTCCCTCCAGTGCCTCAGCTGTGGAAATGCTTGCACCGGGCTCAGCTCAGCGTGGCCTCTAGGTCTTTGGGAGGATTGCAGATCCTTAAGCCCTTTCCTCTGCTGTTACCGTCTCTCTCCACGTCTTCTAAGTAAATGACTAGAACCTACCGACCCTGCAGCCTTGAAAGTGACTCAGGCTGGATGCTAATAAGGGTCCGTTGACAGATTGATGCATTCGTTGATGCGATATTCATGCGGGCTGTTGTCACTGAGTTCTGCTGCTGGAGCCACGCAAGGCTTGGCGGCTGGTAAGGGCAGGCAGGCAGAGAGAGATGCGGTGGGGCTTTCTGGAACAGCAGGGCTCTGTTCTTGACAGGATTCATGCAGCTTCAGGGCTGGGTGAGGCAGTAGGCTACAAAGCCCTTTGTTTCTAGGGGCCAAGGCAGCCTGTTGCAGTGGCCTATATGACATGAGTTAGTGTTGTCAGTCGAGGTCTCCGTGCTCAGGTACCCGCAGTGCAATCGTCCCCTTTGCTAGCCATTGTGCAAAAGAACCTGAGAAACCAGGGCTTGTAAAGCGCTGCTAGAGAAAACCACTTACGATGCACAACAGCAGGGTCTACAAAACACAGGCCCTGTTCTGGAGCGCCATCTGCTGGCACCATAGCTATTTACCTATATATCGGTAGTGAGCACTCCTGTAACTGAGATCTAGAAAGAAAGTGGGCCACGGGGACTGCATTCCACCCCTAGACGGTGATATTCCCAGGGCAGGGGTAGGAGGCAGCGTGACCGTCGCTTGTAAGGACACAAGATTTCCACTTGCAGGTCTGTCAGCCTGCACCACACCCCCTTTAACGTGTGGCAGGAGAGGTTCAGTTGCTAAGACCGGAGTCTTGTTTGTTTAGGAGCATTTTGCCTTTAGCCTTCCCCTCCAGTCAATGTCCCGTGTTGTAATATTTCCCCATGCTCTACCCCAGCCATCCCTACCTGCGCTGTAAAAAACTGTGCAGCCCCGTTGACAAGTCACTGGAAACCGCTTCCTATCTGGGGAGTCGTTCCATCTTTTCTTTCCTTCCCTCGGCCCCGGCAACTAGCAGGCGAAGGTTTGAAACCCGATGGGCTCCCCTGCGGGACACAATGCCCCTGATCCTTTGTCACGTTGGATCACTAGTGTGTTGTGGAGTTTTTCTAGCAAATGTAGCTTTTTTCTCCTCTCAGCACCTGCTGACTGGAGCAAGAAGCCATGCTCGTGCTTTGAGTGCCACATGCAATATCACGTCACCGTCATGTCAGCCTCAGGGGAAACCTTGACAGAGAGCGCTGTGGAAATTCTGGCTTTGTGTCTCCGGGGATTTCATTCTTAGCCAGGAGAGAGAGCCTCTGATTGATGCTCAGAAAATCCCAGATAAGACATAACTGATGGGTACCCATCCGCATTCCCTGAACACGTTTCTTTGACAGCATGTGAGTAAAACGAGCTGTTTTCTTTCCCCTAGGTGACATTGGCGGTCAGATGGGATTGTTTATTGGTGCTAGTATCCTTACAGTACTAGAGCTCTTTGATTATATTTACGAGGTAAGATCTCCCCTTCTGTGTTCCTCATTCCACCGCTAGGGAGCGTGAGTGCTGTGTGATTGAGTGAGTCCGGGCGCTGGGAACTCTGCCCTGTGGACAGACCCTCAGCCAGGCTTGGGTGCAAGCGAACACCTAGCGAGAGCCCCAGCTGTGTTGCTGCCCAGGTGCTTGTAGTTTGGCTGAGATTCACTCCTGTTCAGAAGCTTTGTCTCAGGGGATGACGCTCCCCCAGGAGCCCTGCCGCCCCCTCCCTTCATCACTTGCCTTTGTGCCTTTCTCACAGTCATCTGCATGGGCCAGCATGGATTCATGCTAGGTCTACCTGGGGCAGCCCTCTCTACGCCTTCGTCAGGGAGGCCGGGTCCTCGGTCCTCCCATGGAATGGCCAGCGCCCTAGGAACCTCGGAACTGATCAACCGGATCAGAACCAATGCCCTGTCTCCAGCAGTGGTTGGTACCAGCTGCTTCCAAGGAAGGTGCAAAATCTGCCTTAATGGGAAATGATGGAATAACCAAGCCCTGGTGGAAGTTCCTTCCTGACCCCCACTTCAGCTTCCACCCTGAAGCAGGAGGGCTGTGTCCCTTGTGTAGTTTTATCCCATCTCGTGTAAGTGACACATCATGTCAATGCTGATGATCAAACCAAGAGCAAGGGGTAGCATTGCACCGACGTTTGTAACCCTGGTGCCTGTCGCCTCCCTGCTTCCTGGTCCCAAAATAGCTGGGGATGCAGTTGCAGTGCGACAGGAAGGGGGCTGCTCCCCTCAGTATCAATAGCATTCCCTGGCAAGCACAGTCTGCAGCTGTGAACATGTTGAAAGCGTGCTCCTCCCCGGCGCCCTGCCCCACACGGGCTGTGCCAGTGCTGTCCCCTCTCCAGGGCAGTTTGCTGGGCATCGTCTCCCTTGGACTAGCGGCTTCTGTCCCTCAATGCACTCTCCCTCCACAGCTCCTCTCGCTTCCTCTCCTCCGCAGCATGACAGACTCAGCCGCCCCGACCCGCACGGGAGCCATGGCTGCCTGAGAGGCCTCCGCATTCCAGCGAGAGGTTCCCCAGAATCCTCTGCCTGCTCCCTGTGTGCCATCCCTTCACGGGCGCAGGCTGCCTGCTAGCTCTGTTCCCCCAGTGCCAAACCCCATGCAGAGCCACAGGCCTGTCCTCTCCTGCACCACACACACATCCACCCCCCCACACCCCGGCAAGGCGCTCAGCTGGGTGAGGCTGGCCTGCCTTTCATGCCCAACTGCCAGAAGATACATGCTCTGTGTGCACCCCAAACCCAGGAGAATGGCAGCCCGGCTCCCCGCAACAGCTAATGATAGTGTTTTGTCTGTCTCTAGCATTCTCCACCCGAGGACCTCAAAGCACTCTCAAATCATTAGCGACTTTAGCCTGACAACCGAGAGAATAACATTATCCCCAGTTTACGGATGGGGAAACTGAGGCACAGGAAGGGACGTGACCTACTCCCTGTCAAACAGCAGGGGTGTAGCAGAGCTGGGGGGAGACCCCAGAAGCTCCGATCCCCAGGACCGTCTCTCACCTACGACACCGGACTCCTTCCTCTCAAGAGAGGAACGGAAGACGTTTCAGTAGCAGGCGGGGAGGGTTAATGGAGTGGAGGCAGCGGGGCCCACTGGTTCAGAGGGAATGGCCACAAGGCGGCATGGAGGGAGCAGAGACTGGGGGAGAGATAGCTCAGTGGTTTGAGCATTGGCCTACTAAACCCAGGGCTGTGAGCTCAATCCTTGAGGGGGCCATTTAGGGATCGGGTGCAAAAATCTGTCAGGGGGTCAGACTAGATGAGGTCCCTTCCAACCTCTATGATCTATGAATGGGAGTCTCTCCAGGCAGGTTGAGGAGAGGGAGGGGAGCTGGCCTTGCTCTAAGGCAGGACTGGCAAAGGGGCTACTGGGAAGGGATCAGGGCCTGCCTAGACCAGCCTTTTCATCCATAGCTGCCCACTTGCTCATTGGTCAACGTTTACTTCAACCAGACATGGGGGCAGATGGAAAAAAACAAGCTTTGTCCTGTCCCACCTGGCTGGGTCACGCCCCTACCAGGGCCTGTTCAGGGGAAGCTTCTCTCCACCATTCAACCCAGGCCTCGTTTACCACCAGCTGAGGGCTAGATTAACAGTTACCTTTGCGCTGTGGGGCTGCTGGGCTGGGTACCTCTGAGGCTGCACAGTGCCGTGTGGGCAGGCTAGGGGCATAAAGCGGAGCCCCTGGTGCTCAGAGTCTTTTGACAAAAGTCCTCCCCTCCACCCATAAAGGTTTCATGGCTGCCCAAGGCACCATGGTCACCAGCTGTTCCCGGGCCAGGACAGAACGCAGGAACAGAGCGGTGGGGCTGGGGGGGAAATGTACAAACGAAAGGTTCGTTCACTGGAAAGTGCAGTGTCAGGGCAGCTGAACGTATTCGCACGCTCAACAACCATGAGCCGCAGGCTTTCGACCACCCCAGAAAAGTCTGCTAGTGTTGGGAGCGTCAAACCCAAATGTTTCGTTCTGACCCTTGGCCACTTGGACAACAGCAATTGAGGGATTCACAAGATGGCAGCAGCAGCTTCTGCTGGAAGCTTCAGACCTGTGGTGAGGGCGCGCCGCCGGGCTGGTGGGACTGGGCTCCAATTCCCTTCCCGGCCTGGGGGCCTGGAGGGATTCGAACATGTGTTCCCCCCATGCCAGGGCAGCGCCTTAGGGTATGGGCCCTTTGTGTCCTGGGCTGGCTCGCTCTCTCCTCTTGAAGCTGTCCCACCTTTCATAGAGAATGAAACTGCTGTTGGAGACGGGACGTGAATTTGGGTTTCCCTCATCCTGGGGCAGCGCCCTGAGCACCAGGTTAGAGAGTCATTCTCATCCTTCTCGGGCCAGTGCCAAGCCGCTGTCGTCATGGGCGGGGGTATACGAGGCCAGGGGAGGCTCAGCCTCCCCAAACAGGATGCAGCACCAGCCCGCCATCTTTGGAGCGCTGCCGCCGAAAGGGCGGCCGGGCCGTACCCCCACCTGCGCTCTGCCCCGAGGCCCCGCTCCCGCTCGTCCTCTTCCCCCGTGGCCCTGCCCACGCTGCTCCTCTTCCCTCTTCCCCCGTCCTGAGGTCCTGCCCATGCTCCACCTTTTCCCCAAGGACCCCCAGCCCCGCTGCTCACGCCTCTCCCATCCCTCCCCCAAGGCAACCCTGCCCGCTGGGAAACGACGGCCAGGTGGCCTCGAGGGAGGGGGTGAGGAGGTGCAAGCGGCAGGTGGGGGGGGGGCTTCGGGGAAGGGGGCCAAGCGGGGCTGGGCCTTGGGATGGAACAGGGGGCGGGCCATGGGCCAGGTGCCAGGGGCCCCTTCTGCTTCTAGGGAACGTCCAGTGCTCACCTCCAGCCTCCCCAAATGCAGGAGTCATGCGCTACCCCTGACTGGCATCGTGAACAACCACGACTTGCTGCTCTATATGGCGGCAGGTGGTCATTGGGCTAGGGACAGCGAGTGCCCAGGTGGGAGGAGCACCCTGCCCTGTTAGCCCAGGCTTGCTGCAGGCCGTGGCTGTGAGGTGCTGGGACCAGGGGGCATTATTGGTTTGTGGATGCAGTACAGTGCACTGCGGAGCGTTGTCCTCTCAAGAATCCTGGCCTTAAAAAAGTCTTTTGGGCCCTACAGCACAAGTGTGGAAACACATTAGCCAGATCGGTGGCGATTGCTTTCCACTTGGCACCTTTTACAGCTAACGCCATTGAGGGTTGGAAACATGTTGCCGTACAAATTCATCTGGACGAGGACACTGTGAGCGGGAACCTCTGGTCCTGAGGGAAATCAAATCCACAGATGTGCAGCGGCGCATTTGGTACCTTCGCTGCTTCCCTTTCCCTGATCGGGTCCCTCACAACCGTGACCTTTCCCTGCGTGGAGGGAACCCCTGCGATGGTCCCTGTCATGGAGCTGCTGGTCTCCTCTGATCGCTGCAAGGAGGGGGATTGTGAGCGGGGCAGAGAATTGCTGCGGGGAACTGAGAGATTGGAAGGATTGGAGAGGAAATCAAGGCTCACAGGGGTGACTTGCAGCCCCCCCATCCCTGCCAATCAGCACTCCACTGTCGACAGAGTGGCTCCTTGCTTAATTCTAACAGTGCCTTCACTGGCACATGCCGCACCAGTTGGAGCACACTCCTCTCCGGGCACACACATGCCCGGCAGAGCCTGTGGTGTCAATGCCTGCCACGGCCACAAGGTCATGCCCCTGCTGATGCTGTTCCCCACTAATCCCCCACCCCAATACCTTTTACTCTGTCCCAGAGCTAAAATTCTCATTGAACATTTCCTGGAGCACACCATCCCCCCCCCCCCCCCCCAGTTCTCCACAGGGCAGGCTGGGGCTCAGGGCTTCAGCCCTTCAGATCACACCCAGGTTCGGGACTCCAGCCTTCAGCCGCAGAGCCCCGCGGACCCCCTGAAACCAGCTTGTGGGTCCCCAGAGGGCCACAGACCCCCGGTTGAGAACCGCAACAGCATCAGCCTGGAATCAATGCTTGAAAAAACTTACCAGAGCTCGGCTCCGGACAGCTCCGGCTGAATTTAAGCCCTGCGCTTTCCTTTGTGCAAGAGGCTCTTAGGGAGCAGAGAGCGAACTCAAAATAAAAGTCTTTGCGCCTCCCTGTCACGGGTTCTGATCCAGCCTCAGGTGGGAGTGACGAGAAGCTGCCATTGGCTGGCTGCTCCCAGACCAGTGGGAGATAATAAGAACAGCTAGCCCTTTCCATCAGTAATCTCCAAGCACTGTACATCAGAGTTCCACTTTGGGTTATTTCTTTTAACGGGGGGAAAAAAACTAACCAAGATTCCCCCTTGGCATCACTTCTCCCCTCCTTCACCCTCTCTGTTTGTTCTAGTGAATATTGTGCCGAATCAACAGCACTGGAGCCCAAATCCAATATCATTATCCCCATTTTACCAATGGAGAAACTGAGTCACAGAGCAGGGCACGTGATTTGTCCAAAGTCACGCAGCAGCAGATCCAGGAACAGACCGGGTCCAAGGCAAGTGCTCTCTCCACCAATCCACACTGCCTCGAAGATGAAGTTTCTGTCTGGTTCCCCACAGGCAAGCAACCACCTTGTTCCAGAGAGAAGATGGGTTTGTGATTGTAACCCAGGCCTGGGAGTCAGGACACCTGGCTTCTATTCATGGTTCTGCCACAGCTGGGCACACTCGCTGGGCACATCACTCGGTGGCTCAGTCTGATTTGTTGACACCTGCAGAGGGAGCTGAAATCGTGGTGTGAATATGCCACGCACGTGTGCAGAGCGTTGTTCTTATCACAGCACCTGGCCCTGCTCAGTGTCCCACTGCCTAGCAGATGCCAAGGATTAGAGCAGGCCATGGCAAAGCGCCTTGAAGGGCAGTGTGTGGGGGAAGCTTTCGCTGTGCCCCAAGGATT
Organism: Trachemys scripta elegans; assembly: GCF_013100865.1. Classification (NCBI taxonomy): domain Eukaryota; kingdom Metazoa; phylum Chordata; order Testudines; family Emydidae; genus Trachemys; species Trachemys scripta. The sequence continues at coordinate 4,929,846 of NC_048320.1, read as the reverse complement.
TTGGTCTCCAGGGCTGTCGATCCAGCACACAGTTCACTAGAACAAACAAAGCAAGAGGCTGGAGGGGGCCGAAGCGACTCAAAGGGGGAATCTTGGCTGGTTTCTTTCATTAAAAGAAATAAGCGAAAGTAGAATCCGCTGAGCCATGAAATATACCGGAGTGTATGTGCAGCATCCAGAAACCGTGGCCGGGTCAGCACGGAGCAGCTCTCTGCAGTGAGGGGAATATTATTTCATGTCTCTGCCTGCGATGAGCGCGTCCCCTTTTTAATATCACTGGTGCCTCGCTTGAATCGGCTAGGCGGAAAAAGATGGAGCGCTCGCTTTTTTTCACAGGAAGTGCAATTTGTGCTGCAAATGAAAGAAGTGGAGAGAATTCCAGACACTCAGGTGGGGGGTTGAGGTTTGATATTTCATCCACCCCGAGGGCCTAATGGACCCACGTATAACATCCTCCACATCACGTCCACGTATTTAAAATGGGAACCAAAACATCAGGTGCATCAGGTCTGGAACGTTTCAGCAAGAGGTCGGGGTGGTGGGTCTCAGCTGTGACCCGTCTGCCAGGGCGTGAGTGGGGTCTGGAAGGAGAAGTGACCCGACTACTGAAGGCCATCCAGCACGGCTGGCTCTTCTCCGCCCTCTCAGCAGCGGGCTCAGAGGCATGGAGACTCAGCTCACTGCTCACTGCTCCAGGGGTGTCCGTTCAGCACAGGGACACATTTATGGAGGAAGCCAGCCCAGGCTGTGCTGAGCGGTGGCACCTTCCATCTGTCGAAGCACCCGGCAAGGATCAGTCGGGGCTCTGTGCAAAGGAGAAGGGGAAATCTCCTCATCCTTGTTTTACAGATGGAGACAAAGGCTCAAGTGACTATCCCAGGTCCCAACTCTAGGATAGAACCCAGGTGTCCTAATGCCTCATCTGGGCCCCGCCCAGTCCAGTCAAAGCCATCAACATCTCCCCTGGTGGAGAGCTTTACGTCCCCACTACCCCGAGTTCTCCATGTTTCACATCCCCAGCACCACCCGGGAACAGAGCATCTGCCCGTGTCGCTAGCTCCTAAGAGCAGCGAATGAGTTGGGCTGTCGGGCCGCATCGCGGTGGTTTTAGTTTCCACTTCGCTAGCGTGCAGACTGGTGGGATAGACGCTTCATCCGATGAGTTGTCTCAGAGCGAAGCACCTGGCCGGCCCACGCGTGCTGGGCACAGACCCTGCCTCACCCGGACAAACCTGACATTTCCTAGGGGCCAGGCCTAGGCTGGCCTCAGTGTACACAGCAGAGGGAGGCATTTAACCCTCTGTCTCCCTGCATGTTCCATCCTTCCCACACCCTCATCGCTACCTTCCTCTCATCCCATCTCCCTCCACGTCTCTCGGAGCAATGCCCTGCACCCCTGTGAGCCCCCCAGCCTCTGCACTTCCGCATGTACCTGCATCGTGCCCTGCTGTCCAAGGGGGCACCCACTGCTTTGCGCCACAGAGACAAACTGGGCCCCTGGCTCCATCCTGCTGTGGGGGCACTGACGCCGGAAGATCGTTTCAGCCACCAGCCATGCCAGTTCACACTGCAGCCTTTACAAGGGGACAGCTGGGCTTAATTCCGGAGTCTCTCCCTCTCCGCCACCCCATCCTCTGGAACTCGACTGCCTCTTCCACCTCCTCTCCACAGGGGGGCAGTGTAGCCCTAGGGGCGGGATGCCGGTGTGGGAGCCAGATGTCCTGGGTTCTAGTCCCAGCTCTGCTGTGGCTTCTTTGCCTGACATGAGGGGAACTCCCCCGGTACAGGGGGCCACCACGAACCTGCAAACCAGGTCTTTGCCATGCATAGGCCTCATACTGGCCTGATTTCACCCAAGCACACGCACAGCTCCCCCTGAGCGCAGTGTGGGTTCAAGTCAGGGCACGGGCCTCAGTTTCCCTCTGCTGTGAAATAGGGATAATGATTCCCCCTTTACAAAGCATGTTGCTGATATGTTCACCACACACAGCACGAATCCAAGCAGGCTGACTTGTGTCCAGCCCTGCTGTGGGACAAATGGGGTCTCTCCCCTGGCGATGGGTGTATCGGATATGGCTGGGAGCAGCCTTTTCCTGCCTCAGAAAGGGAATTTCATAACCTCAGAGCACTTTCACTTAGAGCTGAGCAAATAACAGGGTTTCCGTTTGGGGGCCAAACCACAAACTCTGAAAAAAATCCAGTTTGAGTCAAACCAAACCACAGTTTTTCATCAAATCAAAAACACGCAAACTAAAACAATCATGTTGAATTGACGGAAATGTCTCGACTCTTTGGGGAGGAAAATTTCCCCTTCTGAAACTATCCACCAAATTCTGTATCAGGCTCTAAAAGAAAATGCACTTTTCAGTGAAGAAAGAATTAGGCAAAAAAATTCCCCCCCACCTCTAATTTCATTAACATCCCATAATAGCCCACTGCAGGGCTCTCCCTGCTCGGGCTTTGCACTGCATCCTTCACAAGGTGATCTACGGGCTTGACCTGGCATCTTAAAACTCTGTCTTGGGACCCTAAATTCAGAGAGCAGCAGGCAATTGCAACAGAGTGACTTGAACAGAAAGAAGAAACTGGATAGTCAATGATGCAAATATCCCCCACTGTTCTCTTGGGCTGGCCAGCCATAGGGAATATGCTGCGTGGAGTGTGTGCTGCCAAGATGGAGCATACTGTGTGGTCACAGAGCATGGATTTACAGAAAAGGGATCTGCTTTAACAGGCTACAAATGCCTAGAAAATGCCCCAGTTTAGAGACGTGAAAAATGAGCTGTGTTTTGGAGTGGGGAGATTAGCCACAGTGGCTCAAATCTGCATCCAAAGCGATAGCAGAGCTGCAAGGCAGGCAGGGAGCCACAGTTGCCCCTATTGAGGTCAGGACAGGCAGTGGTGGCTGAAAGCTACTTCAATCAAGGTCAAATGTTAAGGGGATCTGTCTCACTCCAGAGCAGAGCGAGGGTGAAGGGCAGCTGGGGAATCTCTCTCGCTGGTGATATTACAAGCTAGACTGGATGCCCGGCTATCAGGACTGGCTTATGGAGAAAGGTGTCAAGCCTTCCGTGCTGCTGAGGGTTGGACAGAGGCCCCATCGCTAGTTCTGCCCTCCCCAAAGAGGCTGAGGATTTCAAGGAAGCCTGAGGGAGTTCATTGCCCAGCCGACTCCTGTGAAGACCCCGGCCATTGTCATCAGTGATCATTTCCCAAGGTTGCGCACGGCACTGTACAAAAGGCAAATATTGCAGCAGGCCGTCTCCTGGTGCACTGACAGCCCAGGAGAATCCAATCTGATTCCTTACATGTGGGGCCTGCGGTAGAAGAGGCCTTTGGGAGGGATTGGGCTGAAGAAAGGATGGGAGCCTGGGGACTGGGAAGTGGCTCGTGGCTGCGGGGCTGCATGGATGACAGTGGGGGAAAGGAAACAGGCTTTGAGACTGCCATGGCAGTGAAGGAATATCATAAAAAGACAAGATCTGAACTGCGAAAGGGGAGGACATGAAGTTTAAATTCAGTCCAGTGAGCAAGTGTAACACTAACAGACCCTGCTTGTTGGTGAGCAGGATAGAACAAGGGCTCTCTAGAGCTTAGTGCATGAGTCGCTACTTCATGAGCTGAAAGCCAACCGGCTGTTAGCTAAGGCTGTAGAGCAGACTGGAATGGGTTACCTAGGGAGGTGGTGGAATCTCCTTCCTTAGATATTTTTAAGGCCCGGCTTGACAAAGCCCTGGCTGGGATGATTTAGTTGGTGTTGGTCCTGCTTTGAGCTGGGGGTTTCGACTAGATGACCTCCTGAGGTCCCTTCCAACCCTGATCTTCTATGATTTAACTCTCTAAGTGGTCTCAGGGCCACTAGATGGGACAGAACAACACCTCCAGGAGGTGTGTGGGTTACATACTTCTCCTAGCTGAGAAAGTGCGTCCCAAACTTCAGAGACTTCCCAGTTGAAATCCCAGACAAGCCCCCACTTGTAACACCGACAGCCCGGTTGGTGGTGGGTGGGTTAGAACCTCTGGAGCTTGGTGAGCTAAAAGCCCGACAGAACACCACACCCAGGAGGTGTGTGGGTTACACCAGCAGAGACTAAATCTCAATGTCTCTCCGTTGGCGCCAGCTATCTTATGGCAAGTTGCAGACTAAGAGCGCCAAGCAGCTGTCTTCATTCGGGGGCCACCGGCTCCTTGCATCTGGGGCCCCCATCTCCAGCACTTCGGCTCCGCACGGGAGAGCTGCTGGCGAGCGCTCAGCTCCTGTCAGGGCCGGTGGCTCGAAAAGCCCCCGTCTCACCAGCTCTAAGCAGCATCAGGGACGGAGGAGCGCTGTCAGCCCTGCTTGCAGTGGAACAGCAGAGAGTCACGAGGGGCCGGCGTGTGCTCCAAACGTACGTGGCCCACAGAGATTTGTTGTGCTGCTCCTGGCTGCCTTCATCTTTACTGCAGAGCCAGCCTGCTGATTGCAGGTCCCAGCATGCTGTGCGCCTTCTTGGTCAGCCTGGGGGAGGCTATTCTGAGTTATCTAGTCAGAGACATTCATTAAGGAGCTTGTGTCTCCGTGTTAGGCCTGAACTAAGCCCACAGGAGAGGCGCTGCAACGGGAAACGTTCAGGAGAGTCCGCGGGGGGGGGGGGAGGGGTTTACACACCATGTGCTCCTGGCACGCTGCTGTCGGGTCTCATTGCACGAGGGTCGGGTGTCAGAGTCAGGGCCCAAGCACTTGCATTGCAGACTCAGAGCCAGGCTGTCAGGAGACTGGGCACAGACCCAGCAAGGGAAGGGGCACAAGGTGTCCGGGGGGTGTCAGAATGCCTGGACCTGAGCCTTCCCCTGGCCCTGGAAGGCCCCTTATGCAGATCTGCCAGGTCTGCAGCCGAGAGCAAAGTGAGTCTCAATCCACCCCCGGCGTTGGGAAGCTGTGAGTTTTAAAGGCACTTGGTGTCGCTTTCTGAGCTCGGCCCTACCCTGTATTGGATGCTGGGCCCACAGGCCCAGAGAGGCTAAGTGACTTGCCCAAGGTCACACAAGAGATCTGTGGCAGAGCAGGGAAGTAGTCCCAGGTGCCTGGCGTCCTACCCCACAGCCTTAATCATAGGGCCGCTCTTCCCCTCTGCTCCTGGACCTAGTTTAACTTGAGCATTTAACCAGCTCACCCTCTGGGCATGTCGCCATGTGCTCCTGTCCCTGCTACATACACCCTCCTTTCCCTACTCAGCTTGCTGAATCCTGCTGCCCGTCCTTGGAGCAGCACCTGACTCTGAAACAAGCCAGCGGGCTATAACGCACCACTGATGGTTAAGCGGGAACGATTTCAATGCAAGCTGCTACTAAAGCAGCCCTTGATTTCCAGGACGGCTATTCACAGAGTGGAGAAGGCTACTGAAAAGTCACACGGCGGTGGCACCCGAGCATGGCGATCTCTGGTGGCGTGCAGCACTGATGTTGTGAGGAGGCAAATTCATTTAAGCAGCATTAGTGGTACAAGTCCACTGGAGTAAAGGTGGCAGAATTGGGCTTTTCGATTCTAATCAGTTCAAGCCAGGGACTGCGCTTACTTTGTATATGGCCAGCGCTGTGCACAATGTGGCCGTGACCCCGACTGGGGACGCTGGGTGCTACGACTCCACAAATAATCATTTATCCCTCAGGCACTATAGCTGTGGTTTGTCCTCGATAGCAATTTACAGGTGAGAACTTAGTTACAAGAAGGCTCCCCATTGGCCGCCGAGCGCAGCAGAAGCATGCGTAAGAGAGGAGCAAAAAACGGAAATGCAGGTTTCCGATTGCAAACAATGATTCTCTTCCATGGGCATGCGTGAAGTTATGCCAGTTAAATGCCAGGACATATGTTGTTTCACTGATTAAACAAAAAGCTGTTCCGATATTTTAGTGACAGGCGGAGAATACTTTAGTAAAATAGTTGAATTTTTTTGACCATTTTAGTAAACTAGTTTTTAACATGTGCAAATATTTTAGTGAAATAGTTTCTGAACATATGCCTTTTTCAAACATCCGGGAATTTTAGTCTCATGCAGTTTGGGACAGTCAAATGACATTTTCCAAAGCACCCAAATCATAAGAGCTAGCACTTAGATCATGCTTTTAAGCAGAAGATCTCAAAGCACTCAAAGTCCTTATGTTATAGGTGGGGAAACTGAGGCACAAAGCGACAACGTGAATTGCTCAAGGTCACCCAGGACTCCAGTTGCAGAGTTGGGAATAGAACCTAGGTGTTCTGACTTCTAGTGCAGTGCTGTAACCACTCAGTCAGACTACCTTCCTTGGCTTTGGCATATATGGTTTATTGATTTTCAATCAGCCTTTGGCCCCTGACTTGCTTAGGGACTTTTTAAACAATCCCACTTTAAGGCCTGGTCTATGCTAAAAAGTTCGGTTGGCCTAGGTACATGAAAAATCCACACTGCTGCGAGATTAGTTAAGCCAACCTAAGCCCCCGGTATAGACAGCGCTAGCTTGGTGAACGAATTCTTCCATCAACCTACGTCCTGCCTCTTGGGGAAGTGGCTTATGAACACCAGTGGGAGAACCCCCCGGTCAGCACAGGTGGTGTCCACTCTGAAGCACGACAGCTGCCGGGCTACGGCTGTGCTACTGTAACATCTCAAGAGTAGACAAGCCTTACGTGTTATTAAAGAGGTAGTGATGCATTTGCAGTGTAAGGCAGGCAGTTCTACTGACAGAGTCCCTTCTGAGCAGCCATTCATATTGGGTGGCATTATTTTGCAATAAAATATAATGAAAAATACGAGCATAAAACTCATACAGGCTTTGGAGTTCAAACAGACTCTGCTCCCTGGTTTATATCTCAATCTGTGCACACACAGAATCTGATTAAAATCCAACAAGCCAGTGTCTCTTTTGGATTCTTTGATCGGAAGGTAATAAGAATTCTCTCAAATAAAGTTTCTGGTGTGTGTGTGTGGGGGGGGGGTCCATTCATAGAAACTGGAGAATATTTTTCTCTTGCCAAGTTTTTTTCTTTTGGCAAACATTGATTTCTTGGTGTTATGAATAGAAATGACACTTTATTCCGTGAGGTTTCTGCACAGTCGCACTGCACATCCCAAGCGTGTTATACGCTGAGGTCATCTGGAAGAAGTGTTAGAGATGAGCAACCTTCATTGACAAAGGTCTTGTTTACACAGGGGAAATTGACCTGCAGAACTCGTCCAGAATCACCATTCTGGAATAGCTATTCTGGTATAATTTAGCTATCCTGGAATATCTCCCTTGTATGAACACTCTATCCCAGAATAAACGCTGCTCTGGAATAGTTATTACCGGTCAATTTCCCGTTGTAGAGAAGTCCCTATATTCTGGGGTTAGGACCCTAGAGATATTCTGGGGTTAGGATCCTTCACATAACACAAGAACCAGGGGGTCACCAATGAAATTAACAGGCAGCAGGTTTAAAACAAACCAAAGGATGTACTTCTTCATACAACACACAGTCAACCTGTGGAACTCATTGCCACGGGATGTTGTGAAGGCCAAAAGTATAATTGGGTTAAAAAAAAACCTAGATAAGTTCATGGAGGATAGGTCCATCAATGGCCACTAGCCAAGATGATCAGGGAGGCAACCCCATGCTCTGGGTGTTTCTAAACCTCTGACTGCCAGAATCTGGGACTGAATGATAGGGTGGCTCACTCAATAAATTGCCAGTTCTGTTCATTCCCTCTAAAGCTTCAGGCACCAGCTGCTGTCAGATGACAGGATGCTGGGATAGATGGCCCACGGTCTGACCCAGTGCGGCCGTTCTCATGTTTTTATGCAGATAGGTTATTCCATAATAGTCCACTTAGGGAGGTTCTTGCACTTGCCGTTGAAGCACCTGCTACTGGCAGTCAGAGAATTAGACCGACTGCTGGTCTGATCCCGAGTGGCAGTTCCCACGCTCCTGCCAAAGTATCTTTGCCCATCCACCAGCATCCTCCCGGCGTTCATGGCCTCTCTGGAAATAGGCCTTCTTGCTAGAGCTCAGGAAACGTTTGGGATGTTTTTTCAGGGAAGAGTTTGGATGAAAACATGATGTCAGAATTTTTCGACAACACGTTTTGGGTTCGCCTGGAAAGCCCAACATTCTGTGGTTTTCAGCAACTGAAAAATTTCAGCTGGACGGGCAAAAATGGGAGGGGTTTACTGAAAAATTTTTCACCCGGCCAACCGAGATTTTTCAATAACCCGAAAAATGTCACTAGGAACAGCCATTTTCCACTGGCATTTCTGCTTCGACAGTATAGCTGTCTTCCATCAGAAAACGTCCTCCTCTTCCCCAATTTTTTCTATCAAGGGAAGGGACTTCGCCCCCCACCAACAAAATACTGCAGATCTCCTGGGTCCTCTGTGCAGAAAACCTTTTTCTCTGCATTGCCTTCTGCCCCCCTTCTGCTGGCTTCTCTGACGGGCCTCAGGGAGGAAAATGTGACTCCATGGGACCCTCCTCTTTTGCTTTAGCCTGTCCCCTCCCCAGCCACGGAGCCACAATGCTGCTGCAGGATCTGGGCCTGTTGGGAACAGTTTGCATTCCCAAGCAGCTGGATGCAGTCGTCTATCGCAACCTGCCCGTGCCTGGCAGCGGCCGTTCTGTGAGGGCGCCGTGCGAGGGGACTGCTCTAGCGATTAGGCAGCTCCCATGAAGCCCTTCTGCTCAGCGCAACATTTGCAGACTCTTAGACTCATGCCAGCGCTGCTGGAGCCGGATGTGCAGTCAGCACCTGGCACCCCATCCCCACGGAGCCACCCCGCTCAAGAGGGCGGCCGGGGCAGGGCCCACTCAGCACCGAGGTGTGGGGCACACAATGGGCCACAAGCCAGATTGGGGGTGGGGGGGATGGACAGCCCATTGCAGCTCCCATCCATAGAAACAGGGCTTGTGGTCTCACCTGGAGCCAATCCTGCTGGGAGGGTCTGGTGCCAGCCCGTGGTCCCAGGAGCTGCACTGGAGATCGATCTGGCCTTCCACATTCACATGGAGACGTCAAGCTGCCACCAGGCCCTTTAGGGGGCGGGGAAGATCCCAGAGGCATCTTAGAGAATGAGTGGTTGTCCTGGCTGGCTGGGTGCTGCTACTGCTCAGGGTGGAGAGCTGTGACTGGCTGTTCCTACATAAAGTAACCAAGTCTGTCTCTCTTTCAGCTGATCAAGGAAAGATTGTTAGACCTGCTTGGCAAGGAGGAGGAGGAGGGGAGCCATGACGAAAATGTGGTAAGGATCCCCATCAGTACCATCCCCGGGGGACTCAATACTACGGGAAGGCAGCATGGCCAACCCCACCACCCATTCAATTGCAACAGCTTCAGTTGCTCAGGAGATGGCTCTAAAAATCATGAGGTTATTTTTGAATTGGGGAGGGGGGTCTTTTGAATTGCTTTCTGCTTTTTGAGCATTTGCGGCGGGGGAGGTGTCCCATTTTCCATCTTCTCTTTGAAACCCTGAGGACTAGAACCTCACTTTAAAAAAAAAGGAATGAAAGCTAAGATTCCCAGCCAGGGCCTTAAGAAAAACACCACATAGTGCAAGACATGCGATAAAATCTTCAGAGTTGTCAAGAGCGAATGTGTAGAAACTTCAAGCAAGGTAGACAGGTCGGGTTTGGATAAGAGAGATGAAACTAAAGAAAAACTGCCCATTCTTTCACAAAGCATTCACTCCGACCAATGGGAGACTCTGAAAAGGACTTTCTGAGCAGAGCTCTTTCAAACACAAGAAAACAATTTTGTTCAAAATGGCAAACTTGTTTTTGTTTCACAGGGTTTGAAATTGTCTATTTTTTTTCATGCAATTTTCCTGCAATTTTAACTGGCATTTTTCTCAAAACATTATCCCCCAAAAACGTTGTCTGGCTGAAAACTGAGTGCTCAGAACCTGCTTTTTCTATGAGGCGCTTGGAAATGATTTCTATAAACAGGGCAATCAATTGTCAATACAAATATTAATAAAAACGATCGTGGGAAATATTGCCGAAAATGGACAATTTCAATCCTGTCAACAACTTTTTGAAAAAAAGTTTCAGTGATTTTGGGGGGGGGGGGGTTTGGGGTTTGGGGGGGGGGGTTTTTTTTGGGGTGGCGGAGGCATTTTTCAGCTTCAACAAAAAATGGAATCGTGTGCAAAACCAAACTGAAGCTCTATTTTGGAGACAGCTTTCCAGCCCACCCCTAGCAGGCCCTTCCCCTCTGTGCCCACAGTGCAGGCCTTTTGGATGGCTATGGCCCAGATTCTCAAAGGTATTTAGGCACCTAACTCCCATTGATTTCAGTGGGAATTAAGCACTTGAATACATGGACCGAAGTCCCTGATTAAATGGAGGCTCATGTCTGAAAAGGCGGGTCTCCTTATAACAGCTCTGCCCAGCCTCCAATCCAGGCCCTGGGTGTCCCTATGGAGTGCAACAAAGCACTTTTCAGCCCTCTTGCTGATTTAAGGGTTGCCATGTGGTCCTCTGCTTCTGGGAAGTCTCAGCAGTCTGGATGGGGAAGAGGGGGAGAAGCAGGACCAAACCAACCCGTTTGGAATCTGACCCTTTCCAGTAGCTCCCTGGGGTTCTCTAACACTCAGCGCATCCCCAGTCCGTGGAGAATCCGGGGAAGCATTGAGTAAGGCAAGAGCAGGCACATGCAAGCTCTGGAACTTACCTCCTTGCTCAAATTACTTGCCGGCTCTGTCCGTCCCAGCAGTAGGACCAAAGGAAGAGCTGGGGGGGACTCCGGGGCTGACCTTCTCCCCACAACGTGGGCCCCACGCTGGCACTGTCCATTCAAATCATTCACGTTGATCTGGAATTTCCCACATAATGTTTTTCTTCAGTGGAAAATGCAGTTTCTGCAAAATTGAAAGGTTCCACTGGAAGAGTTTCCAGTTTTGCTAAAATAATGAAAAATAAATAAAAATAACCCATCCTGGACCTCATTCATTCACCCGCATTTAATGGCAAAACGGGGGGGGGGAGCCCCAATTGGCCATTTGGAAAATGTTTCGGTTTTTCACACAACACAACATCTCCGTTGGAAAGGAAACAGAATGGAAACGTTCGCCTTGCTTTGAAATTTCCCATCCGCAAATCGGACATTTTGCCCCAAATGACTGAACCCCATTTTTTCCACTGGGAAAATATTTTGGTCCTAAAATTGCCGCTCGCTCTGGTGGTAAGGGAAAGCCCCAAATGCTGGTTCCTTGCAGCCCCGTGCGGAAGCTGTGTGTGTAAGCGATGCTGCGTGTCCCTGATGCTGAGTGAAGAGAAGGGGTGGGACCAATGGAGAGATTGGTGCCAGGGGCACTCCGGACTGGGGATATTTCACTAGATGGGGGAAGTGAGAGGAAATGGAAGGTTCTGCTCTGCCACCCTGCACTACAAAGCACAATGTGAGGCTGCCCCCCAGCCCCGCCCTGCCTCCCCGCTGTTACCCACTGCCTCTAAGGGTCTGGCTACCTTGCACTGTAACATGGGCCCAGACTCAGGTTTGAGCCAAACCCCACCTCCGTCTACACAGAACTCAGTCTGACACAGGTGGGGCACCCCTCTGGACTCAGGCTCATGGACCCTGCTTGCGGGGGGTGCAGGGGTCAGAGCCCGAGTCTGGCGGAAATGCGAGTCCACGCGTGGATACAGCTGAAGCCGCAGACCCGAGCCAGCAGGGCTGCATAGTGCAGTGTGGACGCGTTAGCACGGCTGTGAGACCAGGGTCCAGTGACTGTAAACCCAGGGTCACAATGCCATGCGGACGCTCAAGCGTGGGTTTGGAAACACCAAGTCCACAAGCCCCAGGTTTAAATGCAGTGTAGACATACCCCAAATTCCAGCCTGGAGGATCTGGCACTCCCATGGGGCAGCATGGTATACCCATGGGGCAGGCTTCGCCATCCCACCTCTGGGGTGACAGGCTTTGTCCAGCCCTCGCTGAGCTGTATCAGTTGTGGGGCATGACCCAGGTTGAGAGAGCTGGGGGGTTGGCTGTGCTGACCCACCTGCCAGCGGCGTAGGTGGCAGCCCCGTCACACCGCTGGCATGCCCGCTCTCAGGATAAGCACAGCGCTTTGCAGCCCCCTATCAGCTGGGAGCCCAAGCAGAGGGCTGTCAAAAGACAGAAGTGTATTGTTACCCTTGGCCACCACTTAGCCAAGCTAGCATCCCACTGCTGCCCAACGGGGCTGGGTAGGTGACCATTCCAGGTACGCCCAGGCAAAACACACCTGCCATGCTGCTGCCCGGGAGGTGGGGCAGCCCGAATTCAAAAGCCAACCCCTGGCAGCGCGAGGGCTGAGACCCCCTGTGGTAACCCTGTCGCTCTCCTCCCTCAGAGCACTTGCGACCCCATGCCAAATCATTCCGAAACCATCAGCCACACTGTGAACGTGCCCCTGCAGACGACCCTGGGAACGCTGGAGGAAATTGCCTGCTGACACCTCCCTGCCAGCGCCGGAGTGCCAAGACCGACCGAAAGGAGACTGCACAGGAAAGCAGGGACCAAGCTCAGGTTTGCACCGGGGGAAAAGGAAGAAAATCGCTATGCATTAAAAAAAATAATATATATCTATATATAACTGTATATATATTATACATCTCTGCCAAAACCAAGCGAGCGGCGCCTTGGACTTGACTTGCGTCGTCCTTTCCTGTGGGGGGGCTCGTCTTCGGGATCTGAAGACACACTCGTTTTTGAACTGTACAGACCAACACAGAAACTAACAAAGCCACCATTTCATATACTGCCGACTGTATAAAGCACTTGCATGCCGATACTTTTTATGGCAATATATTCCTAGCTGTCTTTCTAAGCTCTGTTCCTCTGTACAGGCTCTGATTTCACTACCAGGAAGGAATTTTGCGGGCCCATCCGTCCCCGAAATCGCCGTTAATTAGGCTGTATTAGAATAAAGAAACAAACAAACGTGCAGCTCTTGGACTCTCCTTACCTCCTTGTTCTTCGTGTCAGTTTGCTAGGCCAGGTCCCCCAAAGGCTAAGCCGTGCTGCAGCCGGGCCTGGCGGAGGTACCGTCACCTACAGGGGAGCGGCCCAGGGACCGCAGTCTGACTCCCTGACCTGGATGGCTCTTGGATGACCACACCCGTGGCTACTGTGTCGTGCTCCTGGGTCTGTAATGCAGCTTGTACAGTCTGGTTTGGGGGGGTGCGGGCAGGAGCGGGCGTGGGGGTTATTTTTCATTCCTTTCCGTTGTGCGTTTTCCTCGTTCTCCTGACTGATATTAAAGCTGGTCTTGTGGAAACGGCCAGACTGTGTCATTCCTGCTTTGCCTCCTGACTCGCTCACCACCGCTCCGGCCTCAGGGCGGACAGAGCAGCCGGGATGCCCCCTCAATTGGCTGTTTTAGTGGGAGGGTCCCCTGCATTTGGCCCTGCTGCTCTTCCCTGGTGGGTAGCGAAAGGGGGCAGCTGGACTCATCCTCCACTGCCTACCCATCGGCTGATAACAGGCGGCCAATCCAGCCTCTTTGTGCTCCATCAAACAGGGGGGCAGGGCCTTGTGCTTCTCCAGTATGTGGGCACATTGGGGATTAGCCAGCACCCTACACCCTGTCCCCTTCCTGTGTCATCTCCAGGGTGGGCTTTGTTCTTCCCCAAAGCTGGGAGCAGAGCACCCCCTTCGTTCGGCCCCCGGCAGCTGCTCCTCCACCCTGGTGCATCAGGCAACATCACTAGGACATCAACAGCCCAACCCAGTGGATTGGGACCAGAGCTCTCCTGGGGCTGTTGGTGTTGTTCCCAACCCGCGAAGCCACACACACGTTCCCACACAAGCCCCGTGGCTTCCCTCCCAACAAGCCCCAGCCCCGCTATGAGATTGCCCGGCCCTGCCCTAGCACAGAGTCTAGTCTGTCAGTGCCACTGCACGAGAGCCGCTTGGAGTCTCCATGTCACCCTCCCAACACCCCGCTGCTAGTCAGCTGCTCTGAAGCGTCTCTCGGATTCAGACTTCCAGAAGCCCTTGCCTGGCTATGATTCTCTTTGCAGAGGAGCTGGAAGCTGACCCCCACTGTGGTCTCCCGTGTCCCCCTCGTGTATCATAGAATCATAGAAGATCAGGGTTGGAAGGGACCTCAGGAGGTATCTAGTCCAGCCCCCTGCTCAAAGCAGGACCAATCCCCCAGCTAAATCAGGCTGTAACCTTCCAGAACACAGCCCAAACCTCCAGACAGCCACGGCGGCTCCTCCCAACACTGCCTTGCAATAGACTTGAGATGCCGGCAGTAAATAATGCACTTGACTGGACCTCCAGCTCCCCTCAAAGCCCCAGCAGGGTCCTTTTTTGGCAGCCAAATGCCGTGAGTAGAACAAATGAGACGTATGTCCGCGAACAGCAGTATGACGGGCCAGCTCCTCAACTGGTGGGGATCAGCACACCTCAGTTGGCTTCTACGAGTTTATGGCAATTTACACCAGTTGGGGATCTGACCCTACCGGCTTCCCTGGGTCTCAGTCAGGGCCACCCCTTGGACCGCACCGGCATTGGGGGTATTCAGTGGGTATTTAACTAGTTCTACTCAACTCCAAAGAGTTTTACCATTTCCTAGAAAGTGCGAAATTCCATCCCTCTCCCCCACCCCCACTGCACTTAGATCGGGGAGCAGCGTAAATTCTGGCCTCACTGCATTTCCGGTGCATATGGATTATGGGGGTGCAGCCTAGAGTTTTCGCTAACAATCCCCACCAGCCGAGAAGGTGCCTCCCAGAACACCCAGCAGCCGGAGCGGTTCGCTCTGGAAAGGCCTGTGTTGTCTGTTTCACAGTCCCCTGTTTCTGCGAGCCCTACGCCCACCTCTGTCCGGCCAGCTCTTGTTTTGTACGTGAATGACGCGGCCGCCAGTCAGTCTTGTTTGTTAGTGCCCATGCGTTCGAAGGGAACCGTGTACCTTGTCAAAATGATACCGTGTGCTACAGCTTTACACCAATAAAGAGAAACAAACGTGAGTTTCACAGAGATCTGAGCTTGGCTGTTTTTATGAGCCCGGACAAGCGGGACTTGGGACAGAACGCCCGGGCTGGGTTTGTCTCTTTATTAGCTGTGACAGCAGGGACCTGGGCAGTGCTGGGAAGTGTATGAACCAAGTGACTGATTGTGCAGCACGTTAAGGAATAATGTCCGTTTATCAACACTTTGCAAAGCACCCCCCCCCAAGCCAGAGAAAGGACGGTACCTAGCAGTGTTCCCTCGCATTTGTCCCGTACATGTGTGCAATGCATTTTGTTATGTGCACCAATATGGACGTGATGTGTCACCTAATAAAATTCATGTGGTGGGGGTGGGGTCGAGGGGTTCAGAGTGTGGGAGGGGGTTCAGGGCTGGGGAAGAAGATTAGGGTGCAGGGGGGGGTGAGGCCTCCAGCTGAGGGTGTGGGCTCTGGGGTGAGGCTGAGGGGATCAGGGCTGGGGCAGAGGGTTGGAGTGCGAGGGTGTGAGGGCTCTGGCGGGGCTGGGGATGAGGGGTTTTGGGTGCAGTAGGGCGAGAGGACTCCCCCCAGCTCTCTCTCCCCACAGCAGCACCTGGGCTGGGGGAGAGAGGCACCTTTCCCCCAGCCGCTGCAGCTCTGGGACAGGGCTGGGCTGGGGCCAGGGGAGAGGCGCCTCTCCCGGCTGTGACAGGTCTGGGGCTGGGGAAGAGGCATCTCTCTTCACCGCAACTTTGAGCACCTGCATGGTGCTTAGATGGAACGTAGGTACCTATCTATTTTAGGTACTTCCAAGGCCCATCACCATTGCAGCTGAGTACCTCGGAGAGGCACAGAGAGGCTAGAGTGACTTGCCCCAGGTCACCCAGGCAGTCTGTGGCAGAGAACCCAAATCTTCCACATGAATGGCCCAACCACTGGCTCATCACACTGGTATTGCAATGACTTGTCCGTGAGCCTGAATCCGCAGGCTCGCAGAGAAGTGGAAGGATCATGCACTGATTAGGGCTCAACCTAGGCTGCAAGAGACCAGTGTTCATGTCCCAGCTCCGCTACAGACACCCAGTGTGACTTGGCCAAGTCACGTCGCCTCTCTGTGCCTCAGTTCCCCTGCTGTAAACTGGGTGGGGAATAGCTCTGCCCTACCATGGAGCAGTGCGGTAAGGCTCAATACATTGCAGATTGTGAGGAGCTCAGATCCTACAGTGATGGGGGACAGATAAGCACCATAGATAGATAGGCAGCAGTATAGGGGGTGAGTGGTTTGGGAAGGATGCAGTGGGCTAAAGAGGAGGACCAATGACAGTGTGTAAAGATATCACCTGCTTTCGAGTCACTGATAACTCAGAAGAAAGTGATCTGGAATGTTTATGGTTCAACGTCCTCACAGGTCATGCACAAGACGGAGTACGACTTGGTGTGTGCTACAAACCGCCAAGTCACACCAGGGAATAGTTCATCTGGCTCCTTAAGCCCCTAGCTATAATGTGTCAGAGAAAAAGCTGTGTGATCATGGCAGACTTCAGCCTGAGTGGCACACGCTGGAGGTCTCTTGCTGCTGGTAATAAAACATCCTTGGAATTTCTTAATATGATAGATGACAATTTCCTAACTCAAAACGTGCTGCGTCCAACATGGAGGAATTCTCTATTAGCCCTTGTCTTGGCAGATAAAGAGAAATTTATCACAGAATGGAAAATTAATGGTGCTCAGGTGCAGGTGATCATAACTTGATCACATTTGTGATGTGCAAACAGAATAAAGTCCAAACCACTAATATACATTTGGTGCTTTAAAAGACCCAGCTTCACAAAGCTGAAAACAATTTTGAGCCAAATTAGCTAGAAGGAAAATGTAAACAGAAAAATATGAATTATAATTTGGGAATTGTTTAAGAACATTTTACTAGATGCCCCAAAAGCCACAATTACACAATTGAAAAATAAGTCCACATTGGTTAAAAAACTGACAGGCTTAGGAGGGAAAGTGAAAGCAGCTATAAAAAATGAAAACAAAAAAACAACCCAGAATATAATAAATGGAAGAAAGGGGAAGTTGAGAGTAATGAATATAAATCAGAAGATAGCAATTGTAGAAAATTGATATGGGAAGCAAAAGGATACAAGGCAAAATTTATGGCCAGCAGAGATAAGGACAGTAAGAAGGAGGTTTTTTTAAGTATATTAGGAACAAAATGAATGCTAACAATGGTATTGGTGGATGGAAATTACTAAATGGAAATGGTAGCATTATCAATAATAATGCAGAAACGGAAGAAGTATTAAATAAATATTTCTATTCTGTATTTGGGGGAAAACAGATGGTGTAGTTATATCATATGAAGATGACACTCTTTCCATTCCACTAGTAGCTGTGGAGAATGTTAAACGGCTGTTACAAGAGTTAGACATTTTAAAATCAGCAGGTCCAGATCACTCACATCTAAGACTATAAAAAGAGCTGCCCATTCACTGCATTGTTAATGTTGGTTTTCAATTACTCTTGTAGCAATGAGGAAGTTCTGGAAGAAAATCAACGCTGTGCAAATATTTTAAAAAGGGATGACCCAGGCCTGTCAATCCTGGGCAATATAATGGAGCAGCTGATATGGGACACAATTAATAAAGAGAGGTATTATAATTAATGCCAATCAATGCGGGTTTATGGAAAATAGATTCTGTCAAACTAACTATATTTCTTATTACATTGCATGATTGGTTGATAAAGGTAATAGTGCTGACTGTAATAACTTCTGCAATGCCTTTGACATGGTATCACGTGACATTTTGATTAAAAAAAACTCGACTGCTATCAAATTAACCTGGCGCACATTAAATGGATTAAAAACTGGCTAAATGATAGGTCTCCACGTGTAATTGTAAATGGGGAATCATCTCTGAGCGGCTGTATTTCTAGTGGGGTCCTGCAGGATCAGGTCTTGACGCTACACATTTAATATTCTTATTAATGACCTGGCAGTAAACATAAAATCTTCACTGAAAAAGTTCCCAGCTAACATAAAAACTGGGAGAGCGAGCGGTAAATAACAAAGAGGACAGATTGCTGGGGATAGCTCAGTGGTTTGAGCATTGGCCTGCTAAACCCGGGGTTATAAATTCAATCTCTGAGGGGGCCATTTAGGGAACTGGGGTAAAAATCTGTCTGGGGATTGGTCCTGCTTTGAGCAGGGGGTTGGACTATATGACCTCCTGAGGTCCCTTCCAACCCTGATATTTTATGAATCACTTGGTACTTTGGGTGCAAGCAAACAGTATGTGTTTTAATACTGCTAAATGTACACATCTAGGACTTAAGAATGCAGGCCATACCTACAGGATGGGGGGCTCTATCCTGGGTAACAGGGGCGCTGAAAAAGATTTGGAGGGTCATACTGGATTAGAAGCAGAACATGAGCTCCCAGTGCAACACCATGGCCAAAAGGGCGAATGCAATCCTTGGCTGCATAAACAAGGTGATTTTACCCCTGCATTTGGTACGGGTGAGGCCGTTGCTGGAATATTGTGTTCAGTTTGGGTGTCCAAACTTCAAGAAAGATGTGGATAAATTGGAGAGAGTTCAGAGAAGCTGCGAGAATGAGTAAAGGATTAGAAAACCTGCCTGGCAGCGATAGACTCCAGGAGCGCAATCTACTCGGCTTAACCAAGAGAAGGTGAGGAGGTGACTTGATTGCCGTCTAAGCACCTACAGCGGAGAACAAATATTTGACAACGGGCTCTTTAACCTCCCTGAGGAAGGTCTAACATGATCCAAGGGTTGGAAGTTGAAGCTAGACAAATTCAGACAGGATCTGAGACGTACATTTTGAAATGTGGGTGATTAACCATTGGAACAATTTCCCAGAGGGTTGTGGGGGATTCTCTATCACTGGCGATTTTTAAATCAAACTGCGATGTTTTTTTCTGAAAGTTCTGCTCTAGTTCAAACAGGAATTAATGTCGCGAAGGCCTGTGAGGTGCAGGAGGTCGGTGGAGATGATTACAGTGGTCCCTTCTGGTCTTAGAATCTAGGACTCTCTTAACGCAGAAGAGCCCTCGCTTGGTAGGAGGCAGTGTTTCCTAGTGGTTAGAGCATGTCACTAGGCTTCAGGTCTCCTGGGTTCTATTCCCAGCTCTGACATCAGGCAAATGATTTCGACGCTCTGTGCCTCAGTTTCCCCATCTGTAAAATGGTGCTGATGATGCTGGCGTCCTTAGAGGGCTACCGATGAAAAGAGCAAGGTAGCTTTGTTTCCCCATATCCACAGAGCCAATTATCTCCCCGTAGAAGGCAATCAGGGTGGTCAGGCATAACTTGCCCCAGGCCGGGGTTGGAGCTCGTGAAAGAGGCCAACCCTCCCCTAGGGCTTAAAATAAAGGTGAGCTTTCTGCAGAGGGCAGCACCCTAGGGCCTGAAGGGAAGAAGAGGGACTGAAAGAGCAACCCCAGCCTGGGCAGAGGGTACGGGAAGGGCAGGGTCCAGCCCTCGCTGGGAGAGGCAGCTCCGGCATCCACAGCAAGGTCTCTGCACACTGTTACTAGCAGCACTTGCCCAGCGTGGGGCCACTGCTCCAGGGCAGGGGTGATAGAGCTGTGGGCAGGCACACCGGGACAGGTAGCGTTGTGGGGTGGCAGGGACGTGGCTGCGGGATGCTGAGCTCTAGGCTGGGAGGTTTTTTTAGAGCCAGGAGTCCACGGGCACTGGCAGCTGGGAAGAGCCGTGCAGGGCGTGCCCACCAGCCCTGGCGCTCGGGTCTGTGGCTACTACCCGTGTGCGGTGAACAGGAGGCCCAGGGAGGGTGGGGGGGGTCTGCTTACTTGGAGCCTCCCCTCCCGTCCCCTCCATCATCAGGGTTATGGCATTGGCTGCATGGCAGCTCCACCCGGGGCAGGCCCACTCCTCCAGGCAATTCAGAACCAGGCCAGCAGGGTGGTGGGCAGTGGTTAAAGCTGATTGAAACAGGAGGGGGTATCCCTGTGCTGTGTGCCTGGAACATGGGGTGCAGGGTACAGGAGGATATTCTGCATCCAGCTGTCATTCGACTCATGCCCATTTCCAGCCCCTGTCCTGTGCAGCCGGAGGGGGCTGGGGCTCGTTTCCGAGGTGGGGGGGGCGGTTCGTCGTCCCCAAAGTGGGCCATGTACAGCTGCCCCGGTGCTTCGCTGGCGCTGGGCCCTGAATCCACCGAACTAAACACTGTAGCGGATCCCCCGCGGCTGTCCCGTGCCAGCTGACGTGGGCTGGCGGGGGCTTGGGCTAACGGGGGGCTGTTTAACTGCGCTGTAACTGTTCCCACTGGGGCTGCAATCGGCCCCGCCCATCTCGCAGGGTCCTAGAGCCCAGGTGCCAGCCCAAGCCTGGACATCTACACAGCCCCTTAGGCTGAGCCCGGCGAGCCCAAGTCAGCTGGCCCGGGCCGGGCGCAGGTGCTGAATTGCAGTGTAGACATGCCCTAAGTGGCTCATTCGCTCCACATTGGGGCCATTTGGATCCAACATGGTTTTGTTCCTGGCTGGTCCTTTTTTTCCTCCTTCTGCACATAGCAGACCCAGCTCGTATTCAGCAGCCTGGCCAGCGTAGGTCAGAAAAGCCCAGGAGCCTGCAAACCTGGCAGCCTTGCCTGGCTCTTTACTGACCGCACCGCCCATAGGCGGCCCCAGCAGCCCGGGTGGCTGAAAGAGTGTGGCGAGCTAGCACAACAGTGCCTGTGCTCTGGTCCTAGTCCACCCCTCTGCCACGGAACAGCTGTGCCTTATGGGGCCCTGTTTGCCCCTTTAGGCACATGATCCCCATAGTAAATCTGGCCCTTTGAGCGGTGCACTTGTTCCCCAGGCTCAGAGTGACATAGACATAGAATATCAAGGTTGGAAGGGACCTCAGGAGGTCATCTAGTCCAACCCCCTGCTCAAAGCAGGACCAATCCCAAGACAGATTTTTGCCCCAGATCCCTAAGTGGCCCTCTCAAGGATTGAACTCACAACCCTGGGTTCAGCAGGCCAATGCTCAAACCACTGAGCTATCCCTCCCCAGGGGACTGGCTGCCTGACCCTGCACCCGGACAGAGCACACAGGAAGCTTGGCTCTGCCCCCTTTGACGAACGCACCATGCTGAAAGCTGGAGACCCAAACCCATTGGCCTCACTAAGGACTGCAGCTCGTGACCCATGGTGGCACTGGCTGGAGGACTTAGGAAAGGCAGAGAGACTCCCAACCTGGGCCAGGAACCCACAGAGCTAGCTTAAAGCTATTTTGTGTAGCAGTAACGCAAGAAACACCCTGTAAGATATTTAGCTTAAAGAATTACCATAAGGCTTCGAGGCCTTCGAATCTTGGCATAATTGAGTTACCCAGGAATGACCCTGAGTTATTGGGGACCTGGGAGGATTGGGTTGTGGGAACGTTGAATAAAATGGTACCAGGTAACTGCAGGAATATGAACTACCAGTTTTGGGTATTTTAGGACAGACCCATCTGCTAAAGTACAACCACAACCCATAGACGCCAACTCCGTGGGTGCTCCAGGGCTGGAGCACCCACAGAAAAAAATTGGTGGGTGCTCAGCACCCGCCGGCAGCTCCCCGGGCCCTGCCCCGCCCCCCGCTGCAGCTCACCTCCGCCTCCTCCACAAGCGCACCGCCACGTCCTGCTTCTCGCCCCTCCCTCCCAGTGCTTGTGCCGCGAAACAGCTGATTCGCGGGGCAGGGAAGGAGGGGGAACGCAGCGCGCTGGGGGAAGAGGCGGGGCTGGGGCAGGGATTTGAGGAAGGGATCCAATAGGGGCAGGGAGGGGACAGAGTTAGGGCAGGGACTTTGGGGATGGGGTTAGAATGGGGGCAGGGCCAGGGGCGGGGATGGGGTGGAGTCGGGGCGGGGCCAGGGCGGGGAAAGGGGCAGGGGGACACGGGCACCCACCGGCGCCGCAGAAAGTTGGCGCTTATGCCACAACCTTGCTTTGGCAATGAATTGCCATCTATGATAATAGGTTAGTATAGTAACGATCTCAACTTATATTATTGGGGTGAGGCAGTCAGTTATGGCCATTGAGGTGGGGCATTTATATGAATATTCATACCAGCCAACCGGACCTATAACAGGCCCAATCACCATGGAAACCTCAGGATCTTGCCCCTCAGACACGCTTGGCATGCTAGAGGCAGGGCAGGTCCCTGGTGGCTCACCCCATCTCTTACCGCTCGGTCTCCATGGGAAGCTGTGAGTATGGACGTGCCACGGTGCGGGGCACCACATTCATTTCAGACGTCCGCTACATTCTCGTGTGCTTTGGAACAGTTGTGTTTGTATTAATCATGCTAAGACAAGCGTTTAAAGCTTTGCGCTGCCCTCAGTGTGAATGGCGTCCTTGTGCTCAGCGGGGTTCCCGGCCAAACACTGAACTTCCTTCTGTCATGCCTGGTTCTGGGACTAGAACCATTCACACCTCCCCGGTTGAATCGGTGACGGACTGGAAATCCCTGAGTCGATGTAATCCATAACCACGCAACGAATCGGGCAGCTGTGTCTATTCCATGCATTGATCCTCCTTGAAGATCTGATGTGGCTGGTAATGGCTCCACCGCTGGGGCTGCCGTCTGTGGCCGTAGGGCCGTGGCCAGCTCCAGACCCATCGTGGGTAAGATGATCATTAGCAGCTGCATTCAGTGCAAGGCTGCAGCTGACCCAGGGGGATTATGGCAGCCACTGCATTGGCTTTCTTGGCTCTTCTCTGGCTTGTCCTCGGTCCATGGTGCCACCTGCTGAACCATGAGCTTTGTTTAGCCCCAAGCAGCGTTAAGGGCTTTTCTACCTGGGATGCAACTGCTCCCCAGCTTGCTGTGCAGAAACACCCTGTGGACACTGCTGGCCGGGGAGAGTAAAAAATGGGGAGATACCAGAGAATCCCCCCTCGCCCCCATTCAAGCAGCCACACGGGTCCAACCTGCAGCCCAGAGGAGCAGGTTACCCAGACGCCGCTGGGGAATTGCAGTTTCTGGCCACTGCTTGCGCTGTGGTTAGGACCCTGGGTGACTCCTGCCCCAGGTGGAGACGATGTAGGTGGGGGTTGGCTGAGAGCATCAGGCTGGCTGAACTCGGCTCTCCTGGAAACCAGCAGGAGCCTCCCCCGGGTGTCAATGGGGGCAGCACTAGCCCAGCACTGAACATCCAGCTCCCAGCTTGCAACCCACTTCTCAACCCTGCGGCTTACGTCTCAGGCCAGGGCATCTCCCAGGCATTTAAAAGCTGCTGGGCCTTGCATCCCCCAGCCTGTAATGGAGCCACCTCTGGGGTGG
The DNA here is from genome assembly GCF_013100865.1 of Trachemys scripta elegans. Lineage (NCBI taxonomy): Eukaryota > Metazoa > Chordata > Testudines > Emydidae > Trachemys > Trachemys scripta. Next base: position 4,906,634 of record NC_048320.1, on the reverse strand, counting down.
GGGGTAGAGGAAAGGAAAGAACTTCAACTGAACCCCCTGGGTAGGCTAAGGGGATGGCAGGGGTGTGGTCACGTCAGGCACTCTGTACACAAAGGGGCCTGGGCAGGTGCCGGGAAGAGGCATCTCCCCAGCCAGTCTGGGACTGAACTACTCAGGGCAAAGATCCTGCAAGAATTTGCAAAGGGCAACACACACTCACCATCCATCACCAACCTTCCCAGATACAAAGATGGCCCGGCCATGATAAGTAGATCTCAAAGCTTTACAAAGGAGGGCAGTAGCATTACCCCCATTTTACAGGTGGGGAAGCTGAGGCACAAAGCCGTGACTTGCCCAAGGTCACCCAACCAGCCAGTGGCTGAGCCAGGAGTAGAATCCAGGTCCCAGTACAATGCTCTATCCACTAGGCCATACTCTCCTAGCATCTCTTTTAACCCCAGCCAGCACTGGTCAGCGGCATCAGCACGGGGGGGTTCCACAAAGGCAGTGGAGGTGTCAAATAAGGGGACCAATGAGCCAGTGCCCCTCGGCTGGGCAGTGATGAAGGCTGGGTGGGTATTTGTCCCCCTCCGAATCTCAGCAGCTGCCCTGGCTCTGGCCCGGTCTGCGCTGACACCCTGCCATGCCCACTTAAGAAGAAAACTGCTATTTTCTTAGGTAGAGGCGGGGACTGAGCCAACCTGCTGTGGGCACACTCCTGCGAGAGCACAGCCACGTCCCCAAGGTGTCCAGCTGGCCCAGGACTGGGGAGCTGGGCAGGGCACTGCGTCATCCTGCTGCTCCCCAAAGAACTCTGACCCAGTCACAACATCTGACCAGTGTGGGTGTGCTGGGATCTCACCGTATCCACCGGCAGAACTCAGCCTGTGGGGTGTGGGCAGCTGTGCGGGGTGCTAATTTGCTGGCTGGGCGTGTGTCCAGCCGGTTCCCGCTGGCCCTGCACTCAGGCTGTGAGTGTAAAGGAAGAGGGGCTGGACGGCTTAATGGAAACTCAGTGGCATGTGCTGAGCCCAGTTTATAAATGTCAAGGCCTCGGCAGGACACCCGAACTCCCCCAGAGCAGCAGCCGCACCCAGGCTCTCAGTGCCCAGGTTTGGAAATTAAAACTGGACACGTTCTCTGCAAAGTCAAAGCACCCTCCGGCCCTGCAGCTTGTACCGTCACTCCCAGGGTCCCTGCTGTGCGCCTGAACAAGTCTTTCCTTGCTGGAAGCTCTGAAGCGAGCCTCTGCTCTGCCTCCCATGAGGGTACCTGGGACGTGATCAGTTCTGTGCAAGCCTGGAACCAAACCAGCTTTCTGCTGCCTGCCTGCGCTGCTGGCAAAGGAGAAGGAACACTGTTGGCTTTTGTCAGCACAATGCTGACGGCACAGCCTTGAGAGCAGCTGCTCGCTGCCACCCCATCTCTGGGGCGGCAATTGCAGCAATGTTCCTCTGTCAATCTACCGAGGGAGCTTCAGCAGCGCAGACTTTACAGCAAACAAGCTCACCTGTGTCCTGTCTCAGAGCAGCCTCCTGAAATGCAGGACCCCCCGCAAGCCATGCTTTCCCCCTTCATAGCAGAGACGTAGCCTCGATCTGTTTTACTCGTGGGAGAAGTTGTGATTAGCTTGACCAGGTGCTCCTGTCCTGCACAGACAGACTTTCTATCGCTCCAGGACTTTGTCCGTGTAGTGCGACTGGCACAAGGTGGCTGCCCATCAAACCATAGACCAGTTCTGGTGTCTCCTCAGAATCCTCTCTGGACCAGGAGACAAAGCCCAAGTGTGCTGCATCCTCCAGCTCTCTGCGATGCAGCGAAGATTTGCAGTGGCTCAGCAAACCCACACTCCAGGACCCCTCAAAACTCAACTCAGCCTGGTGCCATGATCCATGTCTCCTGAATAATGATTGATATTGTTATTCACTGCAGACTAGAGTTCTCCCTTCATCACACCCCGCACTTCCACCACCAAATTCCCATTTCAAGCCACTGCCCTCACAGAGAACTTTGTCATAAGGTTTGGAAATTTCCCCTCACTAGTGCTGCTGGTCCTTGCCATTTCACCTCGGAGCTCCCTTGTTACCGTCAAATGCAGGGTCCCCCAAATTGATTCATTTCAGCAGCACACAAACCAGAGAAGCATCTTATTCCACATGCAGCCCTCCCAGCACCTCCAGGTGTGCTGGGTCCAGGCTGTACCAATCCATAGGAGCAGGTGGAGAGCTCTGTTGTAACAATTTCACTGCCAATGAGGCAGCCCCAGAGCTAAAGGCAAAGCCCAGCCTGTCTGACTGGTGCTCACCTTGATTACAAGCTGAGTGGGAAATTTCCTTTATCGTCTTTTCCACCAGCATGTTGGACTGGGCTGTGTCCTTTGCTTGCTGCTATGTGGCCTTCTCTCTCTCATCAGGTTGTTCCTCCAAGAATCCCCCTCTGGTTTGAGATGCTGGAGACAATGTGCTATGCCACAGAATTGCACTAAAGCAGCCCTGCGGGCAAGGGAAATAGGGAACCTGCACCATGCTGCTCAGCAAACTTGCTTACTTCTGGCTTTGGAGGGTGTCTGGTGAATCAGACATAAGCCTGGGAGTCAGGCGACATGAGTTCTATTCCAGCTCCACTTTGTTGCCTTGAGCATCGGCTCTGGGCCTCAGTTTTCCCACCTGTGAAATGAGGACAATGATACTGACCCTCCTTTTTCAGGCCCTTTGAGCTCTCCGGTTGATGAGTCAAGGGTTCTTGTCTCTGAGCTCTGGGGATAAAAGCACTGTAGAAATGCAACAGTTCAAGAACAGGAGCATTTAAAGGAGATTCCAAACAATCCTTTCCTAGGTTGATACTTCGTGCTCTCCTAAAACGTGTTCTCCATGGACATCAATAAATCCCAACAAAAGCTCTATTTGAGGGGCTCAGAACACATCAAAGGGTTAGGGTTAGGGTGTGGCATGGCCAGAGACAAAGGTCCAAGTTACCCTAGGACCATCAAGAAGGCTTTATGTCTGAGAAACCTGACATTTACCAGGCTGACAGGCAAGGAAATACTTAGGAAGGCACAGACATATGCCGGCAGTCTCCAGAAAGGGTTAAAAGAGAAGAAAACTGCAGCAATTGCTATGGGATTTGTGTGTTTCACTAGAGCAAATCACAGTCCCCAGTTCATCCAATCTCTGTAAGGCGTTTCTGAAGTTAAAGCACCCCTCAGAAGCCTTTGCCAAAGCCTTAATTATACTAATTGAAAATCCCCAGGTGACTGAAACTCATAGGTCAATATTGCTCGCACCGCATCAGGAGTGAGATCACTGTGGAAAATGTAGGTGAACATTAGGTAAATTCAGAAGGGATGTGTCAGGGGCACTGCAAGGTCTATGGCAGAGGGCGGCTGTGAATCTAAAGGCGCTGTCATGAGTCTAATGGGAACATTTTCAAAAGTGCCCAAATACTTTAAAGTCTAAATAACATTGACTTTTAATGAATCGTAGGCTACTAAGGCCAAGATTTTCAAAGGCATTTAGGCACCTTATGCCCATGGGAGCTTGATATCTAAACACCTCTGAGCTCCTAAGTCACTTTTGAAAATGGGATATTGGCTGTCAAGTCCCATAGGCACTTCTCTGGGGTCAGAGTAAAATTCCCATTGTCAGATGTGCTCAATGCCAACAGATTTTCAGGCAGCCACAACACAGTGGGGGCCAAACTCTGCTGACCATCTTGGCCAGTCGTGTCACAACAGGGTGCTGGGTGCTGAGCTCTTTGAAAATTCCCCTGCACAGGCCCAATCCAACTCTCGCCGAAGTCCATGAGAGTCTTGAACTCTCAATGCATGTAACTTGCGAGCTAAGGGGAAAGGGAAGTTACAAATGATCTCCCCTTACACTCACCTCTGACGTTGACCCAGTGATTGGAGATTCAACATTCTCCAAAACCCACAATCTGGGTTTTAGATTGGAATGGCTGACAATGCAAACTCACTGTCACTTAATTCATCTGGGGCTGCAGTTCCCTCGGATGGTGCAAACACACACTCCTACATCAACTAGAAATGTGCATTCGGGGCTTGGCAGCAACTACACATGGATCAAGGCAATATGGATTCTGGGTCTCTACAATCAGTGGTCCTGCAGCTCATGCAGACAATGGAAACACTGTCCTCTGCAAAGCACCATGGTGCATCCAGTGAAACTACTGGAGGTGAAATTCACAACCATGGAGCCACCTGACCATAGGATGGATCCTGCAAGGAGACAAACTTCTCTGCCCTGCCCCAGGACAGAGAAGTGGGAGACTAGTTCCTTCCCCACGACCCTTCATTGCTACGGAAGTGCAGAGCCAACCAGGGGCTTTTGATGATGTTGGTTTTCACTATGTGCTAGGACACGCGCCAAAGCCACCAATTCATGCCTCGGACTCTGTGTCTGTCACGGAGGTTGCAGAAGTCATGGATTCTGTGACTTTCTGCGACCTCCGTGACTTCTGCAGGGGCCAGTGTGGCTGACCCCAAGGCCACCCAAGCCCAAGCCACCCCTCAGGTGGCTCCCGGACAGTCACACGAGCCACTGCTCCAGCGGCCCTGGCAATAGTTGGCGGCCGGCAGGAGCAGTCATGTTCCACAGCCCCAGGCAGTGGTCCCTGGCCAGCCATCTGGAACAGTCATGGTCTGTGGCCCCCGGCAGCTGGTACCACTGGTCCCAGGCACCCCCACCCCCCAGCAGCAGCCCCACACTCCCCCAGCGCTCCCCCCCCCAAGATTTAATCATGGGTATTTTTAGTAGACGTTGTGGACAGGTCACGGGCCGTGAATTTTTGTTTATTGCCTGTGACCTGTCCATGACTTTTACTAAAAATACCCATGACTAAAACGTCACCTTAGTCATTCCCCCTGGGGTTCCAAACAGCCATGCGCTGTTAATGTTTGTTCATCCCCTGCCTGGCCTGGATTTGGAACCAGTGACCATCTTCCTTTGCCAACCGTCTGAGCCAGCTTGTTCCCCATCCCCCACCTCTGGCTATTCTAACACTGGAGCAGTGGAAGGGAGTTTGGCCACTCCTAGCTCCAGGTCATCTGCTGCAGCCTCTCTCTGAAGTTCTCCCAGACTGAACCAAACAGCCGTCAGGGCCCAGCTTAGACTGGACTCGTCAGCTAAGCTGCCCCTCTACTCGCCATTCTCATTAGTGTGTGAGAAGAGGTCTCGGTGTCAAACTCAGTGACTGGGGACTAAACTGGCTGCTGATTTTGGAGGCCTGGGCTTCTGGGTGTCCAAACTTGGGCCTGATTTTCACAGGGCCTGGACGCCCATCACTCCCATTGCCGTCAGTGGGTGCTCATCGTTTGTGAAATGTCAGCCCCACGGTGTCTCACGCTGGATGCCTAGGAGCCAAGAGCCCCCCAGATTGGAGGTCACTTTGGAGAGACGAAGAGTCACATCAGTATTTGATGTGAACTTAAAGCCAGAATTCCATCTCCTACGGTCTTCACTTTCCACAGTGCCACCCCCAGCCTCAAGAAACTGCAGGAGACACTCGTGCCAGAGGGCCGCCCTCGGCACCAAACGTTGTCTGATTTCTTTATGCTGTTGCCTGACACATGGAGAGCCACCCAGGCAAAGTGCTTTGTGGAATCCAGCCACAAGAATATACAGAAAGCTGAGGACATACGGGAGCTATCAGCTGTCCATGTGCCAGTGTCCGGCTCGAAGGATATTTCACATCTCCAATCTGATTTCCAGTTGACATTTTAAAGCACAGCAGTGCCCAGCCTGCTGTTACTGATTGGTGCCACCTCCATCTGAAATGGATTTGTTCCAGTGTCCCAGAAGTTCCCAGGCATTAACCTGGCTCTTTCTCCATCGCTGTGTTAGTCGGCTGCGGGTCCTGTTCTGTCCGCCTCGACACGTCTCGCTGTGAAATGCCAGCGCTCCACTGCCCTTCTTTCAGGTGCCGAATTCAGAAAGGCTGCAAGGGAACGTCTGAGAGGGAAATTGCCTCTCGCTCTCATACTATTTGCACTGTCAAACTGTTTGATCATTTCCACAGCGTGGAGAAATAGCAATAAAGGACATGATTTTTGAGGAGGAAACCGAGCAAGTACGACACTTCAGGAAGCATTGCTTCTGATTAGGCCTCTCTTGGTCCCTCACCCTGTGGTCCTTACATGAAGTTGCCAGAGGATCCAGCCGTAATCATGTACATTGGCTGCCTTCCTTTAACTGAAGGAAGTGGGAAACTCTCTAAAATCAGTAGAAGAACAGAAAGGAAAACTGGACTTTATGCTCCCTTGAATTTCAATGTCTTTGTTTCTCTTTTCACCACTGTTTAAATGTGCCCTGGCAGGCTCACAATGGGTCAAATGTATTCTGGCGATAATTCCACTGAAATCCAGGGAACTACAGCTGGTTGCAAATTTCACATCAAGACTTGTTTTGGCAAAAATATGGGTATTTGATGAAAGGGAAATGCTCCCAGGAAGCATATGCTCGTCTCAAAACGTGTCCTCTTTTTTCTGAAAAACTGAAAGCCTGGAGACCGAACATTTTCAGATGAAAAACATTTTTCAGTTTCCAGCCAAATATTTTTGGGGTCCGATTGCTGAAAAATAGGCGGGGGGCGGGAATCAGATTTTTGTTCTCAACTGAAAGCTGGAATTTTCCACCAATAAAAATGATGGTTTGGATTTTTTTCAGAATTTGCTTGTTGGCTTGTTTTCGAAATGATCCCCTTGGTGAAATGCCAGGAATTCGAGACATGTTTCAGTGTCACCGAATCTGCCTCTTTTTTTTTGGCTGAAAAAAGGTTTTAGATGAAAAATGTCACCCAGCTCTATTCACAAATCTCATGCAAATAAGTCCAGGTTGAGAGGGGTCATCTGATCCCTGAAAGGTTCTTTGCAAACTGCTCATCCACTGTTAATCATTAAATGAAAGGAATTAGCAGCAGCTACAACTCTGCTGTCACTTGGCCAGGGATAGCTATTACTGCTGCGTTTTAGCTGACAGCAAACCTGCCTAGAAACCAGCAACCCTCATGCATCTGAAATGCTCTGGGATCTGAACCGCAGAAGTTTTACTGTAGGCTGGGAATTAAAAATGTCCTTCCTCTATTAGAGAGGTAACGACTCCCGAAAGAGGTCCTCATGCTGGCTGCCCCTTGTCCTGCATGAGCTCTGGCTGGGGACGTCTTCTGGATTTGGAAACAAACTCAGATCACTATGGGGAGCTGCAGCTCACCCCTGTCTCAGAGAGGGGCTTTGTCGTGGCAGCATATCAGGGTGCAAGGCCCAAGTCACTAGTCGCAGGACACAGAATCATGAAGCTAGAGACAATGTCAAGAGGAGATGGAAACCACCAGGCAGATGCCTCACACCCATCCTATAGCATGGTTGTCCCTCATGTACGCTGTACCAATTCCATGCACGGAGCTCCTGTAGCCACAAGTAGAGGTTCTGAACTACGGGTGTGCAAGAGACTCACTAGACAGCTCAGAGAGAATAATTCTGCCCAGTGACTGATGACCTGCTGAGGCTCCTTGGAGTCTTGCGTGCCCTTGTCTGGCAATGAGCTTGTAACACACGTCCTTGTCTGCATCTGTGCCCGAAACAGGGCTTTTAGTGAACAATCCTTATCATAGAATATCAGGGTTGGAAGAGACCTCAGGAGGTCATCTAGTCCAACCCTGTGCTCAAAGCAGGACCAATCCCCAACTAAATCAACTTAGCATGGGAAGTTGTTAAGAGCAGGTTAGACAAACATCTTTCAGGGATAGTCTAGGTATACTTGGGCCTGCCTCAGTGCAAGGGGCTGGACTAGATGACCTCTTGAGGTCTCTTCCAACCCTGTGAGTCTATGGTTACCAAGCATGGTGCCCCTTTGGAAAGTGACACAGATACACAGGGCATAAGGGGTACAAAAGGGCATACAGCACCATAATTTTGTCTAGTTTTATATCAGTTACCTCACATCTGGCTGTCCCACATTCCAGCTATGTGGGACATTATTCTGCCTTAATTCTGCTGGGAATTAAGAAAACTGAGACGGTTTTGCATTGAAGTGCAAGGTGGATGCAGCTGGGGGACGTATTTTGCTTTGGGGCATCAGAGGAAGGCGGAGAGGGTCCCAGAGCTCTGGAGTGAAGTAGCGACAGCAGGGCTGTGGGCACTAGGAAGGTGCAAAAGAAAGTGCAAGTTTTTCCCGTTAACTTCTTATTTCCCTGCTTTTCAGGTTTTGGGCAGAAGGGGTGTGTCCGGCCACAGCCTTCCCTGTCACTGATGTAGTGGTTGGGTTTTATACTATACTTAATATACTTAGCACCCTAGCTTCAAAATGATTGTGTGCTGATATGTGACGCGAATCTAACCATCTTCTCTGCTCCATCCCCATCAAATGCTCTGCTCAGCGTAACGAAGGGCTAGTCTACATTAGAAGCGCTACAGCTGTCAGCATCATAAAACCACCTCCCCGAGAGGCAGTAGCTATGGCGGTGGGAGAAGATCTCCTGCTGACCGCGGCGCTTAGGTGAGTGTAACCGACGCTGCTCAGAAGGGTGGCTTTTTCTGGCGTAAGTTACACTGACATAACCTGCAGTGTAGACAAGCCCTGAGGGTTCCGCTGAGGTTTTTTAAGCAACATCATCGGCGCCTCCTTCCTGGTGGCCTAGCAGCCATGGCTTGGTGCTTTCGTTACCACGGACTGGGCTCGGTGACTGGTCAGAGACAACGCTGCCTTTGGCTGGCTGCTTCTTTCGGACTGGCTTTTGAGCAGGACCTTGGCTCCAGGGCTGGATTGGAGGGCTCCTCATCAGCCCCTGGGGCCTGAGCGGGTAACGCAGGCAGGCTGGAGCTCTGGGTTAGCCTCTCCGACTAGGTCTCAGGGCAGGATCCGATCCAAGGGAACTCTTGCTATTAATTGCCTGCAGCGTCCTGACTCAGCGAGTGAGGCCAGGATGGGGAAGGCTGCCCCAGGCTCCACTGATGCAGCTTGTAGGAGGGGAGGCAGTGCAGGGAGGGATGCAAGGACTGGCACAGAGCTGTCATTTGCTATTGGCTTTGGCAAAAGGCTCCTTTGAAAAGTCAGCCTGACAGCAGTGGTGCAGGCATGGGGTAGGCATGGAGCCTCCTCCTGGAAATCGCCGCAGCTTTCTCCTGTTAATCTTTGCCACGTGCAAGGAGCAGAGACTCATCTCCTCGGCTGACTGCTTCCCCCGCAATAACGCAGCCAAGTGAGACTTCAACAAGGCTCCAGCGGCTCAGAGTTCCTAGGGCAGCCCTGAAACGCAGCAGCCTCATTCCAGGGAAAGGCTGATTTGCCAGTGAGGTATTGAGCCATTGAGATAGCATGCTAGCGTGCAGACTAAGTGGGCTATTCCAAGCCAGCAGGGCAGGATGGGGCAGGGAGGCGCAGTTGTGAACTGCTGAGTCAACAGCGTATTTGGGGTCAGGTATTGTCAGTCTGGCCCCAGGTACCAGAAATCTGTGGAAACTTAAAGCCGGCCAGTGTGTAATGCCCTACATCAAGGAGGAGGAGGAGGCCCCATAGCAAAATCTAAAACTGGCTCTTTATTAAGTGAATTACATTACAGAGAAGCTGTAACAGCAGCTGGCATTCCAGCCATGTGCACACAGACTGACTGTCGGGTGCCTCCTCCAAACTCTTCCCTCCTACAACCTGGGTTCCTCCCTCCGAGTCCCATGCAGGTGGCTATAGCACAGGAGCAATCGCTGTGCTCCATGCAGGGGTGTGTGAGCAGCTAAGGAGCCATTTAAGCTGTTACAGAGCAGGATGAGGTAGAGTCCCCACCTCCAGCTTTCAGGAACAAGCAAATCTCCAGGTTTTTCAGGACCAGGAGCATAGGGTCCCAAGCAGAAGGTCCATCACCCATGAATGCTTCTGTAAGGGGGCTCTGAAAACAGGCCTCCTCCACTTGGCTCACTGCCTCACTTTTCCAGCTGGTGGGGAGAATGAACCAGGGAGCTAGGTGTCTTTCAGCCCTGCTCCTTCTACTCAGATGCTGGGTATAGGCGATGCTTATGCTAGGGAAATCGTCCTGGCTCAGCGTGAATGGCTTTCTCGCCATGGCCAGTCAGCTCTTCACTTCGGAACTTTCTCCTCCATTTGGAAATGCACCTTCCCGCCCCACAGCCAGCCCCAGAAGGACCCACAAATTTGGAGTGGCTGTGGTCAGCAAATGGGGGTTTGTTTTCCACAGAAAAAGGTTGTCCTGCTCTCTGTCTGGCCCAATCTCTAGCCAGTGCCACCATGAGTGACAATGAATAGTCATTGAACTAGAAAACAACAAGAGTGACTCTATAGTCCAGGGGGTTGGGTAGTCCCCTAGGCTGTGGAAAGCCCAAGTTCAAGGCCTTCTTCCCTTGGCTAGTTAGTTTTCTAAAAAAAATAGAGCCGCTTGCAAGACGTGCTTCAGAATAGCCCAAGTTCAAATCCCTTCTCTGCACCATGGATTCCAGGCCAGAGGGAACCGTTGTGATCATCTAGCCTGACTTCTAATAACGCATGCCGTGGAACTTCTCCAAAGTCATTCCCAGAGCAGAGCATCTAGGAAAACATCCCCTCTCAATTTAAAAAGTCTCAGCGAATCCTCCTCGATTCTTGGTAAGCAATTGGCTTAAATTGCAGCCAGGGCAGTTTAGGTTGGACATTAGGAAAAACTTCCTGACTGTCAGGGTGGTTAAGCACTGGAATAAATTGCCTAGGGAGGTGGTGGAATCGCCATCATTGGAGATTTTTAAGAGCAGGTTGGACAAACACCTGTCAGGGATGGTCTAGATAATCCTTGATCCTGCCATGAGTGCCGGGGATTGGACTAGAGACCTCTTGAGGTCCCTTCCAGTTCTGTGATTCTATTAATTAGTTCCAATGGTTAAAAGTCATTGACTATATAGTCAATGGCTCTCACCATTGAAAATTTACACTTGAGGCAAAGGAGGGGAATTGAACTGTGGTCTAGTACAGTGAGTGCTCTAACCACTAGGTTATATCCTTGTTGGCTGTTTTGTGAATCTGACCCTTTAAAAATGCCCCAAACAAAGCACTTTGGGTCAAACCCCACATTTCGATGGACCCAAAATGATTTTTTTTTCCATTTGCTAAAATATTCCACAATTTTTTGATTCAGTTCGACCCAAGTCAATTTTTCCCCCCGGAACTGCCAGCAAACGGAAAAAAAGAGTTCTTCCTCCAGCTTGAATCGTGGCGGGGCCTGATGCCTTTCATGGTACGAGGCAAATCAAATCCCCCCTTCTCTCTCCGGGTGACTGTTACAGAGGCCAGAAGGGACCATCGCAATTATTTAATCTGACCTCCTGCATAGCACACATCAGAGAACCCCCACTTGGATCGCACCCGTAACTCCTGATTGAGTCAGAGCATCGCTTTCACACGGCCACATCCAGGCTTGATTTAAAGACTCCCGGGGACAGAGTCCACCACACCCCTAGGGAGCTGTGCCAATGGTTGATTACCCACACTGTTCAAAAGCCGTGTTTCATATCTACTCTGGGTAATTGTCATTCATGACAAGATGTCGGGCAGTTCTCTGCAATGGAGTCGCTCAGCCAGTCTCAGCTCTTTTGGTGCCTGATGTGTTTGACTTTCAGGCTCCAAAGGATCAGCGGAGACCCTGCCATATTTCAACCACTTCTCATTCTGAACGCAGCACGAGTCTAAGACTGGCGGGGAACAAATTACCATTGGGCACAAACCGTTTTTCCATCAGGGATCTAGCCTGGCAGTTGATTAGGAGCGACGTACCTGGTGTTGACGCTCTGCTGTCTTACCTAGTAACTGCAAAGCCACATTCATGCTACAAGAAAGAGGAACATTGTGCCTCATGCCCGGGTTGCTTAGGACGTGTCTGGCCTCTTTCTGTACAAACAGAACCAGTAATAGACAGCCAGCTCTGCCGTTCCTGGCCACGGTCGTAAGTGCAACCTCACTGGGTGGGAAGGAAAGTCTGATAGCCAAGAGAGTGGGCTGGGCTTTCAGAGATCTATGATCAGTTCCCAGCTCTGCTACTGCCTTCCTAGGTATCTTACCCAAGTTACTTGATCTGTTCCGCCTCTGTAAAGCAGTGCCAATACTCGTCTGCCTGTTCTGGGGAGAAAATACGAGCGAGCGCCAGTATGCAGAAGCAGTCGGGGGTGCTCGGCGGGACTATGGGTAGGGGAAAGAAGCCAGTTAACACAAGGGGACAGATTCTGCCCCTAGACACTGCTCGGGTGGCAAATAGGGACTGTAAATGTGCCACGGCAGGTCCGGGCAGAATCCCTGCTGCTGGCCCTCCCCTGGGCAGGGCGGAATATGTCCAGGGGGCCTGTCGCATTCAGTGCTGTGGGGAGCCGGGGCTCTGCCACAGCCCAGCACAGGCTGGGGCAGGAGTGCAGGGCTCAGCTGTCCAGTGGACATAGGCCCCCAGAGGCTTCAGCACCTTTGGCAAACTTTGCTCATCGGCGCTGAGTTCCCCAGTGAGCAGGAGCATCTGACATTCCAGGCTTGCTCCAGGGCTTGGCTCCTCAGTTCAGTGAACTCCAAACACAGCGGCACTGGGAGGAATAGCGTCAGGCAGTCATACGCAGCAGGATTTGCACTTGGGCTTTATTGTCACTCTGACCTGTGCTGCAAGCAGGTGTCATTCCGCTGGCTGGCTCGCTAATCCACTCCCTGCGTCTCACCCACTCCCCTCTGTGCCGATTTGTAGCCTTTCCCAGGCCTCTCTCTCTCCTTCTGGGACGGCTGACTAGAACTCAGCTGACATCTGTACACCACTCAGACCCGTGCACACTTGCCTGCTTGCATCAGCACTGGACATAGTCATCAGGACCGCTTGTGTCAACGTTGGTGTGAAGTGTGGCACCCTGGGTGAGTATCCCGGTGTGCCTCACACTACAGTCCAACAAAATGCTTTTGGGGACATTTTTGCAGTGCTTTGTGGGATACTAATGAGTTGCCCAGGGACTTCTGGGAGCCAGGGAGTCAATTACCCACCATGCCACTTTCTACATCCCATAATACTTTACATATCTCATAATTTTCAGCCTGATTTTTCAAACTCCTGAGCGGTGGTTTTCAGTGTCTGCCATCTCCCTGGAAGAAGCATGATGCACTCAGCACAATTCTTATGTGCATTGCTAATCCAAGATGCGCGATTCGCCAGTATTCTCAGAGGTTGAGGGAATAGCGCAACAATCAGGATTGCAATGAGGACAATGCAGAGATGTCAGAGCACAGTCACTGGATGCTGATGGACACAATAAAAAAATAAGCCCAGGCTGTCTGGAGCAGGGCCACATGGTGCATCACCATTTTCTGGTCTGAGAAACGAGCACTGGCTGGTGGGATTGCACCATAATGCAGGTCTGGGTTGACAAGCTGTGGTGGCAGAACTGGAGCGGTGTGCCAAGCTCGTCCCAGCCCTCTGGCGCAGGGACATCAACATGAGAGTGGCATTGACAGTGGAGAAGCGAGTGGTAAACACCATCTGGAAACGTGCAACCCCAGATTGCTACCGGTCAGTGGGAAATCAATTGGGAGTTGAAAAATTCAAACTGAGGGTGTTGTCATGCAAGTGTGCAGGGCCATAAATCATCTCCTGCTACGCAGGACTGTTACTCTCAGTGTGACTGCCGGACATCGTGGATGGATTTGCAGCAATGAGATTCCCAAACTACGGTGGGGCAATGGATGGCACACATATCCCTATTTTGGCACCAGCCCACCTTGCCACAGAGTACATCCACAGAAAGGGCGACGATCCTCTGATTATGCAAGCATTGGTGGGTCATCAGGGATGCTTTATGGACATGAGTGTTGGCTGGTCACGGAAGGTGCAGGATGTTCGCAACTTTAAGAACACAGGACTTTTTAAAAAGCTGCATGGAGGGTCTTTCTTTCCCAACAAGCTGATTACCACTGGTGATGTTGAAATGTCAGTAGTGATTTCTGATCCAGCCTATACCTTGCTCCCCCGGCTCGTGAAGCCGTACACTGGCAACCTTGCCAGCATCAAGAAAAGACTCAACTACCCAGCTCAGCAGGTGCAGAATGAACGTCGAATACATTTTTGGTAGATGGAAGGGTCGCTGGTGTTGTTTACTCACTAGATTGGATCTCAGTGAGAAAAAACATCCCAATGGTTATAGCTGCATGTTGGGTGCTGGACAGTATCTGTGAGACAATCAGGGAAAAGCTGCCACTATGGGGAGGGGGGAGGTTGACCAGCTGTCTGGTGAATTTGAGCAGCCAGACATGAGGACTGTTAGAAGCTCTGCAGCTGAGGGAGGCCTTAAAGGAGCATTTTACCAATCAGCCACAGTAGAGTTCTCTGTTGCTTCCGTGAAATAGTGTCTGTCTTGGGTACTTTAGATTATATATTAGTAGGGTCCTTGCCCACTGCTGAGTATTCTGCAAGGGTGTGAGCTAATAAAGCCACTCTGGCTTTCCAAAAACAGAACTTTATTGTGTTCAAAGCAGCAGTTCACAAAAATAAAGTGCAAACCAACACATACAAGGTTAGCCAGTAACCCCAAGTGAAAGCAGAAGTCAAGGTTTCTGTCCACGCATGTCAGCAGCCACTCAGTGCAGTGCATTGGGACAACATACTAACCGACCTGTGGTTTTTCAGAAGTCGCTATATGTGTAGCTATGGTTCTCCTTACTGTCCCCAGGCATAGAGTGGCAGGGGTAAGGATGTATGCTGCAGTGCCACGTGGCATGTTAGGAGTGCAGGGAGCAGTCACCACAGAGTTCTCCAAGGACTGCAATCCTAGTGCAGGATCTTCATGACGGCAGGTCAACCATGATCTGCAACATCTGGGTTTGCTGCCTGAGCAACCCCATTATGTCCCGGTGGTTTTCCCCATGCACCTGTTGGCTCTTCTGCATGTCCTGCAGCAACCACTCTCTCCACCCTAGGTCTTTCTCATTCATGTTCTGATGGGCCCACCAACACCTTTGATCACCATCCAAGGAAATTATAGCTTGTGGGATCTCATACGACATAACCTTCTCCTGACCAGTGTCAGACATTCAGTGGGCATGGAGGGGGAACTCCTTGCCAGCTGCTGATAAAACCAGAGCGATGCAGCATTGGCTTTACAGTCACAATGGAAAGGGAAAGCTAAAGCTCAAAACTCCCTTTACTTTATTCCCACAATTACCCTTCATAAGAAATGCTTCTTCACCCTGTAGCTTCAGAGCACCTCGCTGCAGCTGTGCTCACCATGGTCTGAGCTGGGGAGCGCTGCCTGGCTGGGAGGAAGGGGGAGCGGGTGCTCTGTTGTATGTGGCTGTACTGTTTGGCCCCCTCCCTGGGTACAGGTACTGAGAAATGGCCGTTTTTGCAGGCAGTGATTTGGGCTGATATGTCACTCCTGAAGACGACAAAGGCACAAAGAGCCCAGCAGTTACTGGCATCCCAAAGCTGCCTGGGCCCATATGCTAAGAGCCTGTTTATTGCACGGTGCCAAGTATCAAAGGGGTAGCTGTGTTCATCTGTATCCACAAAAACAATGAGGAGTCCGGTGGCAGGCAAAGTCATCCCGGAGTGGCATGAGAAAGTGTCCTAACGCAGTTGAAGAAACAAGGCTGCCATGCCTAGAAATCTTGGGGAGTGCCATAGGCGTAGTTTGACTTCTATGTTTGGGGTGGGGGCAGCTCCAGTCAGGAAAATGGAACTGCAAGTGTAGGGTTGGCAAATTCCACGCCTGGCCAAGGCTTGCAGATTGGGGGAGCATCGCCCCCCCCCCCCCCGTCCCTGCACTGTACGCCCATGGGGAGAGGATGGCAGAGTATCTCCATGTAAGTTTCACTGAGATCTCTCAAGAGGATAAAAGAGACATCCCACTTCTGATACACACAGCACTCTGCACGGCCCCCCGGCCTAATCCAACAACCCAGAGAAATGCCAAGCGGACGCTGATGCTGCCTCAGTCCAAGCACGGGACGCTGATCTTATCGGGATTATGGAAAATCCCTTTCTGATTGTATTCCCCACATCTTCTACTTTATAACATTATCCCAGGAAAGCAAGGAAACATTGATCCCTTTGGCTTAACTGGCCAACGAGTGATGGTCTCTGGCAGTTGTCTGCATCCAGCTCTCACAGCCGCATAGTTAACCTGGGCTGCAGACAGTGCCCTTGGATCCTCACTCATCACTCCATTGCCAGAGGCCTCTCCCCTTATGCTGAGCTCAGCTAAGGAAGCAACTCACCGAGGACGTGGGAGGGCCATGGCAAGCACGGGCAGGGTCCGATGATGCGTCTCGGGGCATGTCTTCATGGGAACAAAACAGCCACAGCGTGGCTGCAGCTGGCTCAGGCCCACGGGGCTCAGGCTGTAGGGCTAAACAGTGTTGTGTGGGTGTCTGGGCTTGGCCTGGCACCTGGGCTCCAGAATCCTTCCCCCTGGTTGGGTTTCAGACCGTAGGCTACAGCAACTTTACAGCCCCTCAGACCGAGCCCCATCAAACCGAGTCATCGAATCAGAGAATATCAGAGTTGGAAGGGACCTCAAGAGGTCATCTAGTCCAACCCCCTGCTCAAAGCAGGACCAATTCCCAACTAAATCATCCCAGCCAGGACTTTGTCAAGCCGGGCCTTAAAAACCTTTATGGAAGGAGATTCCACCACCTCCCTAGGGAACCCATTCCAGTGCTTCACCACCCTCCTAGTGAAATAGTGTTTCCTAATATCCAACCTAAATCTCCCCCACTGCAACTTGAGACCATTGCTCCTTGTTCTGTCATCTGCCACCGCTGAGAACAGCCGAGCTCCATCCCCTTTGAAACCCCCTTCAAGTCGTTGAAGGCTGCTATCAAATTCCCCCTCATTCTTCTCTTCTGCAGCCCAGTTCCCTCAGCCTCTCCTCATAAGTCATGTGCCTCAGCCCCCTAATCATTTTTGTTGCCTTCTGCTGGACTCTCTCCAATTTATCCACATCCTTTCTGTAGTGGGGGGCCCAAAACTGGATGCAATACTCCAGATGGCCTCACCAGTGCTGAATAGAGGGGAATAATCACTTCCCTCCATCTGCTGGCAATGCTCCTACTAAAACAGCCCAATATGCCGTTGGCCTTCTTGGCAACAAGGGCACGCTGCTGACTCATATCCAGCTTCTTGTCCACTGTAACCCACAGGTCCTTTTCTGAAGCACTGCTGCTTAGCCAGTCGGTCCCCAGCCTGTAGCGGTGCGTGGGACTCTTCCTTCCTAAGTGCAGGACTCTGCACTTGTCCTTGTTGAACCCCATCCCATTTCTTTTGGCCCAATCCTCCAATTTGTCTAGGTCCCTCTGGACCCTATCTCTACCCTCCACTGTATCTACCTCTTCCCCCAGTTTAGTGTCATCTGCAAACTTGTTGAGAGTGCAATCCATCCCATCATCCAGATCATCAATGAAGATGTTGAACCACACCGGGCCCAGGACCGACCCTTGGGGCACTCTGCTTGATACCAGCTGCCAACTAAATATCAAGCCATTGATCACTAACACTGAGCCCGACGATCTAGCCAGTTTTCTATCCACCTTATTGTCCATTCATCCAATCCATACTTTTTTAACTTGCTGGCAAGAATACTGTGGGAGACCGTATCAAAAGCTTTGCTAAAGTCAAGATATATCACGTCCACCGCTTTCCCCTCATCCACAGAGCCAGTTATCTCATTATAGAAGGCAATCAGGTTGGTCAGGCATGTCTTGCCCTTGGTGAATCCATGTTGACTGTTCCTGATCACTTTCCTCTCCTCCAAGTGCTTCAAAATGGTTTCCTTGAGGACCTGCTCCATGATTTTTCCAGCGACTGAGGCGAAACTGACCGGTCTGTACCTCCCCAGATTCTCCTTCTTCCCTTTCTCCAAGATGGGCACAATATTTGCCTTTTTCCAACCTTCCTCGACCTCCCGATCGCCATGAGTTTTCAAAGATAATGGCCAATGGCTCTGCAATCACATCAGCCAACTCCCTCAGCACCCTCGGATGCATTAGATCCAGCCCCATGGACTTGTGCATGTCCAGCTTTTCTAAATAGCCCTTAACCTGTTCTTTCACCACTGAGGGCTGTTCAGCTGGTCCCCATACTGGGCTGCCCAGTGCAGCAGTCTGGGAGCTGCGCTTGTCTGTGAAGACCAAGGCAAAAAAAGCATTGAGTACTTCAGCTTTTTCCACATCACAGAATCATAGAATATCAGGATTGGAAGGGACCTCAGGAGGTCATCTAGTCCAAGCCCCTGCTCACTAGATTGACTCCCCCATTCAGTAAGGGTCCCACACTTTCTCTGACCTTCTTCTTGTTGCTAACATATCTGTAGAAACTCTTCTTGTTGCCCTTCACATCCCTTACTAGCTGCAACTCCAGTTGTGCTTTGGCTTTCCTGATTACATCCCTGCATGCTCATGCAATATTTTTATGCTCCTCCCTAGTCATCTGTCCAAATTTTCACTTCTTGTAAGCTTAGTTTTTGTGTTTAAGCTCATTGAAGATTTCTCTGTTCAGCCAATCTGGTTGCCTGCCATATTTGCTATTCTTTCTGCACATTGGGATGGTTTGTTCCTGCAACCTCAATAAGGCTTCTTTAAAATACAGCCAGCTCTCCTGGACTCCTTTCCCCCTCATATTAGCCTCCCAAAGAATCTTGCCCATCACTTCCTTGAGGGAGTCAAAGTCTGCTTTTCTGAAGTCCAGGGTCCATATTCTGCTGCTCTCCTTTCTTCCTTGTGTCAGGATCCTGAACTCGACCATCTCATGGTCACTGCTGCCCAGGTTGCCACCCACTTCTACTTCCCCTACCAATTCTTCCCTGTTTGTGAGCAGCAGGTCAAGAGGAGCACGGCCCCTAGTTGGTTCCTCCAGCACTTGCACCAGGAAATTGTCCCCAACACTCTCCAAAAACTTCCTTGATTTTGAGTGCACTGCTGTATTGCTCTCCCAGCAGATGTCACAGTGATTAGAGTCCCCCACGAGAACCAGGATGTCATCTGGAAAATTCTGTTAGTTGTCCAAAGAAAGCCTCGTCTACCTATCCTCCTGGTCTGGTGCTCTATAGCAGACGCCCATCACGGCATCACCCTTGTTGCTCTCGCCTCTAATCTTAACCCAAGGAGTCAGCGAACCCGAGTCAGCTGCGGGTATTTAATTGCCATGTAGACGTACTCTCAGCACTCCCCTTAGTGCGGTCAAACGTTTCACAAAATATCCAGGATGTGCAGTGTAGCCAAGTTAACTCTGCTCTGGGATCTTTGACTTTTCGTTATTGCAATATGGGAACCTGAACCTTACAGCTTCATTGGGGCTTTTTAAAATTTCATTGCATTGTTTGTCTTTGTACAATGCCACTGAAAGAATCCTGGTTCTCACCATGAGTGGAGAGGAATGGCGTGAGTGTCCTGCACCGCTATTATAGTCGTTGTTACATTCCTCCAAGGGTGGGTCAACGGGCCAAGAGCATGGTGGTTTCCCTCGAGGTGGCTGTATTATTAAACATGTGTGTATAGACCAGCCCAGACTCTCCTTGGGGCTGTAACTTTCCATTCTTGGCCGTGCCCCAAAGTCAATATTTTTTAAAGCTGCTTTTCAGCAAGCGTGAAACAAAATGCATTTCTGCAATCGGAAGAATTCTAGCGTTGCTCGTGTCAGGCCCAGCTAGAGCAAAGCGGAATGAAGCTTTTGGGTGATGGGTTTCATAACCATCTTGTTTCGGTCTGAAGGATTTCTATTGTACGCAAAGGTAAACGGCTATAAGGCACCTTTATCCCAGTACAGCGGGGCCCCTATTGAGGGTTGTACTGACAGAACGTTTTGGATTACAAAAAAAAGTCATATCCCTAAGGG
Organism: Trachemys scripta elegans; assembly: GCF_013100865.1. Classification (NCBI taxonomy): domain Eukaryota; kingdom Metazoa; phylum Chordata; order Testudines; family Emydidae; genus Trachemys; species Trachemys scripta. The sequence continues at coordinate 4,886,825 of NC_048320.1, read as the reverse complement.
AAGTAGTTAAACGGATTAAAAACCTGGGAGTAGAGCAAGTCTAAAGGGCATTGGAAGAACAGGCTGGTTGAATGAGAACTTTTGAACCCTAAATATAGCAAGTGACGTATGACATGATAACATGTATTTTGCTGCAGCAAGAGCCATAATTGTGCTTCCCTGTGAATGCAGGGAGGGCGGGTATAATAGGCCAGGGAGGCTAAGCCTCCCCTAACCCAGGCCACGGCCCTGGCTCCCCTCTCCCCCGAAGCCGGTGTGGGTTCCCCTCAGCTGGCGGGGGTCGGGCCGGCGCTCACGGCCGGCCTAGGAGTTGGGGCAGCTGGCTCCCCAGGGGTCGAGGCGACTGGACCCATGCTTGGGTCAACCGGTGGCCCGGGGCAGCTTGGCCAGGGCTCCTCCAGCTGCGGTGGGACTGGGGGGCTCCGGCGGGCGAGTGGGAGTGAAAGGGACAGGGTAGGGGCAGGGCCTCGGGAGAAAGAGGCGAGGTCGGGGGCTGTTCATACATTGCCCATGTGTGGATGCTTTTATATATCGCAAGAATGACTGGAGCACAGGAGCCCTCCCAAGGGTGATGCCCAGCTGAAAAGAATCAGCGACCCGAGGGTGCTGGATCAAACCAGCAAATCGCACAGGCTGCAATTACCAGTCATGGAGAGACTGCAAAGGAGCCGGCGGTCCCTGGTTTTACAGCTCCTCCATCAGCACGCCCCCGCCCCTACGCCCAGGGCTTGCCTCAGTTCTGACGCAGAGGAAAGCGATCACCTGGCGGAAGGCTGACCCCATCCAACCCTACTTAGCTTGGGAAACAAGCTGAGTCATTGGCTCGGCTGGGGCAGAGACACGGAAAAAATCACCCAATTTCCCAGCGAAGGAGGCTTGAAAAAGAGTCCTTCCGGCAGCTCCCATTTGGAAATTCGCTTGCTTTAAAAGAAGGAGACAGGCCATGGCCCTGTGCAGAAGGGTCGCCGAGTTCCAGCAAAGTGCAGCGCGTCAGTGCTCACGCTGGGCCCCATCCCCCAGTGCTGTTATACACAACCGTGGCTGCTTGGCTGCGTCAGCAATTCTATTACATGCCAGTCACCGCAGCCCGTGGCAGGGGGCAGTGAGTGCGGAGGCCAGTTCAGGCGAAACGTCACTAATAATCAGTAACACGCGGGCTGCAGCCCCTCAGTTCCACCGCCTGCAACTCCAAGCAAAGGGCTGTGGGATAAGGCAGGTGAATTACAGGCCCCCGCTCTGCTTACAAGCCTGGGCATCGTTACCGGCTGGTACCGATGGTGACAATTGCTCCATCCACCTTAGCCAGGAACAGTTTCAGTTCTCAAACATCTCCGTTGTGTTTGATGTTTACGGAGGAAGAGCTGCCGAGGTTAAAATTCAACCGAAGGGTCAGGTTTGCACAACGAGGCATATGTGTGTACTCATATGCCTACATTTCTAACGAATTTCCACCAATCCCCAGTTACACTGTGGCCCTTTTGCACCACTTGGGCAGGGTCAAGGGGTCTCAAAGTGGGGAGCAGTTCCCCCCTAAGCACACTCTCTGCTCGGAGGGGCGGGGGGGCTTCCTAGCTGATATAAAGCTTGGTGAAGACCCCTGCCCCTGACCTGCCCCCTCCTTCCACTGCAGGAGGGATAGCTCAGTGGTTTGAGCATTGGCCTGCTAAACCCAGCGTTGTGAGCTCAATCCTTGAGGGGGCCATTTAGGGATCTGGGGCAAAAAAAATAGTTGGGGATTGTCCCTGCTTTGAGCAGGGGGTTGGACTAGATACCTCCCGAGGTCCCTTCCAACCCTGACATTCTATGATTCTATGACATAAAGTAGAGCAGCCCTGTGGTTGCACTAACTTATTTGGGTTTTAGGCAGGCCCCTACACAGCTCTAGAATCCAGGGAGGGTAAAAGTGGCTTAAAGTTGGCAGATATTTCCCTTACCTCCAAGTAGGCCACAGCAAGCAACCCTTCCATGCCACTTATGCACCTCGAAAGCAGCGCGTGAGAAATGGAAGAACTAAGGACACAAGAATATAAAAGCCATATGACACCATCTGCACAAGGCCTTGTTACTGCCCAGTTATTGTGACGACATAGCCACACGATGCAGCCATTGCTATATGCAGTCTCCTTCTGTCTCAAGGAAACAGAGCAGGGTTGGATGGCAATGCGACAGTCGTTTGTTTCTGGAAGGGAAAGGTCAGTTAGGCCTGAGTGAATTCCCCCTTCTGCTGCGAGAAGATCTTTTTGCAGATTTCTATTTCGGGAGGATTAATCTTTTTTGGCAATCACACTCCCACTCTGGGGGAATAACACTTTCCTTATCATTTATTAATATTTGCTATGGCACAAAAACTCCCTACAATAAATATCTGCAGATCATCACGGAGGTCAGCATTTAAGATCACCCTTATTATCACTTCAGAGGAAAGTTCACTAGAGGCCAACTCCACAGCATGTGTTTCCAGACACCGTTTTTATTGCAGTATCTCTCATTTGCAGTCATGCCGAGTTTCTGTGGTCCAGCTGCTGTCCAGGACGTATCATCTTTTTGCTTTGAGCAGGGGGTTGGACTAGATGACCTCTTGAGGTCCCTTCCAACTCTGATATTCTATGATTCTATGATTCTATGATAAGCTTTTGGCCTGAAGTCCATGATGGTTTTTTTTAATTTTCTTGCTCAGTTTCTTCCAGAGCCGATCACTCCAACAAAACTTTTGCTTCCATTAACTGGCCTGTGTGCTATTTAACAGAAGAGCAGAGGTATGTACAATTTGCAAGGGACTGAAGTTTTGGGTTTAGCCAAGGGATCTGGAACTATTAGCAGCGAGGGTTTCTTAGGAACACAGTTCCAGGGCCAAGATCCTCAAAGGTATTTAGGTTACATCGACACAGTAAACAAACAAAGAAATACAGCAGCATGTCCCAGAACCTGGGTCTACACCAGTGTTTCTCAAACTGGGGCTGCCACTTGTGTAAGGAAAGCCCCTGGCAGGCCGGGCCAGTTTGTTTACCTGCCCCATCCGCAGGTCTGGCCAATTGCGGCTCCCACTGGCCATGGTTCGCTGCTGCAGGCCAATGGGAACTGCTGGAAGCAGCGGCCAGTACGTCCCTTGGCCCGCGCCGCTTCCAGCAGCTCCCATTGGCCTGGAGCAGCAAACCACGGCCAGTGGGAGCCACGATCGGCCAGACCTGCGGACCGGGCAGGTAAGCAAACTGGCCCGGCCTGCCAGGGGCTTTCCCTAGACAAGCGGCAGCCCCAGTTTGAGCAACACTGGTCTACACTCTATGGTACTAACAACAGCCATGTAGACAGTCTTGCTGGGGCTGGAGCTTAGGCTCTGAAGCCTGAGGCGGGGAGTGGGTTCAGATCCCGAGCGGCAATGTCTGCATGTAGTGCCAGCCCACATCTGTAAACCTGGGCTCTGGGACTCGCCGGCGTGGGAGTTTTATTGCAGTTTAGACACATTGGAATCCACAGGCGTTCGGCACCTAAATACCTGGGCCCAAGTCGCTGTCACAGGAAGGGATGTCCCTTTAAGTGAGCTGGACTTAGCCCCCTGCTGTGACTAATCAGCTGCCTCCCTGCTGGGGGCTAAAAGGCCAACACTGAAGACTGAGATCAGGTTTCACAGGGGTCACTCTGTTAGTCTGTATCAGCAAAAACAACCAGGAGTCCTTGTGGCACCTTGGAGCCTAACAGATTTATTTGAGCATAAGCTTTCGCGGGCTAGAACCCACTTCATCAGATGCATGGAGTGGAAAATACAGGTGTATATACACGGTACATGAAAAGATGGGAGTTGCCTTATCAAGTGTGTTGGGGGGTCAGTGCTAACGAGACAATTCAATTAAAGTGGAAGTGGGCTATTCTCAACAGTAGAATACGAAGAGAGGAAAAATCACCTTTGTAGTGGTAATGAGGGTGGCCCATTTCAAACGGCTGACAAGACAGTGTGAGTAACAGTAGGGGGAAGTTAGTTTTTGTAATGACTGAGAATTATACAGGATGTAAGGGGCTGGTGGCAGGAGATCCTGGGCCAGGGAAAGCACCAGGAAAGGAGTTAGGTGAAAGGCCGGGTTGGAGATACCTGCTGGGTAAGCAGCAGAAGCCTGCTGAGGCTGTAGTAGGAGCTTGGCCCTGGTTTCTTTGTTTGGACTGACCGCTCAGCGTCTGTGTTTTCCTGGGGAAAAGGGACAGAAATATTGAGCTTGGCGGAAGTTGCCGTGAGACACCGGCGGTGACTTGGGAGGCCGGCTTGCAGGAGAGTGGGGAAGTGAGGCAGAGGCAGGCTCTGACGCCGAGTTTGGGAAGAGTCCTCTTTCCCCAGCTGTCGGCTGGGTTCACACTTCGCACCTGGGCCATTGTCCGCGAGCTGACTAGTTCTCTGGCATCCAGAGGGGTGGGAAACAGGCATCAAAGCAGAATTTTCAAAGTTTAATTCATGCCCCAGCCTTTTCAAATCTGATTCACCACCACGTTCCTCCGGCTGTATCCCAGCGTAACTCTGACGTCAGTGCAATCACTCCTGGACCAGGAATTGCCAGACTGCAGCACAACCAAGCTCTGTCTAGTGAAGCCGTATTCCCACCCCCATATTTGAAAAGCAATGGTGGAACAATGGGTGAAAGGAATTTCTTATTTTTTTTTAAAACCCAGCAGTCTCCAGCTTTCTGGACAGTTTGATGATAACCGGCTGAGATGGTCTCATACTGTGCAACTGAGAGCAGCGTACTAAAGACAAGGTTGGGTTTTATGTCTGTCGGCTTTTTTTAATCTTTGCTTTTAACCAGTAGTTTGTCCTCGTGCACAGGAGCTAATGGACTAGCAAATCAAATTGCATATGTGCCAAAGAGCATGAATCTCAGCCAGATGCAGGGGCCGGAATATTTCTGAATTGCAATTGCTGTCGATGAGTTTGCAAAGCATTTGGGGCTAGATCCAGCACCCGTCTCCACTCCATGGTGCTGCAGACGCTCCACTGCAATCAGTGGAGACACTTCGTACATCAACAGAAGAGGTTTGTCCAATGATGTTTTTAATCCACCTATCCGAGAAGCGGTAGCTAAATAGACAGAAGAAGACTTTTTCCGTCGGCCTAGGCATGTCTACACGGTCAACTTTACTATGTTTCATGGGGCACAGAATTTTTCATAGGCCAGGTCTTCACCTAAAAATTAGATCAACCCAGCCATGTCGCTCAGGGCTGTGAAAATTTTCATGCCTCATATGATGTAGTTAGGTCAACCCAACCCCCTATGTAGGTGTGGCCAGATTGATGGAATAATCATAGAATATCAGGGTTAGAAGGGACCTTAGGAGATCATCTAGTCCAACCCCCTGCTCAAAGCAGGGCCAATCCCCAGACAGATTTTTATCCCAGTTCCCTAAATGGCCCCCTCAAGAATTGAACTCACAACCCTAGGTTTAGTAGACCAATGCTCAAACCACTGAGCTATCCCTCCCCCCACCTTTCCATCAACCTACCTACAGCTTAAATATCATGAGATTTTTTAAAAATAATAAATTTCGGGTTCTCCTCTACCACAAAGGCTAGAAGCCATCGACTAGAAACACTCAAACGTATATAATTTAGCAAGCAGACTAACCCAATAAATGAGAATACACAGCTAAACCACTGGCCAATTTGCTGGCAAAATTCAGAATAAGCAGATGGACTTTCCACAAAGAGATGAACTTTGCACACTTTCCAGAGGCTTCAAGAATACCAGATGTGGTCAAAGCAGCAAGTTCCATGTACACAAATAGTAAAGAGGAGGCTTTTCATTCAAAACGAAAACATCTAATAATAAAAAATGCCACTCGTCCAAGGCTGCCGAGATGAAACATTGCCGAATATAGGCTGAAATATCCATGGGGTAAAATGTGCAAAGGACAAAATGTTCTCAGAACTCAGAGGAAATGAATATGAGGAAGCTGCTAAAAATAGACACCGTGAATTAGCTGCAGCCATAATACATGTGGGCAGAACAAAAAGCTACGTTCCGAGGGGCTAGGAGATGAAGCTGCAAAGTGAAATCCCGCCTTGCCAAGAAAAGCATTAAAAAAACCCTGCAAATGTAGTATCTGCACACGAGCATGGAAGAGAGAGAACATGACAAATGGATTGTGTCATTAGACTAATAAATCATCCCACTAAATTCTTTCTAAAGACAGAGGGTTCCCTATTTCCAAGGTAACAATGACTGAAACTTTGATTCTGTTCTGTTTCACGGCACACACAAAGAGAAGATAGATAAAAACACAAAACACTCTTGCAGGAACATTGCAATGTCACAACACGTAATTTCTTAAAATCCAAAACCTTAACATACAAGAACCCAAACTAAAGAGAGACAAAGCAGGCTGCTCCCTAAGGCAGAGAGGCGCAACTCAAAACCACCTTGCTCTAGGCTGGCTCTTTGCAGACTGATTGCTGAGAACAGATCACATGCTTCCCTCGGAGATGGGGCTCTGGAATGGGCGAAGGGGTATTTTTTACCAGCGATAAGGGCGAGCGATGAGGGGGAAGGGGCGGAGAGGAGTGAGAAGGGGGCAAGGTCTTGGGCGGGGAAGAGGTGGCGTGGGAGGGAGCCTCTGGGGAAGGGGCAGTGAGAGGGCGGGGCTTTGGGGGAATGGGGTGGTGAGAAGGCAGGGCTTGGGATGGAGACTCAGGGGGAAGGGGCAGTGGGGGACGAGGCTTCGGGGGAAGGGATGGCAAGGGGGCGGGGCCACGGTGCACCCACTTTTAGGGACCTTCTGCTGCTCTTGCCTCAGAGCCCCTAACCTGCAAGCAGGATCACGAAGTCCCTTAGGATTTGAAGGGATAGCTTGTGATGTTAACAGTTTTCTATACACCACAGATTCCAGCTGGAGTTTCATGATACCTGGAAGACCCAGGGCACGGCAGTGCTGGCCAGACTGCAGGCTGGGAAACCAAATCAGTGACAGGACAACCATTAAACCAGTGACAGGACAACCATTCTCGGCTGTCAAAGCCTTTTGTTTAAAGCTGGCTGGAAAATGGCCAGGAGGGTCCCATGGAAAATTTAGGTGCGGAGGAAAAATATTTTTGTTTCATCTAATATTTTAATTGAAAAAAATTGACTTTTCTTGGAAAACCTGGAAAGCCCAAATCAGAACAGTTTGGGGCTGAAAATTCAAATGAAAAATAGAAGGAATGCAGTCACTCACCTCCTCCATCCCCCCGTACACACACTTTAGTTGAAAACCCAATTTTCCACCAGAGAAAAGTTTGGCTGGAAATTTCCCACATTTATTTCAATCTGCTGACAAAGTCTTGCAGAAATAAAATGCCAGAATAAACCTGACAACCTTGCCTCTTCCTGCAAGAGATGGAAAGGTTTCTGCTAAAAGCACCTTCACAATTATCTCTGTCCCTAATCTGGCCTCTATCACTGTAATAGCTGAGTGCCTCGCAGTCTTTAATGTGTTTAGCCAGCACTCCTGGGGACACTGTCGTAGATCAGGGACTTGAACCCTGGTTTCTGGCTAGTGCCCAAACCACTAAACCATCTTTACCAGCTTTTCCTGCCTGCACAGTGCTCAGGAGAGGCTGTGAGAGGATGGTCCATCCAAGGACACAATGCTGGGCTCTTTGAAGCATCAACACCACCGGCCCTGCAGCCACGGGTCCTTGGCGGTCACAGACACAATGTCCCACTCTTGGGAAAGCTGCCACAATCACTACTGAGAAGCACGTAAGGAACATGGGCTCCCATGGCAGCAGACTAGGTTAAGTATGACAAGTTGTACGTGACGCCCGCTATTTTGGCTAACGCACCGGGACTGAATCGAGGGCCCCAGAGCGAACGGTCTGAGCTGCTGCAGTTTGACAGGCAACACTCCCCAGGTTGCTGCTGTAAGGGACCCATATCCAGGGCCGGTGCTACCATTAAGGCGAACTAGGCGGTTGCCTAGGGCACCAAGATTTGGGGGTGCCAAAAAGCAGTGCCCCCAATTTGTTTTTTACAGCGTTCCTCCCCGAGCGCGCGGTCGCCGCTCCACTTCTCCCGCCTTCCAGGCTTGCAGCGCCAATCAGCTGTTTGGTGCCGCAAGCCTGGGAGGAGAATTAGAGCGGGGGCGGCGTGCTTGGGGAGGAGGCAGAGCAGAGGTGAGCTGGGGTGGGGAGCTGCCGCATGACTCCCCGGGGCGGGGGAACTGCCGGGGGGGGGGGGGGCGCATCAGTGCAGGGGGGGGGGGTGCAAGGTGGAAGTTTCGCCTAGAGCGTGAAACTTCCTTGCACCGGCCCTGCCCATATCCTCTATGCATCGGGCTCAGTATCAAACCTGGAGCAAGAGTTGAGCACTTTTTTTTTTTTTACTGAAATGCTATTGCAGAATAAAACGCAGATTTGGGGGAACCAAAACATGTCACCAGTTTGGGCTGATTCGGGGGGATTGTTTTGGTGAGAAAAAAACGTTAAAAAAAATCCAAATGACTTTTTTGAGTTAAAATGACTTTTCGTTTTGAAATTACCATATTTATTTTATCACTTTAAAAAGACGGGGGAGAGGGCGGCTCAAAATTTAAACAAAATGTTTTGTTTCGGGTTGAAGAAAACCCTTACTTTTGACCCAGGAGAATGTTTTTGACTTTTCAATTTGCCAAAATCCATTGTTCGTCTACCTGCAACACACACTCACTAGTGGGTTACACGAGTTCTCCTATTTATATGCACATGCGAGAGTCTCACCTTGATTAGGAAGAATTTTTTCAATGCAAAGAGAACATGGGGCCGGGGTTGAATGGTATTGATCCAGCCAGTCAGAGCACAGAGATGCTGGGTAGTAACTGATGCCTAACCACCGAGTTTTGTCCCAGTTACACAATTCCCAGCCCTCAGGTTCTCCCTGGGCTCTGATCAGCTCCCCCAGTCACCGTTTTCAAGCGGATTACCGGAGAAGCTACCTCAGCTCCTTGCTCCCTGCAGCTGCCGGAAACATAAAAGAGAAAGACAAGAAATGCCGAGAAGCAAAGAAAACTGGGCCATTAAAAGAGCTCACAAGTCGGGTAGTTAAATGGCTGAGTGCTGCCAATTTCCTTGCAGATCATGCCCGGAGCGATAATCAGCTCCCGGAGGAGTTTTTTGCCACTCATTCCTTTTTTAAAGAGAGGACATCTACTGGGCTAGATTCTGGTCCCTAAACTTCAGCTGCAAAACAGGTACCTGGGGATTTCCTTTGCATAATGGGCATTCCAGGAGGGGCATGAGGCCTGCATTGTGTCTTCATGCTGCACCATCAACTGGGGGAATGCGGGAGTGGGTTGGCACCTCTGCACTGTGGCTCTCTGTGGCTGCCAAAGTGGCCCTGGGGGCAATATATGTGTATGATGCAGAAGAGGAAGAAAGAGACAAGGTCTCAATAAAGGTGTTTGCCTTTTGCGAGGTAGCATGAATAAAGAATCCAGCTGAATTCTCCTGGTTGCTTTCTTCCTTTCAGCACAAGTGTCATGAAAAGGTGCATAAACAGAACCTAAGAGAAGAGCACCCCCTACACGCTGCCGGTGGCATCCAAAGGTGTCCTTGCGTGACAGCCAACAGGGCTAATTACCACAGCTCATCCTCTGAATCCCACCAGCAGCCTGCTGGGCTGGAGAGACTCTGAAATCAGTGATTTCCCCGCAGTAGAGTGGTTGGCTTGCTGAGAAGTCTGGGAAGTGCAGGTTCTGGACATTTCATGGGAGTGGTTCTGTTCCAGGGAGCAGCTTCGTTTCGAGTACAGTCCTTAGGAGACATGATGGCTCATTTCAGATGGGTAGATCTGTGCATGTGCCCCAAGTCCACCCGCTCCAAACATGATTGTCTCTGGTCTCATTTATCATTAAAAGAAGAGTGGGGAGTGGCTGACACACAGGCTTGGAACTGAATCATGGAGCCAGTGCTTCACCTCATACCTGAGTGACGGGTCACTGGCCACACCTGGGGCATGGGGGACAAGAAGCTATTGCTATCTGATGGCCATGCAATGCCCAGGCTCGAATGAGTTGGTGGAGTTCCTGCAGACCAGTGACTATGTCATAGAACCCAGCACAACCATTGGCGGGAATGAGCTCTCCTAGATGTATTGCCTTGGCAGAACTGCTTGCCCTGCTGGTGCCTGGACTGTCCCCCGGCCCCCCGAGGGGATACGTTGAGGATTCAGGGCCAGGTTCTCTCCTGCCTTGCACCTTGTATGGTCATTCACGTCTATGCAAAGCGACCGTAAAACACCAACTCAGAATTCTCCATCCACTCACACCTGGGGTCACTCACACTCACTTCAGTGCAACACAGGGGAGAACAAGTCACAGAGGGCCCTGCGCCTTGTGCCGACATTTACACCAGTACGAGGCGGGTGTGAAACCCCACCATTCCCATCAGGGAGCGTTTCACTCTCGTTTTGCACCGGGGAAGGTGACAGAGAATCCCACCCTCTGTCTCCAGGCTGCCACGGGTCACACGCACTACATTCATTACGGCAAAGATCTAAGCGCCCTGACTCCTGAAGTCCAATTTCAATGTTCACAGCCAAGTCGGAGAGATTTTCGTCCCATCCCAAAGCCAATCGGGAATCCTCCCCTGACGTTTGTGGAGTTACACCAATTTAAAACGAGTATGAGAGGAGCACTGAGGACTTTGGCTGCTAGCTGCCAGCCAGAGTGAATTTGTACTGCTGAGTTATAAAGCCAGGGAAGCAGAAGTGTGTGTATATAATAGGCCACATGCAAGAGACACTCTGCCTTCCCTGGGGACTGCATCTGGGAAGGTTTGTGTGTTCCAGTGATCCTCAGAGTTGTGCCAACAGGAGTTTTTCCCTGGTAGGGTCACCCAAGCCGGACAGGGCAAAGGGCAGGGACCAGGTGATAAGCAGCGCAACTGGTCCTGCAGGTTGGGGATTGAGCAATAGGCTAAACAGCCTCTCCTTGCCCCAAAGGGGAGTTATAGAAACACAACAAGGCGGCCATTCCAGCACGCAGCATCCCAGGGAGGGCGGAGCCTCGTCCGTGCCCGAAGCGATGTCTGGCGGTGCAGGTTCAGCCAAGGTGCCCTGGATTTTCATGCAGCCTCTGCTGCGGCTGCTGCTCTGAAACAGCCATTGCAATATTCCGCCCGAAGCGTTAGCCTGAAATTTGATTTCCCAGCTGGAAAACAGCCCCTTGTGTCCAATAGCTGCGCGTCTCCTTCCCTCTTCCTCTCCAAGGCGCAGCGACGGCTCCAAATCCCCACCTGCACACGCTGACTCCTGATGGGCTCACAAGAACGCTGGGTTCCGACAGGCAGCACCTGAGAGCTGCCAATCACACTCGGAGCTGGTTCAGCATTTTGCTCCGGTGAGATTTACCCAATGGAAATATTAAATGCCAATCTGCTTGAAAGCACTGATGCAGATTCACTGGACAATTTCCTGTGGTCCAAATTCCTCCACTGGATCACTATGCAACCAGAAGACTTTGAACGGTGCAGTCAAACCATCCCCAGGGCAGCCAGGGGGTCAGCCAGGCTGCTGGCACCAGCCCCCATCACAGATCCCCAGGACACGTACGTTCTTGGGAATACAAATACAGTTGTCAGTGATCCTGCTCCTTTTTATCTGTGACGCTGGCAGACACACACGCTTGTGCCCAAAGCCAGAGCGCATCCTGAGAACCAGCCGCCTGTGTTTCAAGCTCCTTCTAGCGAAAATTTCAGGTACACACAGGAGGCGTTTAGTTCACTGGCTCCCTGCAGTCCTCTCCTCTCCGTGTTAGAACAGCAGGGGCCAATACACAACAGAGAAGAAGACAGAGGCAAAATGTTTTTCTGCAGCAAATCTGGTGGTGGGTCTAACCCTGGTACCAGTTCGTGAGATTCAGGCTGAGTTCTCGCCCGCTCTTTGCCAATGATAGAACGTCTATTTGTCCATGGCAATGGAAAAGGCTTGGCAGTTCAGGCTGGATGAGCTCCCAAAAGTTGAGATGCTTATCAGAGGCTTATCCGGATCTCTCTGCCAAACCAGGCTGGGAATGTCATAGAAACAGCCTGGTCTCCTTGTGCTGCTCCTTGGAGCTCCTGGCACTGAGGTTGTCGGCCTGTGGGAGCAGCACCTGGTGAGGGCCAAAATGTGTTTGTTTGGAGAAACTCCTAGAGAAGTGAATGGGATTGTCATATTCTAGACCGTGTCACGCAGCAGCATGGGGTTAGCGGACATTACTTACCTGATGGGGCAAATTTGGAAGGTGTAATTAGGGAATTGGAGGCCAGATACAAGGAGCAAGAAGATGCAACTTGCCCTGTCTCCTGGGCCTGCTTGGTCAGATGGGGAATTCCTCTGGGGGATGGCAGTACTGGCCTGAAACTGACTTTTCCCCACGGGTTTCTGCCAGGGGAGGCAGCTTTAGATTATGTCCTTAAAAGCCCTGCCTGGAGGCCCTGCCCAGGACAAGTCCAGACTCAGCCTGAAACAGCTGCCTTCTAGGACTGGTCCTGCCCACTTTTGAGGTTTTGCCGGCCAACTCCTGGCAGAGCTGGGGTTGCAGGGAGATGGAGCCATTCCATTCCGATGAGGTCATAGCGGCATTTCCCCAAGAGAAAAACTCGGGAAATTTTTGTTCATCTCTACGCATTGTTTCATCTCTTTAAATTCCAGTTTCTTTCCTGACTCAGCAGTTATTTATTAATAGTAAAAACTATTAATAATGATTGTATAGGACACACAGATGTATGAGGGGCTTTTAAAAATTAAAAGACCTGTCCATAACAACTTCTGAATTCTCCCCAGGCCAGCTTTATCTCTTGAAACACTTTTCTCTGATAAATCTTTTTCTAGTCTTGGTTGATCTACATCAGATCTCATCCATTTAAATTCAGCGAGTCTCGTCTTTTTAATATCCTTCTCTGCTGCCCTCACTGCTGCTGCTGTGGTATCATCAAAGGACTTCTTCCTCATGACCATCAAACCACCGCTTCCTCTTGACAGGTCACTTTTATTAAGTTGGGTTTTCAGAGAACTTCTCATTTATGTGTCTGGAAGTATTAACTTCAGACTTCATCAATGTATCTCAATTCTTCATGGCTTGAAAACTGATAAGCAGAGCTTGAAATGGGCAGATATTGCTCCTTTTGTTTTCATAAAGTCTAGGGCCAGACGGGGTCATTGTGGGATCATCTAGTGCTCATCAAGTGATTCCTTCATCAAGCCCATAACTTCTGATTGTGCTACAGCACATACATCGCTATTTCGTGGGGCTAATAGCTGACCCCCAAACTTATTCGCTTACCAACTTAAAGACCTAACTAGAATGCCTTTATATTTACACTCTTAACAAAGCAGAACAAGAAAACAACTCTAAAGCTTTCTCTCTACTACACCTTTAAAACACTACAAATTCTTCCCAAGGGCAGAAGCAGCTGTCATTTTCTTCTGAGTTGCAGAGACAAAAACACCCTCTGCCTTTCTTTCTTTCTTTTTCTTGTTTCAGGGAAAACACCTCAATAATGTACAGTCTAGGTTGCTAAGTGCATTTCAAGACCCTTCCTTAAACAGCTCAAGCTTTAAACAATACGGAAATCAGAAGCTAAAGTTACACACCGGGTTCTGACGTACGGGCAGACAATTCCTGCCTTGAGCGCAGGGGACTGGACTAGATGACCTCTCGAGGTCCCTTGCAGTCCTATGAGTCTATGAATTAAGAGAGACAGTCTTACTGACTTGCACTCAAATGACCTTAACTGCCCCTGGATTTGGGTGGATTTTCAGACCCAGTCCAGCGTCTATACTCTATCAATCCTATCTATGAATATGCTATTGCAGCCTATGGACCCTTTGTGTCCTATAGACCATTTGCCATCTGTTCAAACTCCAGGCTGCAATGATCAAAGCCCCCTAAGAAGTTTGGAAGCACACGTCCCGTTAAAACACAGGCCTTCACTCTACGGTACTTCTCTAGCCCGCATTCCCCCACTCTCTGAGCACACCCCCATTCTCCTGTCTCTCTCCCCTGCCTCACAGGGGCTATCGCGAAAGGAGCTATTATCCCCATTTTACAGAAGGGAACTGAGGCACTGAGTGGCTAAGTGACTTGCAATGGTCCCACAGGAAACCGGGGGCCATAAGGGGAATTCCAAGTAGGCAGTGGACCATCTCTGCACTGCAGGGGCTCCTTTGCTGTTGTCAACGACCGGTCATGTGATCTCAGCTCCCCCCTCCCCCCGACATGTGCTTGCAGTCAGACCTCAGTGCCAGGATCTACTTACTGGGTGTGCACTTGAGTCACACACTCCCCAGCCCCCCAAAGACAAAACCGTGACCTCAGGTATGCAGGTGGGTCTCCAGCATCTCTTGTGGAACCACTAGCTGTATGTATGTGCATGGGGGGGGAAGATGACACATACATCCATGGGACTGTAAGGCATGTGGGTCTATGTGGAAGCATGCAGTATGCGTGGTGGGACACACCTGAGCACGGTGTGTGCATCCTGCACCCCAGGGAGCAGAGCTGCAGATCTGGGCTCAGGATCAGTCCCGCGTCCAACCCCCATGGGTCTCAGCGCTTCCTTCGCCCATTTGTCAGTGTCACGCTGTGTGAGCGGTTTCCTCCAACCCAGTGCCCTCCAGACTCAATTGGCTAATGAGCTGCATGAGCGTTCGTCCCATCAACAGCATTTATTGGCATGTTAATGCTCCAGGCAGCCGCGCAGACACATGCTAATCCCCATAACCGCGGTGTTTACTCACACATTAAAGAAATAGATGGATATCGGGACTTCGCAAAGGCCATTTGTCCCGTCAACGCTTATCTGTTTTCATACACTGCTTCCCTCAGGACAGCATCTAATTGCTTCCTGAATGAGCCCAATGTTCCTCCCTTGACAGCTGCAGCCCAGGGGACTTTGTTGGCATTAATTATGGAAGTTTAAAAGTGCAGCCTTGTGTTTGCGCAGATTATTTTAACTCACACTTGTGCCTCCGGGTACATATCCAGTTTAATGTTACAGTTCTGAGCATTCGGCCAATAATCATCCCTAGCTCTTGCCTAGTGCTTTTCATCTGTAGATCGCAAAGTGCTTTACAAAGGAGGTCAGTAGCATTATCCCCATTTGGCAGATGGGGAAACTGAGGCCTGGGGCGAGGAAGTGACATGCCCAAGGTCATCTAGTAGACTAGTGGCAGGGCTGGGAATAGGTCCCCTGAGTTCCAGTCCTCCATCCGCAGGGCAAAGAGCTATTGCATGTCTCGATCAGAGCTGTCTGTGCAGCACTAGGGCAGTGATTGCATTTGCATCCAGGTCCGGAGACTTAAAGTAACAGCTGCCCTGAAACACGAATTCAGCCGAACTGCACAGAATGCTAGGGGCTCAGCTTGTGCCATGCAAGTGTCCAAGGAGGAGATGGGCGCCGGCCCTGAGGGAGAAGTATCACCAACTCCAGGCATTCAAAAATCACGAGGCCCCCAAAGATCCTGAGGGTAGTTTCAAAACCATGAGATTTTTAAAAAATAATAAATGTGGCGCCCTGTTTATTTGCCATCTGCTTTCTGGGCCTTTAGGCTGCTCCCTCCTGCAACGTCCTCGGGCTCCCCTCTGCTTTGGGAACTCAGAGAGCAGCCTCCCCAGGCCATGGCCGGCATATCGAGCTGTGAGTTTTACGAGCACGCACACAGCACTTCCTCGCACAGGCCCCTCCTTCAGGAGCTCTCACCCCCACATCCGTCCAGCCCCTGCCCAGCAATTAACCCTGTGCCCCCACCCCAGCTCGCCCTCCTCCAGCACAGCCCCTCTGCAGCTCTGCTCCTCCTTGGGTTCTTCACCCCCTCTCCCAGCCCAGGAGGCTGCAATAGGGTCACCACTCCGTCTGTAGGAAGGGGGCAGCCCCAGGGGTTCTTCATACCCCTCCCCCCATTGCAGGGGCGAGAGGGAGCAGCCGAGGTACCGTCCTGTCCCTGTTGCTCAAAGGAGGGGAGAGGGAACGAGACCAGGCTGCCCTGAGCTGCATGGCTCTTTTGGCTCCCGCCCCTCCTGTGAGAGAGCCGTGGGGTTGCTGGGGGGAGGGGCAGGGAGAGGGAGAGAGCTCTGCTTGCAGCAGGTCTGACTGGTTGTTCTGCCCCACGAGGTGGCAAGTGGGCGCAGGCAGCCAATCAGAGTGCACAAATTCGCGAGGGGGCTGGAGCTTCTCAGGGCATCGGGGACTGGTTCCAACCCCAGCCAGAGTCATGAAACTCATGGAGGGGAGAATGCACTGTAGAAAACTGGGCCCAGTCCTTCTCCTGTAGAAGTCAGTGGGAAATCTGCTCGCTTCAGCAGACTAGGACCAACCCCTTGCTCCTCCTTACGTTTTCGCTGTGCACGGAAGGGAGGCCCATAGAAGCACAAAAGGCTAGTCCAGCCCCTCCAGGGCATGGGGTGCAGCTCAGTGGAGGCCCCTTTACAGCACGTGGGAGCCATGAGAAAGGGCAAGTCCAAAGGACCTTCTGCTACTAGATCTTTGCATCCTCTTGCATGGGCCTATCTTTAGGATTCCGTCCTCTGCGCTCATCCCCCACAAACTCCCCAGCATGAAGCCCGGTTTAACTTTCAAGGCTCATTATGTCTCCTTATAAATAATCCCCTAGGAAAGTCCCCTTCCCTCCAATAAAACCCTTTCATGAACGCAGTTACTAATTGCAAATCAAAATCACATCACTTAAAACAACCCTCAGGCCATCAAAAACGCCAGTGACACACACAGCGCTGAACACAGCCTTTGCACTCAGTTCACTCACACACTCTAACAAACAGACAAACTCAAACTGACAGCAGTCAAATCCCCTTAACTCTGCCCTTGTAGTGCTCTTCCTTTTGTGTATGCCGGGGTGGCCAAACTTACTGACCCTCCGAGCCGCATATAATAATCTTTAGAAGTTCGAGAGCCGGGAGCGCCTGCTGGGACTCGGGGCTTCAGCCCAGTGGAGGGTACCTGAGGGGACTCGTAACGTAAAAAAGTCCCAAGCAGCTCACGAGCCATGGCTTGGCCACCCCTGGTATATGCCTTTAAAACATTCATTTTGGGAGACGTGGGTCTAGTTCTCTATTTTTCAGCTGGAGAACTGCAGAGGCGTTCGGCGTGTATAACTGATTAGATATATTTTTGCTCTTTATACGAAGCATGGCAGTTTGTTGTGACCCTAGCAGCTGCTGTTTTAATGTAAGGGGCATAGTTTTGTGATCTGGCATAACCATTAGAATTAAGATAGGAGCCTATATTAGTTTAGTATCTGGTGATATTTGTCTAAGGCTGGGTGCATGGACGTGCTCTGCTGAGCAGGGTGTAGGATATTCATGGAGTCGTGAGTTCTTACCTTGGCCGTTTGCGAATGCCCAAACACTGAAGCGCACAGAATCTTTGGCCACTTCTGAAAATACATCCCTTGCAAAGCGCTGTGCCCCATGGGTGAAACGGGAATGGGTTACCTAGAGAGGTGGTGAAGTCTCCTTCCTTAGAGGTTTTTAAGGCCCGGCTTGACAAAGCCCTGCTGGGATGATTTAATTGGGGTTGGTCCTGCTTTGAGCAGGGGGTTGGACTAGAACCTCCTGAGGTCTCGTCCAACCCTGATATTCTATGATTCTATGGCATGTGCTGAGAGCTAACATGGAGCAGATGTTGGCACAGAGAACTTTTGCTGGCACTCTATCCAGGAGTGGATTTCCAACTCACATAGACAAACCTACGCTAACCTTGACCCAGCCAGTGCACTAAACACAGCAGCATGAGCATGGCTGGTGGGACCAGCCAGCTGCCCAAGCACGGACCTAGGATTTCAGATGTGATCATACTCAAGGCAGCTAGCATCACCTGTGTCGCCATGGTTAAACCTCTGCTTTTAGCGCACTAGGTTCATTACAGCTGGTGCAGGGATGTCTGCCCGAGCTGGAAATTCTACCTCCAGTTCCAGTGCAGATCTACCCGAAGAGAGAACGTTAGGTGATGAATCCTGTAATCTTAGCTAGTGGTTTCCGTAGGGTTTCGCGCATGGGACGCTGATAGCATGTGAAATGTTGGTTTGTTCTGGAATGCCCTGAGCAAGCGTAGCTAGAACATAGCAAAGGGTTTTCCCCTGGGATTAATCACCTTCTCCACGCTTTTGTCAACTCTTGTGCCTGAGACCCGGGGGCCTGATCCCATATTCTCTGTGCACTTGAAATCTCCCAGGGAAGACACCTGATGTGCAAGAAATGCAAGATCCATCCAATATTTTCAGTGACAGAGGGACAGTGAATTCCATTCCCTCCTGCACAAATTGTACTGTGCTTCCTGCATTCATTTCCTCTGTTCCTGACATGCCCTCTGCCAAACCGCATCGTCCCCTCCGGGGAGAGGATCCATCTTTTTATCCAACTCTTTTCTTCATCAAGCAGACAGGAAGCATCTTGTCAGACTCCAGCCCCCAGCCCCATCAGCAGGACAGGCTGTGTCAAGCTCTGTGGTTCATTCGGTCCTGCTGCTGGTTCCCGCCTGTCCATCTGGGGTCTGTGCACACACCGGTGCTTTGCTACATTGCACTGATTTGGGGCTGAGGGTAAATCACCCTTTTTTTCTGGAGGGAGGTGAGAGGAACACCAAAGTGCATTGTGGGGATCAAAGCCAGGTTGGGGACTTGGGCTTGGGAGCGAAAACTGAGCGTAACCGAGGTACGTTTTTGACTTCCTTGAGCCAAGGCCACATGCAGGGAACTGCCTCACTGCCACTGAGCCTCTCCCGTTGCATTCTGGGGAAGCACCACGCATCAAGGACGAGGCTCTCCCATTGATATGTGCCCATGACTCCTAGTAGGACCACGTGACTGGGTTTATCGGGCCCTTCTCTCCCCACTTCTGGAGGCGCTGGTGCCTTCACACCCCCTGCCTAGGAAAAACCCTTCAGGCTGGGATACCAACCAGGCATAGCTCTCCGGGAACCTGGAAGAGGCGAGAAGAGACCACAACCATTCAGGAGCCAGCGGGCAAGTTAAGCGGGTTTGCCTGCTCCAACAAGGGAGTGCTGGGGCAGGAGCGGAGCTCCTCAGCCCAAGGCCAGAGCCTGGGTCAAGGCTCGCGTATGGGGGCTGGGACCAAGCGATTACTCGGTTTGGTGTTGATTTGCACACTTAAAGGCACAAGTGGCCAAATGTTGAGCTCAACCGTTCATGGACTGACATGGAGCTTTCTGCACAAGTCACCTTGTTCCAGGACGGAAGCAAAGGAGAGATTCCCAAGAGCACTCAGCAACTCCCTTTGTTCTCAATCGAGCTGCTGGGTGTGGAGCAGTTTTGGAAATGTGGCCAGCAGAGATTAGACCTTGCAGGGCTCATTCCCTAGAAAAGAGCCCACTCCCTGCATCTCTCCTCCAGTGACAGATCCCCACTGGTCCACAGGCATCAGGGGGGAGAGAGACAGACAAGGAAAAAGACTCATGGGTGGTTTGGGTCTGTTTCTATTGGACCTTCTCTGCAATTCTGGCACCTGCTTCCCCATCCATCCTTGCCCATGCTCTGCCTTCTCCTCCCACCAGTGCAGAAGCTCCTCTACTTTCCCGTCTCGCCTGGGTTCTGATCCGCCGCTCAGCAACACAGGAATTCCCCTGCTTTCCCGTTTCCTCCCATCCTCTGCTCCTCCTCTCACATCTACTCTGCACCACTGCGCCTCTCCTGTGTTCCTCTTCCCTCAGCCCCGTGCCTTACTACTCAGCTCATCTTTGCGGTGCAGAATTACAAGACCGTTGCCGCAATGACGCATCCAGTCCTGGTGTCCAGGCTTCCGAAAGGACGTGGACAGATGGAAAAAGGTTCAGAACACAGCCGCAAGCCCGCTTCGAGGTCCGGGGAAACCCACCTTACAGCGAGAGACTAAAGAAGCGCTCGTTAGCTTATGCAAGAACAGATGAAGAGGTGCCTTGATCGTGATTTATAAGTACGTCCACAGGGGGAAGATCGGAGAGGGTTCTGTAATCGAGCTGACAAATGCAGAACAAGAACCAAGGGCTGAAAGCTGACGCGGGACAAATTGAGACTAGAGAAAAGGTGCAAATGTCTAACAAGGCGGTTAATTAACTCTTGGAACAACTTACCGAGGGAGGCGGTTGGTTCCCCATCACTTGATGTCTTTAAATAAATGTGGACGTCTCTTTCTGGAATACACACTGTAGCTCAGACAGAAGTGGTGGCCTTGTTCCAGGAATTACTGCATGAATTTTTCTGGCCTGTGCGATGCAGGCGGTCAGGCTATATCAGAGGCCCCCAAACTGTGGTGCGCACCCCCTTAGGGGGACGTGGAGGAACGTCCCGGGGGCATGGACGAACCCAGCCCAGCCCCCATGGGGGCAAGGAGGGAGCGCCATCCAGTCCGGCCCCAGCCCCACCCCCGGCCTTGGCCCTATTAGTGAGGATAATGCATTACTCAGGCCTGTACATTTGCCTGAGATGGAATTTTGGGTCTTGTTTGCCCTTTGATTTTTGATATTTTTATATTCTTACGAATACGTGTGAACAAAGAACAAAGACTCTGCGTGTTACATCTGCCCACAAGCAATTGGGTGAAGAGAGAGAAGAGACAGAGCTAAAGTGTTGCCGGGCAGTGTGGGAGTGTCATATACGAGTGTACACGTGATGGACAGTCCTGCCTCAACTCCCCTCCCGAGATAAGGTAAAGCAACCAGTTGGGGGGTGCGGAGGGGCAGAAGGATAGGAGGGGAAGGTATAAGAAACACTAAAAGGCCAGAGAAATGCCTGTCCCTGACCGAAGCACAACCTCACTCCTCACCCCTCCCCGAGATACAAAAGAGGTGGCACCGAATCCCCCAGACTCAAGACCTTCCGAAACAGAACATGACCATAAATTGTAAGGGGTGGAACCAGGGGCGTGCACTGCAGGGATAATTATGCCTGTTAAGGAAGAGGAAAGGGGGAAGACTGGGAAAAGGTTTTGTGGCATCAGAACTATGGATATGTTTGTGTAATGGGTTGTCGGTGGGCGGGATCGCACCGGGGACCCCTGGAGTTTAGTGCATGAGCTAAAAGCCAGCTGGCTGTTAGCTAAGGCTGTAGAACAGACTCATTAATCTCTAAGTGGTCTCAGGGCCACTAGATGGGACAGACACCACACCCAGGAGGTGTGTGGGTTACACTTGCTTGAAACTAACCCCAGGAAACATCACATTGCCTGCACTTTGGATTTCCGGTCTTCTGCTTTCTGTCTGCATGACAAGAATCAGGGGAGGGGTGAAGGGAAAGCCCCCAACAGACCCCTAGGCCTCCGCTCCCAGCCCTGCCCCCCAGCCTCTGCTCCTGGCCATGGCCCCAACCACATCTCCAGCCCCAACCAAGGCCCTGCTCCTGGCCCCAGCTCCCGACTGCAGCTCCCAGGGCCGGGGGCGCGGGGAGCACAACTTAAAAAGTTTGAGGACTACTGGGCTAGATGATCACTGTGGTCCTTTCTGGTCTTAAATTCTATGACTCTGAAGTAGCTCCCAGACACTGAATCTGAGAAGGGAGAAATGCTTCCACGCGTTTCTGATTCACTCTCCCCTCTCCAGAGCTCGATACGTGGCATTCAGCCTGGGGTCGGTCCATTCAGGCCCCTGTTGTGCTGGATGTGTGCGTTCCTTTGGACACTGCCTGCCAAAGCATGCAAAGCTCCATTGCAGAGACCTGGAGGGTGACCTGGAGTTCAAAAGGGAGCTAGATAGATTCATGGTCCATCAATGGCTATTAGCCAGGATGGGCAGGGATGGTGTCCCTAGCCTCTGTTTGCCCAAAGCTTGGAATGGGCGACAGGGGATGGCTCACTTGATGATTCCCTGTTCTGTTCATTCCCTCTGGGGCACCTGGCATTGGCCACCGTCGGCAGACAGGACACTGGGCTGGATGGACCTTTGGTCTGACCCAATATGGCTGTTCTTATGTTTTTATGACCCACCCTGCTCGCAGCTTGAGCCAAGGCAGAGCTCCTGCAAACGTGGCTCTCTAGCAGAGTTAGACAACGGCAGAGCCAGCCAAACTGCCGGGACAGCGGAACAGCAGGACTGTGTTCAAATGGCACTGAATCCGGAGTGGAATCCTGTACAATGAGTCCTCTCCTCCGCCTCCCAGCTGAGCCCATCGCAAAGGTCAATTTCCAAACCCAGAGGCCAAGAGAGGTGTTTCTAGGGATGTCTGCAATCAGACTTCCGGGCCTGGCCTGGGACAGCTGACTTGGACTGTGGGGCTATCCAATTGGAGAGGGTCTCCCAGCCCTGGCTTCAGCCCAAGCCACAATGTCTGCCCTAGACATACCCTGGGAGGCCTCAGGACAGAACATACGGTCGGATCTTTCCACTGTTCGAGCAGTCAGAAGGCAGTAGGAAGCCACAGAGAGGCCTGGATAAGGAGGAGTTCTGAAGAGACTGCAGTTTTAATAGCCACATCATTTAGACAATGGATTTTTCACGCCCCTGAGAGATGTAGCCATGCTGATGTAAGTGTTCGGCATAGTCCAGCCCTGAGTGTACATCGGAGTCTTGTTGGGGAATTTTCCATTGTTCTAACGCCAGCCCCAGGCAGAGGGAAGGTGGAGAGAACACGTTTTCCCCTGGGCAGCAGTTACTCAGGTCCTGGGAGGCCTCAGCGATCAGCGATTGACCCAGGCCTGGCAGCGATGGGCTTGCAGGCTTGTGGGGTTGCCCAGACCTGGAGGCGTTCCCTGGTGCCGCAATTTCATAACAACAACGCCCCGATAACGTCATGACAGCGAGCACAATTCACGAGCTGCACCCACCCAGCCCCAAATCATCGCACAGGCCTCTGCAGCTGGTGGGCTCGGCATAATTGTGCGCTGCAGGTCAGAAACCTGTCGCTCAGAGGGGATCTGTCCCCTGCCCCATCACCAGCGGATTTCCGCAGCATGTCAGGGCAGCCCAACGCTCTCATTCAGACCTGCCTTTCAGAACAGACATTTTAAGATTCTCAAGTAGATTTCGGCCTCTTGATCCACTTGGGGTCCTTCAGTGGCGCTCTGCCGATTCACCCCCACTGGGGATCTGGTCCTACCTGATGTTCTTCAGCGTGCAACGTCAGTCTGTTGCCGAGACAGTGCCCCACTTCATGGGAAGCTCTGGGGTGCTAACCTCACTGTGGCTAAGAGGAAAGACCCAACTGTTGAGGTCACAAACTGAGCAATAAAGATAGCACTCAGGATATGCCTACTCTGCAGTCAGACACCCCTGGCTGGCCCGTGCCAGCTCCCTTGGGCTCAGGGGCTTGGGCTAAGGGGGGGTTTAACTGCGGTGCAGATGTTCGGGCTCGGCTGCAGCCTGAGCTCTGGGATCCTCCCACCTGGCAAGTTTTTAATCGCAGTGTAGACAGCCCCTCAGTCAAGCAGCCGCCAACTGCTCCATCCAAAATGAAACAATCGAGCTGTCAAAGTGAATGACAATGGAGCCTTCTCCTTCAGCGCCACCATAAACACCCCCCTGCGCAGCGCTCCCGAACCAAGGCTGTACAAATATCGCCGGCTTGTGGCTGCAGAATTAGAGTCGGTTGCCTGGGCATGTGTTTCTTCTTTAAGGGATGGAGCGATTCAGCACCCGGCCATTCCCCCTTCAGACAATGTGCGGGGGCTGACTGAGAAATCAGCCTTTGCTCCAGGGCTATTCGAGATGTAATATCATTGCTTGCTAAATTAGGCCAGTTGCCAATTCGACCCCCTGCTCTTTAAACAGGGAGCTGCTTGCACAAATCTAATTTGAGTGAAAGCGATTTCAGAGGGTGTTGGGCTTAGCTGAGTTTTGCTCATAACGGCAGCCTTCCGCTCGCATTTGCAAATTCATTTTTTTCCAATTTGCAGGGCTACGTTTCACAGGCCATCAGCACCGTGGGGAACAGCCTGCGCCCGACCAGATCCACATGGCTCCGGGGGTTTGCAATGTCTTCTCAAGGGAGCGCAGGGCTCCTGCGATTCAGATGTGGAAAACGGAGGGCTCCCCGCGCCTGGCAGGTGGGCTTTGGAAGCAGAGCGTCCCCATGGAAAACTGCGCCCCTCGAAAGATCTCACGGCTGCTCCGGCTCCCGAAATTCAGCGTCTGTGGCGACGTCCCACGGTGGGTCGAGTTAGGGCGCGTGCAGAAGGTTCAAAGGAATAAATGGTGCAAACGCCAGCGGCACGGAGGCCGTCACAGTTACTGCAAAGTTCAACCTGGCAGCTCCCAGCCCAGCCCCTAGGGTTTTACAGCTAATCCTGCCTTGTGGGGAACCCTCCACACCTTCTGCCACAGGGTGCATCTCCACCCAGCCTTCCCTCTGCAGCCAGCTCCCAGCCTGCCGCCCCTGCTCCCACGCAGCCTCTGGCTCCGGTCCCGGGTGAGCCCAGGTCTATCTCCCCTCCCTGGTGCGTCTGCCCGCGGAGCCCTCTGCTGGCTGCTGTAGCACCGGGGGTGGGCAGAACGCAGCGATGAGCCAGTGGGCTCATTACGCCATTTTACAACAGGGCGAACGGAGGTTATGTGACTTCCCACCACGAGTTAGTGATAGAGCCATGACTAGAACCCAGGAGTCCTAACTACCCATCCTCTGCTCTAACCACTACACCCCACTCCCTCTCAACACACTTCCCTTTGTCTAGGCCCCAGATCTACACTACTCGGCAGGGTCCCTTCGACCCGTGTGTCTCACTGTTTATCGGCGGCGTTTGCAAAGCACCCATCCCCAGGCCACGACAGTTCCAGTAGCCTGCTGCATGCACACAAGGAGCCGTAACAGCCTTTCCCTTGAGCGTAGAGTCACTGTGGCATGCAGTGCCCCTCTGTCTAGCCTCCTTTGCCCCCACAAAAGGTGCATATTGACATGTCGAGAAGGGGGGGCGCTCATAGGAAAACCCTGGCCACCCACCCACTAGCATTTCTGGGCGCTGGGAAGGGGAAAGTCCATCCACTGAGAACCCGCCGCCCCCCACAATGTCTGTGGGGTTTAAGGTTGATAACAAGGCTCCCAGCAGCAATTCCTCCCACTGCGTATTTCTCCCTGTGCTGGAGCAGCGCACTAGCCTGCAGCTGGACGACGGCAAAGCTCCCCGAGTGGCCGGCACCAGGACTCAGCGCCGGTGATGTGTCTCCATTAGAGCACTCGGCAAAGGGGGCTGGATTTGAAACGCAGCTCGCCTCGCCCACCGCAGTGCCATCGACTGGCCCCCATCACCACAGTCCCTGGGCAGCTCACAAACTTGAATGTCTTTAACGTCACAGTGCCCCTGCGAGGCAGGGCAGTGCTATTCCCCCCTAATTCACAGGCGGGAAACTGAGGCACAAAGTGACTTCCCTACGGTCAAACAGGACATTTGCAGCAGAGCAGGCAATTGAACGTGGGTCTCCAGAGTCCTAGCCTTAGGCAGCCGGCCACCCACCCCCTGCTAACACACGCTTCTAGGGCAGGCTCAGGAAAGGGTTCACGGGGTCCCTCCTGCAGAGGGAAGCAAAGGAAGGACTCCACATTTGCTCTGGTTTAAAGGGTTATTCACACTGAAGAGGCTTTAAATCTAATATCTGTGCAAGATTTAAAGTGACCGACCATGTTAAACCAGGGCATGCGGGAGGAGACCAGAAGAGGAGGGTGCGGTGAGAATCTAGAGCAACTGGGTTGTTTCACTACAATTCACCCTGGACTAAGATATGGGAGAGCGGCTGGCTCCATAGAAATCCCGCTCGGGAAAGAGGCGGTACCATTAGCCGCAAATTGCTCTGCGCTGGTGCCGTGTTATATTGTCGCTTGACAGGGTAATTGGCAGCTCGCTTTTATTACACGGTATAAGGATCATTCTGTGCTTTAGACCCTCGCTGACTAATTCGTGTGTGGGGCTGAAAATCAAGCCTGTTCCTCTTAACTGTGCATGAGACAAAGGCCAGGCACTTTCCAGAGCGGAGCTGTCAACTGCGGAGCCCTGAGGGGTCAAGTGAACTCCCTGGGCATTCGCAATCCAGTTTTACGGCCGCGCAAAGTGGCTAAAGCTTTGCTGTTCCAGAAAGACGATATTTCAGCTAGTGCCTGGGATTGCAGGAAGCGGATCCTGGAAAAGGTGAGCTGCTTGGGTACAGCCTTTCCCTCCAGGCGGCAGGCAGCTCTGTGGAGCTAGAAAGGAGAGAGCTGCGTTTGTGCAGTGCCACAAGCTATTTCTTATGTTCCCGTGCCCTGCACCTTTCGATGTCTAAGGGTGAGTGTGCTCTGCAGCCCGAGGTGTGATTGCAGCATGTGCAGACATAAGCCAGCTCTCTTTGCTCTAGCGAGTTCAAAGCCAGCTAAAGGAACAATAGCAGTGAAGCTAGGGCAGCATGGGCGGCTGCCCGACTGGCCTTGCCCACCTGGGAGCTTGGGTACGTGCTTGGGTGACTGCTGCCTGGACCCATGCAGCTAGAACAAAGCTAGCGCGGGTCTGCCGACGCGTGCTGAAGTCACACCTCTCGCCTGCAGCATGGACAGACCTCGTGTCAAGGGGCGGCTGCCATTTTGTTGTCAGAGTCACTGCAGCGCGCTACCCAGGAGACACACGCACCGCTGTGCGCTCTCACAGAGACTTGACGTTTGTTCTTTCTTCTCATTTTCTTTAACGTAAAGTGAAGTCACTTTAGACTGAATTTTGCTCTGTGGGGATCCCATTCTGTGTGGGCAGTCCAAGAGGCACAGCACGGAAAGCACGGTCCAGGGGTAGTCACACTGTCTTTCCACCCTCCAGATAGTGGGTGGTTCGGGGAGGCACATAGGCAAGTTAGAGCAGTCCCTTGCCGCTCTGACAGCAGCCCTTGCCAGGCATCCATGCAGCGCAGTATCACCCTAACGCCATGCACTATGGGCCCGCCCCCACATGCCCTCAATCCACTCTCAGCGCCATTCCTTATTCCAGGGCCTGGCGTACCACGGCACAGGGCTGCCTGGCCTTATTCTGGGCCTTCACCGGGTGAATCCTTTCCTGGCTAGTTCCAGTGCCTCAGGGTCCCCTGCACGCAGCAGGAACAGGGGACAGAATCCATCCAAAGCATGGAGACACAGTAGCAATGAATCCCCGATTTGCACGGTCCGTTTTCAGCCGGAGCCTTGAAGAGAGTTTGAGTTCAGAACCGTACAACTATTTCCTGGGGGATGGGGGTTGAGCTCTTATAAATCCAGATAAAACTTGGTCTTTTAGAGGCCGATCTGGCCGCTGACTGGCCCCCTCCTCAAGAGAAACTCGCCATGCGCTATTGGAACCTGCTCTTATATATACCAGCAGACTGCTCCGCGGCACTCCCTGGCAGAGAGCCTCTCCCGCACTGAAAGCTTGTCTACACTAGAACATTATTGCAAACGAAGGGAGGGGTGAATTTAAGGCCCAATCGCTGTTCCAGAACAACTCCATGTGTGGATGCTTGTAGCGAGGTCAAAGAGTCACTGGCGCACGGCGCCTCCTGCTGGTCATCTGGGAATTAGCTCTTTTCCAGCCCTGGAGCGCCCTCTGCTGGCCGGTATCTCACCTGCCTCAGGCCCTGTGTCCCTCTCGGACCCCGATGCCCTTTACTTTGGGGTTCTGCCCCAGCAGTACTCCCACAATCTGGGGGGAACTCCAAACCCTCTAAACCCACCTTGCCTCAGTGGCTACTGCCAGTTGTCATCTAGCCCCCGCTCCCCGGGGCAGACTGCAGTCTGTCATGGCCACTTATCACTGGCAAGGGGGTTGGACCACCTGCCTCTGCCTATTCCCAGACTTCATCTCTGTAGCCCCAGTACCTTTGTAGGCCTTCACCGAGGGCTGCAGCCTGGGGATTTACCAGGCTGGAGCTCCCCAGCTCCTCTTGCCCTTCCCCAACGCTGCTCTGCTCCAGGTACCTTCCTCTCAGGCAGCCAGGCCCTTCCCACTCCAGGGCTAGGGTGAGACTCCTCTGTCTCCTGGCCCCACAACCCTTTTATCCAGGGGCCAACTACCTCGCCAGCCTCCCTCAGCTGCTCTTAATCCCTTTTACCTTGGAGTGGGGCAGCCGCCCCACTCCAATGCTCTTATTGCAGAGCACGAGTGGCGCCTCTCTCACACCCTCCCTAGACTTTCAAAGTGGATTAAGCTAGACAGGAACAAGGCACGTGTGTTCTGGAATAAGAGTGTCCACACAGGGAGTTAATCAGTATCATTAGCTTCATTCCACGGATGCTTGCCCAAGATCAGCCCCCGCCCCCCAGTTAGTGACAGGGCCGTGCATAGGACACAGGTTTTCTGACTCTCTGCTGGCTGCCTTACCCACAAAGGTATCTTTCCTCTCAGCTCTGCTGGGGACACAAGACATGCGCATTTCATAACTCCTGTTAATCATGAACTCTAAAGTCCATTTCCACAACCCGTTCACTCATCAGCTCCCCCTTCCAAAGGCTGCCAGCAAGGAAGCCTATTGGAAGCAATTATACTGATGTTTTTAGCAGCCAATTTTCCCTGGTAGATATTAAGTCAGGCCGAAAGCAACGAGCCCTGAGTCCAACTTTATTGGAACGGCTTGTTACAACAATTCTCCCCCAACTGGGTGGCTTGTGACGGTTTTATTCCTTTCTCACGTCGACAACGGTTGTCGGCAATCTGGCAGCTTGGAGCACCCCTGAACAATTGTCGTCATTGTTATTTCCCCGGCTGAATCTAAATGTATGAATATTAATGCGATTCGTGTTCGCCGTGAGGTTGACAATATCAGGAAAGCTTTTCTCCCCCGCCTCCCCGTGAGCATTGTCCTGCCTCTGCATTGTTATCCCAGATTTAGAACAGTTCTTCGCCTCCTAAAGAAAGGGATCTGCTGTGAGCTGGAGTCCTTCTAGCTGCCAACAAATTAAAGTGAGGGGGGAATTCAGCATGTGCAGTAACACAGCCAGAACAGTAGCAGAGAGAAAGAGAAAAACATTCTTCCCAGACCTATGCTGAGGAGCGGTGCCAGCAGCACTGGGTGCAGGCTGCATTATTGAATTTCTACATAAACCACCTATTTTTTCCCATACAAGAGAGTCACATAACACCAAACACAGCCCCCCTGGGGCAGCGTCCTCCCAGGAACCATGGGCACCGAGGAAGGAGCATTTCGAAGGATCACTAGGATATGACAAAGCCCTGGCTGGGATGATTTAGTTGGGGTTGGTCCTGCTTTGAGCAGGGGGTTGGACTAGATGACCTCCTGAGGTCTCTTCCAACCCTAATCTTCTATGATTCTATGCTAATATGATTGCTTATGGTGGAACTTCATGCCATGGGGCGTGACTATCCCTGCCAAGATTTCAGAGATCACTGTAGAGCATTGTTTCCTGCAGCAGGGCTGGCCCGTAGGACCCCTTCTCCCAGCATTAGGCGTGTGCTCTTGCTTCAGAAAGCATCAGGCCACAGAGCAGGGGGCTGGCTGGTGCATGGGCTGGCCCTGGAGACAGACTGGGTCTGATTCGTGCAGCCACCCTGCTAGGGAGAGTGGGGTTTGCAGCCGCCCTCCCAGCTGTTTGTGTTTAGAGAGCCTTTTAGGGAAAGAGAGTTTGGGGGCATCAGGAAGCAGCCAGCAGGACCCGACCGAGAGCCAAACAGCTGGCAAACGCCTCTCCGTCAAGGGAGCCAGTATCAATGCAGCCAGGAGTTCTGATTGCTCCTGCCAGTGCCACCTTGGCGCTCTCTGAATGGAATCAGAAGCCCCTCCCATTTACACAAGCACCAACCCCTGCCAGGAGCTGGCTAATCCAATCAACTGCACCCCAGGGGTTCGAGGGAAACAGGAGCCCAGAGCTCCACACCCCACAGCTTCTACCACCTCCCCTGCCGAATGCAGCCCTCACACAAGGGACTGCGAGCTAAGCCACCACACAGGACTCGTTTCAGTTGAAGGAAAGAACAAAGCTACTCCCAGTCTATCCATCTTATGTGCTTATATGGCTTCCGTTCCCGCCAGTATCTGAACACCTCACCTACGAGGTGGGGCAGGCCTGTTATCCCCATTGTACAGGGGGAAACTGAGGCACGGAGCGATGACGTGACTTGCGCAAGTTCGCATAGGAAGCCTGTAGCAGAGCAGGGACTTGAGGTCTCCTGAGTGTCAGGGCAGTGCTCTAACCACTGGACCATCCTTCCTTTCTGAATGAGGTCCCCTACCTCTCTCCCCACCAGGGGTCTGTCTGCACCTCCACATGGTCAAAGGCTTCTGGCTGAGAGGTCAAACAAAATCAGTAGAGCGGGTCAGCATTTTTCAACCAAAAACTCCCCACCACCACCAAGAAAATGGGGTTTAATCAAAAAACACTATTTTCCCCTAGGAAGATGTCATTTTCAGTGACATTTTTCAATGGGAAGTGCAAATAGAAAAGTATGAATTACAAATTTCCATTCAAAATGGAATGACATTTGTTTGAGTTTCTCAAAAAAAGAAATAAAACTAAGAACGGTTTGGCATTTCAGAATTGGGGATTTTTGTTTCTCCCCCTGTCAAGGCTGAATCCCCACTTTGGCACTCCGAGTGCCGAAGTGGGGCCCACAAGGATTCTAAAATTAATACTGGCCACTCCAGGCTTGTATCAAACTCCCAAGGTTACAGCTTCTCTCTAACCTTGGCTTGGTAAACGCTGCCACCACCCAAATGCAAAAAGACCCCTTGGACCCAGGAAGGAGCATTTGGGAATTCCTCCCTGTGGGGTACCCTCAAGCCCTTTCACCCCCCCCCCCCTTCAGGGAGGAGCTGAGAAAGAAAACAAAACAAATTAGCTGTTGCCACCAGCTAATCAAACCACATGCACAAACCTCTTAGGACACCAAAAATCCAATCCTGTTCTTAAAAACGGTAAATTGTATTAAAAACAAAAAGGAAAAAATTACAGCTAGAACTTCGGCTTTTGCTAGATTTTAAAAGAGCAATTTCAAAAATCAAGCACCCAAAAGAGCTTTCTTGGGGGTTCAGCTTAAAGGTTATAAACAAACAAAAGCATCTGGGGTTAGCACAGAGAAGTCCACAAGTCAATAAGAAATAAAAGAAATCACCCTGATCGTTTCTTTTTCGACATTCCCTAATATTACTTATATAACTGAGGCTTCCAATAAGTAGATTCGAGGTATGAATTGATCATCTATAATCACACCTAGCTTAAGCTGCTTACAGCATTGCTGCTCCGGCCCTGCAGCCCAGAACAACAGACAAAGGGAAAGTTTCTTTCCCAATTTTAAAAAGTTCTACCTTCCCATTGGCTCTTTTTGTGAGGTGCCCACTCCTTGTCTTTTACCTGTGGGCTTGTTAACCCTTTACAGGTCAAACAAGCAGAGTCCCCTTTTTTCTACAGAATTTTTATTATTAATAATAATAACAATAGTAATAGGTGCTTATCTAGTATTTTTCCTCTGTAGATCTCAAAGCACTGTACAAAGCGGGTCAGGATCACCATCATCTTCATTTTACAATTAGGGAAACTGAGGCATGGCTCAGGGGAGTGATTTGTCCAAGGTCACCCAGCAGGGCAGTGGACCAGAAATTCCAAAATTTCAACTTTTTGTTCTGATTTGGAATGAAAACATGTTTCCAAAAGGTCAGAATTTCCCACCCGACAGAAACTCCATTTTCCAGCCAGCTCTAAACACGCTTTTCCATTTGGGATCCCAGCCAGGATGACAGAACAAAACTCTGCTGGCAAAGAACCATGCTGGGTCTGCATGGAAAACCCCAGGCTGCTAGTGCCAACAGCCGGCTGAGCACACAGCTCAGAAGTTCAATCCAACGCGAGCTAGAAGAGACATCGGGAAATGTGCTTCCCCCACCTCAAGCGGCTGCAGCAATAGGATCAAAGGGGCAGCTGGGTTTTATCGGCCCCCTCACCCTTGCTTCTATGTCGAGGTCAAGCTGATAGCAGTCAGGCAGGCCGGGTGATGGTAGAGCACAGCAGCAGATGAATAGTGCTAGAGTTGTAGCAATAAGATCATCTTTGCACGCAAGCGATGTCACAGCTAGCAATATTCTCTGTAGGGGGCGCTCTCCCATGTTGCTTTTTGTGCAACTCAGACTCCTCTTCCACAGGGTCTGAACATCTATGATGAAGAGTCATAGCTGACAATAAAGAGAACGTGTCTGGGGCTTGTTAGTCTATGTACGCTCATCACCATGGTCTCAGCCCCTCACAATGGCTTTCATCCATTAGCAACGGGGATAATTCTTCCCATGTCCTAGGGGATTTGTGATTTTATCCTCCCTGAACAGCTGGGAGGTACGAACGGTTTAGTCTCACTTTACAGAGTACAGCACCTAGCACTTGCCCAAAATCATGAAGGAAGATTGTGGCGGGGACAGCACTGAATTTAGGGCTCTCAAGGCCACGCCCAGTGCCCCAGCAGCTGGACCGTTCCTCCAGCGACAGCAAGTTGGACATTTTCGGACAGAACGTTGTTCCATCAGAGGGTGACGATTTGTCGAAACCGGCTAATGAAAATGTCTCGATTCAGACAAAATTTTGTTTTGGGAAGAACGAAAACAAAAAAGCATTGAAATGGTCGACGTGTTTTGTTTTGACCTTTTCGGAGTAGAATGCTTGTGATCTTATGTTTCAAAACCACTTTTTATTTCAAAATTCCCTGAGCTTTTCCTGATTGCCCTATTATGCTGAAGGTAAAAAACATGCAAGAGGAAAAAATTCCCTCTTTGGGCCAAATCCTTGTGGGCTTTTATTCTCCAACATAAAAATGCCCCCAAAGAAAGCACAAACCAGCCTGACTTGATGTTTCTCGTTGCAAGGTCTTTTGAAGACACCATCAAACAGCTGCAGATTCGGCAGTGTGGCATTCTAAGGAGAAGCAGACGCTTGGTGCCTGCATCAGAGATCTCGGCTCCTTCAAGCAATGACTGCCGGGCAACATGCTTCCTCCTGCCGATCCCAACCGTGACACCCCTGGGAAAGGGGAAATCCAGCAACAGCCACCTTACGCAGCAGAGCAGGGAGCAGATTTTTAGGGTAGGCTCTGAGACAGCAGGGTACTCTGCTCTCTGATTTTCTTTAGGCCCCCTCTGGTAAATGAATCCATTCCATGCAGGCCTGCACTGGAATGTCAGCTGGGTCCTAGCGATGGGTTGTGATGGGGCAGCTGTCCCTGACTGGCAGAAAAGGGGTTAAAAGCAGCCCTAGGGAGACTGCGCTGGAGGCAGCCAATTAGAAAGGGGCTGAGAGGAGCAGCCAATCATGGCCCAGCAGGCTCATAAAAGGAGGGCTGCAGGGCAGAGCAGAGATCAGGAGCTGACTGGAGCTTGAGGAGAGAAGACAAGGCTCCTAGCAGGAGGAAGGAGTGCCAGCACCTGGGACAGAGCAGTGCTGCAAGCAGGGACCAGAGGAGCTAGAGAGAACTCCTGGCGGGCTGCTAGGGCCTGCAGGCTGAGGCCCTGAGGTAAGGGCAGAAAAGGGTGCTGGAACCACATGGGAAGTGGCCTGGGACAAAGGGACATCCAGCAGGGGGTGCTGCAGTAGTGAGTTGCACCCCGTCACATGGGGACATGAGCAGGAGCAACCCAGTTTGATGCTGCAGGGAAAACATTTGATTAGGACACATTCCCGCCAAAGGCAATGCTCCCTGTGTCCCCTGCCCCTTCAAAGTCCACCTGCACTTCCAGCTAGCTCTCTCCCTGCATTGTAAATCCTCGCTCTGTGACGGCCGCGTCCCCTGCCCGGGAGCTGGGTGTCACACACAGAGGATTAGAACCTAGGTGGGGAAAAAAACAGAGCAGAAGACAGGCTCTTAGAAGCAAAGATCCTCCGTAAAAACAAACCAGGGCGAGAGGAAAATGGCCATTTTGTAAGTATCCACGGGTCTCCGCCAGGCCTGAAATGCCAGCCTGACCCCCAGCATCCCTGCCTTGGTGCTGGGCATTGTTGGGTCGAGCAGCTATGTAAACCCCAGCTGGACGCTGTCAATCCGTTAGTCAGCCTAATGATTGACCTGCTTGGACAAGATCAGATCAGACCATGTGACCAGTGGAGATTATGATCCATGCCAAATAAAGTGAGGCACATGAAGCATATGGTGCCAGCTCGTCTGCTCCTAGTCCGTTGCAGGGAGAGATACCTTGAGCAAATAAATAACCGATCGT
The DNA here is from genome assembly GCF_013100865.1 of Trachemys scripta elegans. Taxonomy (NCBI): domain Eukaryota; kingdom Metazoa; phylum Chordata; order Testudines; family Emydidae; genus Trachemys; species Trachemys scripta. The sequence continues at coordinate 4,852,792 of NC_048320.1, read as the reverse complement.
TGCAGGATTGAAACTCTTGGTCGAGATACATCACTGCAACACGCAGCCATGGAGGGAGGCTGATGTGAGGAGGAGACGGTTGTGCCATCCACGGCCCAGAAAAGCAATGCCTGTCTGACTGTCTGGCGCGCTCTTGTTGAGTTTACACTTTTACGGTGCTACAAATGACAGGGGTTCTGTTCCCTTTGTTTCTTTTCGCCTCGGCGGTGTTGAGGCAGAGTAACCAGGGCCGGCTCCAGGGTTTTGGCCGCCCCAAGCAGCCAAACAAACAAACAAAACAAAACAAAAAAAAAGCCGCGATTGCGATTGCGATCTGCGGCGGCAATTCGGCGGGAGGTCCTTCGCTCCGAGCAGGAGTGAGGGACCGTCTGCCGAATTGCCGCCGAACAGCTGGACGTGCCGCCCCTCTCTGAAGTGGCCGCCCCAAGCACTTGCTTGGGAAGCTGGTGCCTGGAGCAGGCCCTGAGAGTAACATCCCAAATGCAGGGAATGGGTGGCCGTCAGCTGTGCGGATCGGCTGCTGTAATTGACGTAAAAGCGTAGGAGGTGGCGGTGAAGGGTTTGCGTTGGAGTACAAAGCTTATGCAGCCAGGGGATGTGTTACTTTGGGTTCAGATGGAGCTGGAAGGGGAAGCACCGGAGTGCGTTATCAGCCGTGCTGTAGGCAACAGGAACTGACTAGTATTACCCTGCTTTTCAGGGTTTGGGTGGGTGGGCATGTCCTGCAGCAGCCTCCATTGGCACTAGACTCGGGTGATGCTCGCTGGCATACAGCGGACCACCAGGCTCTCCCAGATCCTCAGACACAAGGCTGCCATGTTTGGGCAGCGGAGAAAATGTTGGCTGTTACAATCACACTCTGTTCCTTGATGATGGCTACGAACAAAGGGATCAAAGTCTCTGGTCTCTTAGTCACACCTTTGCCTCACTCAGTTATGACCCTAAGGTTTTGTACCTTTCATTGTCTGGCCGCTTCTCAGGTGGGAATTGTCTCACTTTGATTTTGTGCTTACCTCCCCGTCCATCATTGTCATAGGCAGGGTCCTGTAGGGGGCAGGGCACCGGCCCTGATAGTAGGAAACCTGATTTCAATTCCAGTGCAACTACAGCTTTCCTGTGCCATGTTAGGCAAGTCACTTCAGCACCCTTGTGCCTCAGTTTCCCCACCCATAGAAGGAGTATAATGCTTCCATATGGCATAGGGGTGTTGACAGGATACACCCCAGTCACTAACTGGGAGATGCTCGGATATTACAGCAACAGGGGCTGCCTAAGCCGATGCCTCTCCTCTGAAGCCTGTATTGCAAGCTCTATAGTGCAGAGCCGTTCTCTTCGCCGTATGTTTGTACCGTACCCAGCACAACGGGGCAAAGTGCCGCAGCAGGACAAGTTCATGAAAATAATGGCACGGCGCCTGCTTTATGCACCCTCGTGGGTTAGTGAGTCTCCCCTGTTGGCTGTCGGATGAACATGGAAGAGCCTGGGAGCCTTGCTTCTTATATGACGCGTTCTCGGTTACGTTCACAGCACCTACTGTGAGGCTAGTGGCAGTGCAGCCTGCCCTTGACACCCATGTTTCCATTACCTGCTCTATGGAGTATCCTGCTCTGGAACCTAACATCCCATAGGTGCATTCAGGTCTCTCGAGGCCTGTGGCATCCGTGCGCCAGGAATGTCTCCTGCCGGGGAAATAGCAGGCTGCCCACCTACATCCAGCTTGGCACATGTGCCCTGTGTCTCCTGTGTGCGCAGGCACAAAGCCATGCTGACAGATGGGCCGTGTAGGCCTTGCATTTCAGCCCTATTTACTTTGTATCTAAGTAAGCAGGGCTGAGATGCAAGGCCTATAGGCTGAGGCCTGTATGATTTTAGCTTAGCCATACTAGGCCTTGAAGGAAAAACAATTGCTGCTATAAGTAACCAACCAAAGAATAACCTGATGCCCTAAGATTACGGGAAAAGATGTGCCAATGGGTAATATGGCAAGAAATTCACAGTAAAAGTAATTGTTTGCTTACAAGCTACATGGTAATCACATTTTCCTAACAGATGCCCTAACCATGCTAATAAGGTATAATAAGAATCACATTATAAAAGAGCAACAGAGGGTCCTGTGGCACCTTTAAGACTAACAGAGGTATTGGAGCATAAGCTTTTGTGGGTGAATACCCACTTCATCAGACACATCAGATTGTGTCTGATGAAGTGGGCATTCACCCACGAAAGCTTATGCTCCAATACCTCTGTTAATCTTAAAGGTGCCACAGGACCCTCTGTTGCTTTTTACAGATTCAGACTAACACAGCTCCCCCTCTGATTATAAAAGAGGGTGCCTGAAGCTCCCTGTGGAAAACTGCAGCAGAAACCATCCCTCTACTGCTGATCAATCCACGAGAGACCCATCAGACCCCGTTAAGGATGTGAGGATAACTATATTTGGAACTTGTGCGTAGGTCTGTATCAAATTTCGATACGTTTGGGTAATCATAACTTGAACTGTAACTTTAATAAAACCAGACCTTGAACGTGTGTGTGTGGTCACTATCCTTGGTCTTTATGTGTTCCTAGAGACTCTCAATCTGAAGCAAGTAGCAAAGGTGACTTTCACTCTGTTAGACGTAAAACTGTAGCAACCGGAGCCGAACCCATGGTGGTGTAATATCCCGTTACGAAATGCACGTTAAATAAAATAAAAGGCTGCAGCCCAAAGGGGAAGGAGACAAAGGACGGCGTAAGGGTATCGGCTAGATGTGAGGAAGACAGACTCCCGAGCTAGCCACGTCAGAGCAGCAGCCGCAGTATCTGAGCTTTCTCGGCAGCTGCCCTGGGCGCAATCTGCCAGCGGTACCAGAGGGGATTAGTGCTGAGAAAATGACAACGTCACTGCCTCATGCAGCCATGGATGTGAGCATGGCTTTGTGGGCACTATATACTACTAGGTTCTACTCCACGTTTTGCAGCTGGGTGACCTTGTGACATCATGTCCCCCTTCCATGCCTCAGTTTCCCCATCTTTAAAATGGAGTTGATGATACTGGCCTCCTTGGCACAGAGCTACTGATGAAAAGCACTAGGTGATGGTGGTATTATTACTATAAAAGCATCACGTGGCTGCCCGCATCACGGGTCTTCTGCAGAGCCAGAGAGCGCAGCCACGCTCGGGTCTCTACACACAGGGGAGTGGGTGGCGCTGAGCGGGCACAGAGGGGCGCGTAAGCTGTGCCAGGACTGGTGTGGATTCCGTCCATCCTGACGCAAAGATGGAACCATGGACCAAAACCTCTGGCAATCTGAATCACAATCCAGTTCCTGGCCTATTCATGGGACAAGGTTTGGGACAATGCCACAAATCAGCAGAGGCCACACTCCCAACTAGGTAGGGTTGCCAGGTGTCTGGTTTTTGACCAGAACACCTGGTTGAAAAGGGACCCTGGGGGCTCTGGTCAGCACTGCTGACCAGGCTGTTAAAAGTCCGGTTGGTGGTGCAGCAGGGCTAATGTAGGCTCCTTGCCTGCCCTCGCTTTGCGCACCTTGCTGGAAGCGGCCGGCATAGACTCATAGACTTTAAGGTCAGAAGGGACCATTATGATCATCTGGTCTGACCCCCTGCATGCTGCAGGCCACAAAACCCTTCCCTGGACTCTGCCGTTGAAGTCCCCAATCCTGTGTTTTAGTGACTTCAATCGGTAGAGACCCTCCTGCTAGTGATCCCTGCCCCATGCTGTGGAGGAAGGCGAAAAACCTCCAGAGGCTCAGCCAATCTACCCTGGAGGAAAATTCCTTCCCGACCCCAAATATGGCGATCAGTAAGACCCCGAGCATGTAGGCAAGAGTCTCTAGCCTGACCCCTGTTAGCCATTATACTATTTACGTACCATTGCTTGGTATTCCTTGGCTACTATGTTTTACTATTAAACCATTCCCTCCATAAACTTATCTAACTTAATCTTAAAACCAGACAGGTCCTTCGCCCCCACCGTTTCCCTCGAAAGGCCGTTCCAATATTTCACCCCTCTGACGGTCAGAAACCTTCGTCTAATTTCAAGCCTGAACTTCCCCATGGCCAGTTTATATCCATTTGATCTCGTGTCCACATTAGTACTAAGCTGGAATAATTCCTCTCCCTCCCTTGTATTTATCCCTCTGATATATTTAAAGATAGCAATCATATCCCCCCTCAGCCTTCTCTTTGTCAGACTAAACAACCCAAGCTCCTCTAGTCTCCTTTCGTATGACAGGTTTTCCATTCCTCTGATCATCCTAGTCGCCCTTCTCTGCACCCGTTCCAGTTTGAGTTCATCTTTTTTAAACATGGCAGACCAGAACTGCACACAGTATTCCAAATGAGGTCTCACCAGCGCCTTATACAACGGAAGCAGGACCTCCTTATCCCTACTAGATATACCTCGCCTAATGCATCCCAAGACCGCATTGGCTTTTTTCACCGCCACGTCACATTGCCGACTCACAGGGCAACCAGGGAAGCTCCACATGGTGTCCCTGCCCCCCAGGGCCGGCTCTGCAGCTCCCATTGGCCGGGAACCACTGCCAATGGGAGCTGTGGGGGCGGTGCCTGCAGGCACAGGCAGCATGCACCGCGCAGAGCCAGTGCCAACGAGGCAAGGGGGAAGCTGGTACAAATTACCGGGTCCCAGCGGTCTGGAAGGGGGCCCGGGGCCCAGCTTCCCCAGCTTCGTTGGCCCTGTTTAGCCAGTCTGCCCTTGCTGGGGGGCCCAAAAAAATTTTTTCTCCGGGGCCCGAACCCGCTCTCAGTGGCCCTGCACAGAGCCACCTGTCCGTACCTCTGCCTAGGGGCCAAACATGCTGGCCACTTTCATGAGGAGCACGGAGCCTGCCTTAGCCCCCGCTGCACCACCAGGCAGGAGTCACCTAAGATAACTGCCACCTGGCCGGAGCCCCCACCGCAAACCCCTTCCCCTGGGTTGGAACCCCCTCCCAGAGCCTGCACCCCCCCTCCTGCACTCCAACCCCTGACCCCAGCCCTGAGCCTCCTCCTGCACTGCAAACCCCTCATCCCTGGTCCCACCCCAGACTCTGCACCCACAGCCAGAGCCCTCCCCCCCTCTGCACCCCAACCCCCTGTCCTAGCCCAGAGCCCCCTCCCACACCCTGAACCCCTCATTTTTGGCCCCACCCCAGAGCCTGCACCCCCAGCTGGAGTCCTCCTGCCCCCCAACCCCAACCCTGAGCCCCCTCCTGCACTGCAAACCTCTCATCCCTGGCCCCACCCCACACTCTGCACCCACAGCCAAAGCCCTCCCCCCCTCCTGCCCCCAACCCCCTGCCACAGCCCAGTGAAAGTGAGTGAGGGTGGAGGAGAGCAAGTAATGGAGGGAAGAGGGCTGGAGTGAGTAGGGGCGGGGCCTCAGATAAGGGGCGAGGCCTCGGGGAAGGGCAGGGGCAGGGGCGGGGCATGGGTCTTTGGTTTTGTGCAATTGGAAAGTTGGCAACCCTACAACTAGGGCTTTGCCATCACCCATGTTAGCTGTGTTTGGAGACTAGCGGCACTGCCCCGTGGTCACCCTTAGATACGGGAGGGAGGATAGACAGAGGGTCAGGGGCTAGCCTGGACTATAGGAGAGTGGGGCTTAATTCCTTCCTTTGCTTCATGTGCCTTGCACAACCTTGGGAAAGTCACTTTCTCTAGCCCTCAGCTCCCCAGCTAGACAGTGGGGGTAACAGTATCAGTGGGCAAAACTCTTGATTTTGGGGAAACTCAGACAGCTGGAAAAGTCCTGCCCTGATCTTAGCAGCAGAGCCCCAGTACAAACGATGGTGGGAGCAACCCCAGGGCTTGGCCCTCGGTGTGGAGTACGGCGACCAGACAGCAAGTGTGAAAAATCAGGACAGGGCATGGGGGGGGGGGGGTAATAGGCGCTTACACAAGACAAAGGCCCAAATATCGGGACTGTCGCTATAAAATCGGGACATCTGGTCACCTTAGTGTGGATGGAGCAGCAGGCACTTGGGCTTGTTGAGCCCTGGGCGCGAGGGAGGGAGCAGGGAGACTGTTTGTGGCTCAGGGAGACCGTAACGGATGTGACACTGGGCACCATGTGAGGCTGCCTGTGTGTGACTAGGGGCACACCAGGGGTCGGTCTGTGACTCAGGGCGCTCTGGGGATTGGTCTGTGCCTGGGTGCGCTCCGGGCAGTGGTCTGTGATGCTGGGTGCACCAGGGCTGGTCTGCGACTCGGGGTGCACCAGGCAGTGGTCTGTGACTTGGGGTGCACCGGGGGTCAGTCTGTGACTTGGGGTGCTCCGGGCAGTGGTCTGTCACTCGAGGCGCTCCGGGGATTGGTCTGTGACTCAGGGTGCTCCGGGCAGTGGTCTGTGACTCGAGGCGCTCTGGGAATTGGTCTGTGACTTGGGGTGCACCGGGGGCTGGTCTGTGACGCGGGGCGCTCTGGGCAGTGGTCTGTGACTCGGCGTGCACTGGGGGCTGGCCTGTGACTCAGGGCGCTCCGGGGGTCGGTCATTTTGAAGGAGCTAGGAGAAGGAGTTGAGTGTGTGACCCTGAGAGGAAGTAGAGAGTCGAGGCTTCTTGGGCACAGAGCTTGCTGGAGGGGCAGACGTGGGGATCTCTGAATAAGGAAGCTGCCTGTTCCCCCCCAGGAGACTCGGGGGGGGGGGGGGAGAGTGCACAAATAAACGAGAACAGGACAAGAATAGATCTGACTCATATCATCAATTTCTCATCCCAATGGAAACAATCTGCAAGTCCCTGACTACTGATTAATAATCAGCCCAAGGATATTAAATAACACCCATCAGAAAAAACCTGAGATGGTTTTGTCTCAGGTCCCAGTCAGGAAAGCAGGCGGGGGCGGGAATTTTGCCCTAACATGGGCAAGAATCAGCTGAACTCAAAAGCTCTAAGCAGCCAAGTGACTTTGCAGCTGTGAGAAGATCTTAGAGTTACTGGAAGGCACCAGAGGAAATTGCCCTTGTAAACTGGGTGTTTGCTGAACGCCGCTACAGGGTTTCAATTATGTATAACAAAATAAGACATCATCGTTGTATTTCCAAGCAGGGGGTTGTTATATAGGTTGCCAATAAAATATTTAAATGCAAAGTGCCTTTCTGCCTGGGAAGCATTTCCCAGCTTTTAGCTTGTGAGTTTGTAACAACTGGTTCCTAGGGTTTGGGCAACTCGATTAATAACCGAACGGTTTCTCCCATTTATGACTCTGGTGCACAGGGAATTTTATCACCCACCTGCATTTGATTGGCTCTCCTGTGTCTCTTAGGCACAGAGTCACAAAAGGCTTCGGGGTTAACGGCAGGCCCCGGGGCTGAAAGCATGTGGAGGGCAAGCGATGGACAGGACCCATGCCAGAGCACCACAAGTGCCGGAGCTGCCCTGCCTGTGACGAGTGGTGAGAAGAGACCTAGACTGAGAAGCTGAGGGCGTGGGGCAGGGCAAATCAGAGGGGAGGATGGAGGTTGTGATGCAGAGCTGGGATGAAGGTCACTGAAAAAGCAGAGAAGGTGGGTGGAGTGAGTCTATGGAGAGCTGTGCAGAGCAGGAGGTTAAGTTTGAACTGGATTTGAGGAGCCAGGGAGGGGGATGGAGGAGAAAGGGGGATGGAGGATGGGTGTGGAACCAGCAAAGGGGAACTGGGAGTTTAGACAAGAAGGCAGCAAAGCTGGGGGAGAAATGGACCAACGATCAGGCCAAAAGAGTCACAGGATCATAAATAACACAGGTCCCAGGATGAGAAAAATCTGAAATGGTTTAGTGTCTTTTTAGGAGTCAAGAATACAAGGGAAAATCATCCCCTAACCTCCGTGGGCAATGATCTGAATCAGAAAGCCCTGACCAGCCACCAAACACGGGGGGATCCAACAAAGGGGCTGGAGAACGGAGGCATGGGCAGTGGATGGAAGAACAGAGCCGCTGAGTGAAGCAAATCTATGGAGGGCTGTGAAGGGGATAGACAGAAAAAAAAGTAAAGGTGAAGCTGGCTTTACCAATGCAGGGACCCTTGTTCTGATGCTTGGTGCCCCCAGCATGGACGTGCCCTGAAGAAGGTCTGTGGGGCCCACGCCAGGGAGGTGCCTGAAGGCGAGAAGCTGGTGAACATGCAGGGTTTGCGTATTCCTCCCGGCCGGACATTTACTTTGCATGCAGGGTTTTAAGACGCATAAAGAGAAACAAGCAGCACACCCGAGAAGATGAGTCTTGTCCAACCTGTCACTATCCATCTCCCCAAGTGTGCGCTGTGGGAATTTTCATTAGCTTTCGGAGGGGAGTCGCGCTGTTCAAATTAATTGACAATTATCCCAAGTGATGCACGCTATTAGTTGTGTTACATGGTTGTTCCCTTTGATGTCCGCATCTTCATCAGGCTCTCTGACTGAAGCTACACTTTTATGCTCATGTGGTTTTTTTTTATTTTAATTCAGCGACGTTCAAAGTGATCCTCTGTGAGCTTGAAATCTGTTCTTAGAGGTTTGTTTAAGAATAATGCACAGAGCAAAAGAAAACAGACGGCCGAGGATAAGGGATGTAGGCCCCGATCCTCAAAGGTATTTGGACGCCTAACTTCCATTGATCCATCCACCTACTGCAACATTCACCGGTGATCTCACGCTCTCCCTGGGTCCAGTCCCCTGGACATCGGTGGGAGGTACATGGGGAAAGGCTTGCAGGGTTGGACCTCCCACATGCCTGGGATTCTCACTGAGGTAGCCCGATGCTACCCTGGCGTACACCTCGCCCTCTCCAGTGGAGTTGTCTCTGAGTCCCTGGACGATGCTCTGGAACTGCTCCCCACAAAGCCAGTCAGGACTCTGGGGAAGTCTCCTCTCTGGGAGCAGACTGTCTCCAGGCAAGAAGCTCACACGGCTTCACCTTCCTGGGTCTGACCTTGGAGTATTCAGCGTATGCCCCTCTGTGCGCTTCCCACAGCGAGTCCAACCAGGCGGGGTCCTGGGGAAGCCAGAGGGTCCTGCACAAACCCCCACTTCGCAGTCAGACGTGACTCTTAGCCAGCCAGTAAAACAGGTATATTAGATGACAGGAACACGGTCTAAAACAGAGCTTGTAGGTACAGAGAACAGGACCCCTCAGCCGGGTCCATTTTGGGGGGCAGTGAGTCAGACACCCACATCTGCACTTCACTCCATGTCCCCAGCTAGCTCCAAACTGACTCCCCCTCCAGCCCCTCCTCCTCTGGGCTTTGTCCCTTTCCTGGGCCAGGAGGTCACCTGATTCTTTTGTTCTCCCACACCTTTAGCTATCTCCTTGCTGGGAGGAAGGGTCCTGGCCATTAGTTGCCAGGAGACAGAGTGTCAGCCATTTATGCACACTGGCTCTTTGCTCTGCAACAATCTCACCCCTTAGAGACTTAAGAAATGCATAGGGGAAACTGAGGCACCCACACAGTATTCAGAGGAAACATTAAGAACAGTCCCACTTCGTCACAGGAGTCCACAGAGATGCAGAGCTTTAGAACTGCCATAGGAACCTGAGAAGTGACTTCTCCACTGATTCCCTTGAGAGGAGGAAAGCAATACTCACTGCAGCAGGAAATATTGCTCCAGGCGCAGCTCCTACATGACCAATAATGAGGCCTGGCTTTGTTCACTGTATTATTGCTTGACAGCTTTATGCCAGTGGAGACTTTCGCTGAGTTGAAGCTGGTGAAAAGTGCAAAGCAGGCTTAGAGGGCTGGAGGATCAGAGCCAGGGAACATAGTGGTTAACCGTTTCTCTGACAGGGCTGTTCAAAGCCCCGTAGAACTTGATTAGTAGGGATCTTATTCCCCAGTAAATTCTGAGGCTCCCACAACCCATAGAACGGTGATCACTTTCCATTAGAATCGGTAACAGAGCAGCTACCAGCCCTGCATCTCCTCAAGTCCAGAGACCTCTCTGCAGGCTGCCTGCCTGCCTCAGTTTCCCCTCTTCAAGTCTCCTTAATAAACTCCATACAGGCTTCTCCCTTTTCAGACACTGCTCCTTGGGGACTGGGTTAATTAATGTACAAGTTCAGAACAAAAGTCTATAAAGTCAAACGTATAGCAGGCCGCTGGCAGCGCTACCTGGCTGGAGTCTTGTTCCCCTGGCATCTCAGAACTCTCCCACCCCTTCTGCTCTCAGCAGCAGCCTGGAGCTTTCTTACTGTTTCTCACACCACTTCCTTCCACTCTACACTGATCCCTGAACACCCCCCTCTTTCATACAGCTCCCTGCTGCTCTTAATAGACAGTGTCTGCCCTGTAGCAGGCCCCATCCCCAGGCTCTTAATAAGGCAAAAGTGGACTGAACCAGTTCCCTTTTAAAGGGCCAAGAGGCTCTAGGATTTTTCCATAAGCCTGGATATCAAAGCCAGATCCAAACTGCCACCCGGGGCCAGAGACTTGAAGCCATTTTATCAAACAGGGGAAGTAATTTGCAGGATCAAGCTCCCTGGGGGCAGTTTCTCGGTGCAGGTTTGCCTGCCAGCCTGCTGTCATGGGAAATTAAAGGCATAAAGCCAACCCATGCTCTAGCCCTTTCCTTTGAAATCCCAGTGCAAATGGAATAACTCAGTTATCTAGTTATTTAGCGGCTCCAGCCAGACCTCACTCGCAGAGGGGTTTCAAAACAAACTCCTGAACGCATTAAAAAAAACACCCAAGCAATTTATCTTGCTCCGACACTCTTCATGTTTATGGTGAGCCATGCTGCCAATTATGAAGGGCGCAACATTCCTACGAACATCTATGACTGTAATTCACACGTGCACACCAAATCCTCTCCTCCACAGCCTGTGTGTGTCTGGGAAAGGTCAGCTGTGCCACAGGACAATGTCTAGACAGAACGACACCCCCTTCGGGATGCCGCGGTGGGACGCAAGCTCACTGCTGGCATCACCCACATATCCCAAGCTCCATGCTAACCTCATCCTGGCCAGTCCCACATGGGTGTAATCAAAGCACAGCAAATATCAACCCCCCTTTGGAGAGGGCTGCGTATCCACACGGAACATCTTCTACAAGCACAACTTCCCATCCAGCCATCTGTACATGCAGACGGACACTCGAGCACAGATGCAGCTGGCATTGGGCATAAGGACACAAAGATGTGGGCAGGGATACCATGCCACAGGAACCCTCAGGGGCTGGCATCTGTATGTTACAGAGTGATCTACACAGAGAGCGATGTTCAGCCTCCAGTTCTCCAAAACACACCATCTTTGCTCCTGAGAGGAGAGTCCCATACAAACTATAAAAGATTTTGTACCTCCACATCTCCTTCAATCTAAGGATCTTCAAAGCCCTTTGGAGACATTAATGAATGAGGTCTCAATACCCCTGGAAGCTCGGAATTATTCTCTCCCTTCTGAGATGAGAAAATTGAGGCTCACAGAGCGGAAGTACTTGCCCAGGGTCACACAGCAGAGTTGAGACTAGCCCTCCCATAACTGTGGTTCTGTTGTGACCAGGATGTGGGTGGTCTCACCTAGTTGTCAAAGCAGGAGTCATAGAATCTCAGGGTTGGAAGGGACCTCAGGAGGTCATCTTGTCCAACCTGCTGCTCAAAGCGGGACCAATCCCCAATTTTTGCCCCATATCCCTAACAGCCCCCTCAAGGATTGAACTCAGAACTCTGGGTTTAGCAGGCCAATCCCTCCCCCCAGGTCAGATATCAAAACTGAGAGCCAGGTATCAGGTGGGGGCAGGCCATCTGGAGATGAACTCCCAGGTGGGGGGAGGGATAGCTCAGTGGTTTGAGCATTGACCTGCTAAACCCAGGGTTGTGAGTTCAATCCTTGAGGGGGCCATCTGGGGCAAAAATCAATACTTGGTCCTGCCTAGGGAAGGCAGGGGGCTGGACTCGATGACCTTTCAAGGTCCGTTCTAGTTCTAGAAGATAGGACATCTCCATTAAATTAACTTAAGAACAGAACCACAGATCAATGACCAGCATCAGGCTGGGCAGGATGCCAGGGAATGAGAAGCACCAGGCGTGGAGCCCAGGTGCACAGCTGGCCCACAGTCCCTGTGCTGGGTTTAAATAGGGGCTGTGGACCAGTGAGAGCCCCCAGTGTTCTCCCAATCAGCTCCTAGGATGGGGGCCCTCTGACTGAACTCAGAGCCTAGTTAGCAGCTCCTTGACTGGCAGGGTGGAACATCTTAGTGTTACAGAGTCTGGAGATGCAGGATGGAAGAATTGTCCCCCCCCCACTCCAATCCCTGATAGGCTCTTTGTGATGCAATTGGTACAAACCCTACAGGAGGGGCACCTGCACTGGAGAGCAGAGTCTTTTGAATATCACAGCTGAACCTGTCCTGAGCCACCTCGTGCTCATGCACCCCTCCCTCAGGCCTCGCACAAGTCAAAGTCCCTGACAGCTGAGTACCCTGAAAATGAGGATGGAGCAGGTTGCGGGACTCACAGTGACAAATCTCAAAGAGTCCCAGTTACTTTAGGGTAAATAACTATTCTCTCTTCTTCAAGTGTGTACCAGTGTGGGTCCTGCCGCAGGTGACTGGCAAGCTGCACCCCCTCTGGATGGTGGGATGAGGACCACCGGCTGTATCAGTCACACAGCAATCGTGACACCGCTCTCCCAGCTGGGGCATCTGCCCTGGGGGCTGAGTCCCGTGCAGGTGTTTGAGGAAGCTCGGTGGGTTACCTGGCAGATTTTGGAAATTGGTCTTTGGGCTCCGGAGGAGTGAGCCCGATGCTCAGAGGGAGCAATACAACAGCCAGCGGGGAACCCAGCACGATTGTTATCCGCTTAGACGTGCTTTGTGATGAGACAGCCTTTGGAATGGCCAGCTACAGCCAGGAGTCAACGGGGAGATTTGGCTCTGTCCGGGTAGGAAAGTGGGGCTCTGGAAACATCCAGCCCACGCTGCGTCCTCTCTCCCAGCGGAGAGCGAGCCTTCAGGGAGAACCCAGGCAAGTGAACTGCTTGAGTGAGAGGGAAACTGGAGACGACCCTGGGAATGAATTTAGGGTGAGGTTTCAACACTGTCTAGTCCTTGTGACACGTTGTGCAGGGACCAGTCGGCCCAGAGCTCCCACACTCTCCTGGCTGACGACTGCCTTCAGCGTAGGAAGAAATAAGGAGCCTTTTGACAGGGGCTTGAAGGGAAGCCCCTGGAGTCTCCAGAGGTCAGTGCTAAGGACCCAGGCAAGAGCAGTATGCAGTGGACCCTTGGAGAATTTTGATACGACTGAGTGAGAGAAGACAGAGCGTGACTGTTAAGCGGAGCACATGCTGAGATGAATCATAATGGAGCGGAATGGAAAACAGCAAGTAATCGAGGATCTTCAGTATTGTAGACTGCACAGGGTCTAGGCCATGCTGGGCCATCCGTACAGAGAACCTCTTCCAATTTGATGGACAAGTCTTTCTGGAGGGCATCTTCCAACTCTGTATCAGGATCTCTGGAGTTGTCCAGAGGAGTCCCTGTCCACGGTACTTAACCAGCCAGCACTGTCAGGGGCAGGGACTTCAACGTCTGGATGGGGTATCTGCCCATGGTGCTGTGAGATCAGGTCTAGGCAGTCCAGGCATCTGTAGCAGATCTGACAGGCAGAACTGCCTTTGCAAGCAGGGAGCTCTGAGAACAATGCATGGTTCTGTCTCGTTTGACTTTGGATATCACCTGGGGGCCACAGAGCTTGGCGGAAAGGAGGCTTTGATTCCACTGCCGAAGGAAGGCTTCTGGTAATGATCCCACGCCACGCCCCCTTTGGAACAAAAGTTCTGACAGTGTCCGTCAGCCAGGGGGATGAGGCCACTGCAAGATGGACAGGATGGCTTAGGGTCTGCCACATGAGCAACAGTTGGCATGAAGTGCCTTATCCTACTGCACAGGGGGTGGGAGCGGGGTTGTACTGGGGGTTAGTCAGATTAATTTAGATTTATTTATTTTTTTGGAATGCCAATAGTCACCAGACACAGATGGAGGACAACGATGTTTTTCATTGAGGATTTCAGACGAACCAAGAGAGTAGCAGGTAGATCATTCGCTGGGTCCCATCCAGCTGCCATGGGCAGTAAGAGGTACCTGAGGGGGGTTGTGTCCCCTCTTTAAGCCCTCACATGGATGCACAAGGAGGCACTGGGTGCACGTGTGGCCTAGGACACAGCTATTCAAAAGCCTCCGACCTGCTCGCATGGGGCTCACGCACACCTACGGCAGAATCCACACCGACATGTACTTGAAGAAGAGCCCAGATCTTCCAGATCATGTTCCCATGCTGTAGCAACTAGACCATGCTTCTTTGTGGATGCTTCCTGAGGTAACACTGCTGGCCCTTAAAAGGAATGTGACTTTGCCTGGACCCAAAGCTAATACTCCCTCAAAGGGAGCAACTGCATCGGGCATTGTAGACGGCAAGAGAGCAGAGCTGCAGACAAGATAGATCTGGCCTAGTTCTGATTCTCCTTTTCTTCTCCAGTTAGGCAATGACAGGACTTGCTATTAGAGTGGGTCAAAAAAATCAGGATTTTTCTTGTGAACATTTGGGAACAAAAGGCCTTATTGCTAAAACCACATGAGCATTTGATGTTTTGGTTTGGTGGCCAGACCAGGGCGGGAGGGACATTTCTCTAAACCCAGAATGAGAACGTTTTGAATTCTTCGGTTAACCAAAAAAGTGAAAAACAAACATTTTGCCTTCAACCTGAAATGAAACACCGTGTTTTGCTTTTGAGGGCTTTTTCCTTTCCTCTTTTAAAATAAAATGAAACTAGCCACACCCTGAGTCAGTTTCGCAGCCCTGAAGAAGAGCTCTGTGTAAGCTCAAGAGCTTGACTCTCTCACCAACAGAAGTTGGTCTAATAAAAGATATTGCCTCCCACACCTTGTCTCTCTAACATCCTGGGACTGACACGGCTACAACACCACTGCATAGTCCTGGGTAAATAGGAAGCCGACTAACTGCAGTGGGAATGCTCCATCTGGCCAATTCTTATTTAAAATAACAAATGAAAAGAGCATCTGCTGGTGTAGGATTTAGAGACGCTAAGGCATAATTTTCATTAAGAGGGTGGTGAAGCACTGGAATGGATTACCTAAAGAGGTGGTGGAATCTCCTTCCTTAGAAGTTTTTAAGGCCCGGCTTGACAAAGCCCTGGCTGGGATGATTTAGCTGGGGATTGGTCCTGCTTTGAGCAGGGGGTGGACTAGATGACCTCCTGAGGTCCCTTCCAACCCTGATATTCTATGATTCCTCAGATGCATGGCGTGAAAATGACAGATGCAGGCATTATTATACTGACACATGAAGAGAAGGGAGGTCCCTTACAGATGGAGAACCAGTGTTGACAGGGCCAATTCAGTCAGGGTGGGTGTGGTGCACTCCCAATAATTGATGAGGAGGTGGCAATAGAATTTGCCAGCGCACGAATGTTCCTTTGAGCTGGTGGCAAGCAACACACTGAAGGTCTGGAGGTTCCATGTGGAGAAGCAAAGTCCCAGATTAACCTCCTCTGAAGCTCTTATATCAGAAGATTCCTGGTATGCGCTGTTCCGTTTGGGCATCAGGATGCCATGGGGATGGGCTCGCTTGCCTGGCGTCAGGCTCTAGTGGGTTGATTTGATGCTCAGCAGCACTGACTCTGGAAAAAAGTTAACTAGTCCTTTTCTGCCCTTGGACAGGGTTGAGTTGAGGTTTTGGCTGGAGGCTTCAGAAGGGCCTGGTGAGGAGATCCCTGTTTTATCCAGATTCCTCCTCTCCTCCCCACCCTAGTCATCTTCTTTAGCAGAGCCAGCATCAGCAACAGGAGGGGAGCCAGCCCCAAGGCAGGGACATGGGCTCTGCTGACTTTAATCACTGAGTGTGAGGCTCTGAGGATAGAGAAGGAGACCTGGCTAATCCCCAGGGGAGGAGGAGACGGAACAGGAGGAGATTGTGGATGTTCTGTCCTGAAGCTGCTTGGGCTCCCCTGGATAACAGGGTCCCAGAGCCCCAGGCATTCCCTCCATCCTTAGCGCCTGCCCGCCTTGCTCTCTGTTTATTGTCTCTCTTTCTTTGATTGTCTGCAGGGTCCCAGCTGCCCTGCACATGTGCTGACCCTCACGTGGGTCTATAGCAAGTACCCGCCTCTCCCACACGCTGGGGGTTTCCCTCTTTGGAATAAAACTCTGACACCCCTGGAAATCTGGGGACGTGAATGTGACACCTAGAAGGGCACTAACAACCCCGAATGCAGTGATCCCCACTTACGCCAGCGTGAATGGGAGATGAGGGGAGGGACAAAAGCTGGCTGCTGCTTCCAGAGCCAGGAGGGTGCAATTATTGTGCCTGCTCTGAGCAGCCGGGTGGGACGTGTGCCACGAGCCGCACGCCATTAGAGCTGCCTCCTCGTCACTCCCGGCTTGTGCAAGCTGTAAAATCCAGCGTGGCCGTAAAACAGGCCAGTGCCTGCCAGTCGTCCAACGACTCATCCTGCCCCTGGAGATAAAGCACAATGGGCCAGTCAGTCAGTTGAGGGATGGCACCGGTTTTTCTTTTTGCAAACTGGCCGCAAACAAGAGGGGATATTGCTCAGATTTATACCGTCTCGGAAATCACCCGGCGACTGGTTCTTGGCCGGGGGCCTCTTTGGAAGCAGTTTGTCGCTAGCCTCCGTTCAACAGTCAAGCCTCTTTGGACAGATTTCCGAACGTATCCTGCGCTCAGCAGCTCCTGCGGAGAACGCCGCCGCCCGGCATGCTGAGTGCCATTGAAAACACGAGCCACGAGAGAGGCAGTTAGGTGCTGAGCTCCCACTCGAAGGCAGATGGAAAGGTTCCTGTCCCTTATCTAGCTCCATATTTCCCCCTGTGTATAGATACCCACACACAGGGGGCTGGAACAATGTTATAGTGGGGCGCTGAGAGCCACTGAACCAAACTGCAAACCCGGGATATGATGGAAACCGTTTAAAGCCAAGGGGTGCAGCAGCCCCCCAAACCCTCCTAGTTCCAGCAACTATGTCCATACACACAAACCCTCTCTATATCGCCCTACCCATCTCCATGTATACCCCGTCTATCTATCCCCATCCATCCATCCATCCGTCTATCCCCATCCATCCATCTAGCGAGCTAACTCATAAACCTTCCCTCCTTCCTTCCACATTTCTACCGCTCCCGTGGGTGTCTGAATGAACTCCCGCTAAGGGGTTTGGATACAAAGCATTCACCGCAGCCACGATTGTCTTCGCCGGTTGTTTGCCCGGGTCCATGGAGCAGCCTGCTGAGAGAAGCCGTTTGTTTCATCTCGTCAGTTGCCCCGACGGTGATTTATGGGCCCATGGAGGAGCTGCATGTGCACTCTGCTTCAGAGGATGTTTTATAGCTTTAAAATACACCCAGGCAGCCGGCAGCCACGGTGCGGGTTAGGAACCCAGGCTCAGGGATGCACTTGGGGGTCGGGATGGGATCGGCTCACTGTGCGTTGTTGCCTATTATTAAATTCAGAAACAATCTCTGTTTCAGGGGCAGCTGTGCTGCTGTCAGGGAAGTGAATTATGGCTAATGAGAAGTTCTGCTTATTACGCCTGTCGATAATTTACCCGCTTCCAGACAGGAGGGACGGGTTTTATCACTGGCCCTGCTGCCGCCACTGGTGCAATCCAGTACAACAGGAGCTAAGACAGGGGTTCTCAAACTTTTTTTGCTGGGACCTCCTTTGAAAATATTTCAGGCTGTGATGACCCCCCTCCCCAAAGTGATGAACCACCCCCCGCATACCATGCCACCCTTACCCTTGTGCTGCTGCTGGTGGCGGTGCTGTCACTCTCACAACCTCCCTAGAATAGTCTTGCGGCCCCCTTTTGGGTCACCCCCCCCCCCCCCGTTTGAGAAACGCTGATCTAAGACAAACCAGCAAGTAAAGAAAATTCCACCCCTGAGTAGCGCCGGGAAGGGTTACAAGAAAAAATACAGAGAAATGCTATCTAGTGCCTAACTTCACAAACTATGTTAGCTTTAAAGCAAAGTTTCTCACCACAGGCTTCCAACAGCATTACTGACCAGGTCCTTCAGGTCAGGACCACTCCCCCAGAGCCCAATAGCTGTTTCCTTCAGGTGCAGAGAATGAGATAGGCAGGGAGAGAAAGGAGCGCTCCCGTTGAAAGTTTGCCCCTCCTTTTTATAGTTTCAGTCCCTCTTTGAAAAGAACTTCCAGCTGAGAACCAAGAGACAGGGAGGGGGGCTGCTGCAGGAAGGAGACCTCCTGCTTTCCTTTGCTAAAATGCAGATCGCTTTGTTCCTGCCCCCTTTCTTGCCAAAGAAGGGCCACTTGATAGGTGATGGCCCATTAGCTTTGTTGACATTTCATTGGGGTGTCAGCTTGCCCTTTGTCTTTGCCACTCCCCAGACTTATCTGGGAAACACGTCAGTCATGACTTCAGCTTACGTTAATAACATTACACACAATGTCGCGATGTGCGTTTTGCCGTGATATTACTGATCAGCAAGTTATGAGTTTTCAAATGATACCTCACAAGACATGCCTTGTAGAAAGATTATTACAATCGTGTGTAGGGTGTGAAGACAGGGGTGCATTTCCTCGCAATGGGATTTTAGTTTTATTTTTAGTTTTAGTTCACACCCGGGTTTTGGCCAAAATGGCACTGTCACATTTCCTGAGGCAGCACTTTGTTATTTTCCCATGTGAGAGAGCACAGTGTGTATGACTCTGTATGGCAGCTCCCTCTGGGGACAAAATGGCTGCCATCTCTCCTTGCAGGCATGTGACAGAGAAAACCAAAGGCCTAGTACAGACGTCACAAATGGGGGAGGCCTGGGCAAGAGCGATTAATGACTCCCAAGACCTGGTTCTTCTCTCCCTCACATAGGAAAAACTCCACTCCAGTCAACGGATGCGTCAGGAGGAGGAGAATGAGACCCTCACATCAGTCCCACATGCATCTGTCCCAGCGGCAAATGGCAGCAGTCAAAGACTCTGCTTCTGAATGACACAGGAGCAGTGGCCTGATCTCCGCCTTTATTGCCAATACATGTAACTATAAACATTAATGAGCCACGTGACTCAGGTCTTTGCCCAATGATCTTAGCAAATACCTGCTCTGGTGCCACAGGATACGGGTGACATTAGACAAATCCACAGACACGGCTGTTTGTTTAGTCTTGCTGCCAGATCCTACCCCTTCAGGGCAAATAGGGAAGATTGATACACAAGGATGAATCCTGGCCCCACTGTCAAGGGCAAAACTCTCAATGAAGCCAGGATCTCCCCCCAGGTGTCTAAGGCTTTGCTCAGATGACACAGGGCTGTCCTGCATTATTGCAATCCAGGATCTCTCAGCAGTGCACTCCTCGGTGGAACTGTGCTTCAAGTGGCCTGTTTAAACCCAGCTATAAAGCATAGAATATCAGCGTTGGAAGGGACCTCAGGAGGTCACCTAGTCCAATCCCCTGCTCAAAGCAGGGCCAATCCCCAGGCAGATTTTTACCCCAGATCCCTAAACATCCCCCTCAAGGATTGAACTCACAACCCTGGGTTTAACAGGCCAATACTCAAACCACTGAGCTATCCCTCCCCACCGCCCTAGACAGCCGGTGCTGACAGCTGCAGAATGGGCCAGTGCTGTCACGGTGCTAGTTGAATGCAGCTTTGCCAACTCTCATGGTTTTATCATCATTATTGCGATATTTAATGTTTTTCATAAAGCCCCAGGGCTTGGAGTCACGGGATCACATGGGACTCTCACATTTAAAATAAAATGGAAGCTTGATAACGTGCCCCTCCCCCAAAAGCTGTAGAACCTAAAGGCACATTTCCTGTCTTTTTAAAGTTTCGTGATTTTTTGTGCTCGTGGTTTCTGAAGAGGTGTGACTGGGAATACTGCGCACCTGTCTCTTGTCACCTCTACAGCTTGTGGGCGAATGGCACCACTCGGAAGGGGGACTGATCCTGTGGTCTCCAGACCTGATCTCACTATTATCTTACCCCAGTGTGACGCCATAGACACCAGCAGGTAGAGCTCAGAACCTGACTCTGGAAATCAGGAACTGGACCCGGGGCCTTCGTGAACTTCAGGCGCCTTTGACCCTGGCGAGGGAGCAAACCCGGAAGTGCCTGGAAGTTGGATCAAACAGCAGATAACATGGTTGGCTTGAGAACGCAAAGTGGAGGTGAGATCCTGGCCCAGCCCAGGAGACAGGCATGTCACCGCATTACAACCACCAAGCGTCCTCACACACAGCAGCGACGAGAATGCCCCATGGGGTCTCTGTACTGTTCCATGCATGGCGACAGTGACTCCTCCCCTCCCCCCCGAGGAACTCAAAGCACTTCACAGTCATCAGCTGATCAAACCTCACATAGGATTGTCCCTACTTTGCAGATAAGAAAACTGAGGACCCCTGCCCCTTATCCAACCCTCCCTCTGCCCCCTTACCATGCTGCTCAGAGCATCAGGAGCTCGCAGCCCTGCCACCCGGCCAGAGCCAGCCACGCCACTGTGCTGCCAGCCAGAGCGCTGGCGGTGCAGTGCACTGGGGCTGCGGGGGCATCAGGGGAAAGGCTGGGGACTAGCCTCCCTGGCCGGGAGCTCAAGGGCCGGGCAAGACAGTCCCGTGGGCTGGTTGTGGCCCACAGTTTGCCCACCTCTGGACTCTCCCCTGTACAGCATCTCCTCAGAGCTGTAGTAGTCCTGTCAGGGGCCCCTGGCCTCAGTGCAGGGCCATGCAGGGCCATGCAGCGAGGATGCCGTTTGGGCTGCAGGCTAGCATTCAACCCACGACTGACTCTGGTGCAGCACAGCTCGCGGCCTGTGCTGCGCCTGCTAGCGCCACTGAGCGGGGCACTCACAGGTCTCATCAGACCCCCACTGCTGCTTCAGCCCCTGTCTCAGGGGAGCAGCGGTGAGGCGATGCCCCTGGTCACTGCTATGCTACCGCTCTTTCCAGCTAACCACGCTGCTGGGAAACTCCCTCACGGAAAGGTCTCATCCTCCCGGTCCCAGCCCTGGGCCCAGTGAAAACACCTGATACTTCACATGTCTGCAGTGCTGAGAAACGTCTGTAGCAGGTTCCAAATATCTCTGGTTTCGTTCCTGGGGATGCAGGGTTTACCTGAGCTCAACAGTTAATGAGGATCAAGGGAAACAGTTTCTTAAAGACCATTTAAAAATCCACATTTCCTCCTAAAACAGGAGCCTAGAAATCAGAACTAAATGAATCACACACTGGGGAGCCCAGCTGCTACCATCCTGCCTAAGGAAGCCGTCAGATAATGGCAGACAAGAGGAAAGGGGCGTGAACTATATGTCAGTTAAGAATGGGCCCCTTAATGAGCATGATTTGACTAATGAAATGAGAAAGCCAAGTCAGCGGTGCATGGGCTGTGACTCAAGCAGAACTGATCCAAGGAGCGATGAAGCGATCAGTGCATGAGGGGCTCTGGGCTGGGCCTGGCTGTGTTTTGCAGCCTCGTCGAGAAAGGGTTTTCTCCTGATCTGTTTTGCCGCTTGAGCTCAGCTCCAGTCAGATTCAGGGCTGGCCCAGAACCGCTTTGCTGGCTTAGTCTCATTGCAAATGGCTTTTAAAGCACAAGGGAAGAAGCCGGGTTAGCCCCAGGATACAGGTTCAGAATCACACAGGGCTTTTCCATCACTAACCCCCGTGGTCCCGACTCAGGAAAAACTCCTCCTGTCTCCGCCCCTTCCTTGGGGCACACCCCTTTACTGCCTCACTCACTATCCATGCTGCTAACATGACCTGTTAGGTCCCATGGTCCCATTTATTAGCTTTTTATTTATGTTCCATTATCAGAGACTATTATATTCAGTAAGCCAGAATTCCCAACTTCCCCAAAAGAAATCCCCACCCCAAGGAAAATGGGTCTCCATGGATGCCTAAGTGAGCTGAAAGCCTGTTAAAACCCACAGATATGAGAGACGCGTGGAATATTCCAGGGGCTATCTAAAGATAGGGAGCATTGTCCAGTGGCTAGGCCTTCAGAAACCCTGCTCTGCCCCCAGACTTCCTGCCTGACCATGGACAAATCACTCATCTTTTCTGTGTTTCAGATCCCCCATCTGTAACATGGGGATAAGAAGAACATACGCTGGTATACTGGGTCCAACCATGGTTCATTTTGCCCGTTATCCTGTGTCTGACAGTGGCTTCAGGGGGGACTGTGGAGAACAGGGCAATTTTGGAGTGATCCACCCCTGTTTTCCACTCCTGGCTTCTGGCAGTCAAAGGTTTGGGGTCACACTGAGCATGGGGTTACATCTCTGGCCATCTTGGCTAATAGCTATTGATGGTCCGATCCTCCATGAACTTATCAAATTCTTCATTGAATCCAATTATTCTTTTGGCCTCCACAACATCCCCTGGCAAGGAGTTCCACGGGCTAGTTGTGTGAAAAAGTACTTCCACTTGTTTGTAGTAAATCTGCTGCCTGTTATCTTCATCGGGGAACCCCTGGCTTTTGTATGGTGTGAAAGGGTAAATAACACTTCTCCATTCACTTTTTCTATCCCATTCATGACTTTAGAGACTTCTATCATATCCTCCTTAATCATCTTTTTTCTAAGATGAACAGTCCTAATCTTTTTAGTCTTTCCTTGTATGGCCTGTACTGAAGTTAGGATCCCCAGCCAGGATCTCTTCTGGAACCTTTTTAAAAATGGGGTTACATTAGCTACCCTCCAGCTAGCTGGTCCAGAGGCTAATTTAAGCAACAGGTTACACACCACAGTGAGTAGTTCTGCAATGTCAGATCTGAGTTCCTTCAGAACACTTGGGTGAATCCCATCTGCTGTTGGTGACTTATTACTGCTCACTTTAAAATCTCTTCTACTGACATCAATTTGGGACAATACTTCAGATTGGTCTTCCAAAAAGAATAGCAGAGGATGTGCGGGAGACACCCACATCCTCTGCAGGGAAGACAGATGCAAAGAACGTATGCAACTTCTCTGCAATGGCCTTGTTTTCTCTGAGCGCTCTGTTAACCCCTTTGTCATCTAGCGGCCCCACTATCTGTTTGGCGGGCTTCCTGCTTCTGATGCACTTTACAAACATTTACTGTTCATTTGTGTGTCTTTAACAAGTTGCTTCTCAAATTCTTTCTTGGCCTGCCTTATTCTACTTTGACATTCCACTTGCCCGAGTTTGCACTCCTTCCCATTTCCCGCATTAGGATTTGATTTCCAAATTTTAAAGGCTGCGTTTGTTGCCTCGAATGGCCGCCATTACACTGCTGTTTAGCCAGGCTGGCATTATTTTGGTCCTCCTAATGTCTTTGTCTGATTTAGGGTGTCTATTTAGTCAGAGTCTCTAGCATGGTGTTTTTAAGTAGTCTCTGTGCTGCTTGCAGGTATTTTACCCTTCTGACTGCTCATCTTAATTTCCATCTAACTAGTGTCCACGTTCTTCTGTAGCTCTTCTTTTGAAAGGCAAACGTAACAGTGGTGGGGTTTATCCCCTGCCAGGATGTTTAGTTTAATTACACTATGGTCATGTAGCACAGCGGGCACTCACCGCTACGGCGCCTCCTGTTGGTCAGTCCGGGAATTGACTCATCCAGCCTCGGCGCGCCTCCTGCTGGCCGGTATCTCCAAACCAGTGCCTGCTTTCTCCTGCTCTCCACCACTTATAGCACTTCAGGCCCCACATCCCTCCTGGACCCCGGTGCCCCTTACCTCAGGGTACTGCCCCACAGCAGTGCCCACACACTCTGGGTCTCCCCTCCCCAGGGAACCCCAATCCCATCTCACCTCAGTGACCCACTGCCAGCCCTCATCTAGCCTCTTCCCTCAGGGGCAAACTGCAGTCTGAAGTGGGCACTCATCATCGGTCAGGGGGTTTGGACCTGCTGCCTTTCCAGCCCCAGCTGCCTCCCTGCAGCCCTAGTACCTCCCCTGGCCTTTAGCAAGGCCTCAGCCTGGGGACTCACCAGGCCAGAGCTCCCCAGCCCTGCTCTGCCTCAGGTGCCCTGCTTGCTCCCCTAGGCAGCCTGGTCCTCTCTGCTCCCCAGCTAAAGCAAGAGTCTCTCCTCCCAGGCTCTCAGCCTGCCCTTTTATCCGGGCCAGCTGTGCCCTAATTGGGTGTGGCCACACCTGTGGCTGTTTACCCAACCAGCCTCCCCTGGCTGCCTTTAACCCCTTCCTAACCGGAGCGGGGTGACCAACCCGCTACAGGTCACTCTTACTGAGCAACTCAGCTATAGTGACCATATTCTGTGCTCCAATCAGGACACAATTGAGAATTGCCTTTCCCTGTGTGGGTGCCAGGACGAGCTGCTCCACGGAGCTGTCATTCATGGTGTCTAGAAATGTTATCGCTGCATGGCGCCTTGAGATGACATTTACCTAGTCAACATGGGTAATGCTGAAATCCCCCATTATTATTGCATCTTCTGGTTGTGTAGCCTCTCTAATCTCCCTTAGCATTTGACAATCACTGTCACCATCCTAGTCAGGCGGTCGGCAGTAGATTCCAGCTACAGCACTCCTATTGTTCAGCCACAGAATTACTATCCATGGAGATTCTGTGGTGCAATTTGATTTGTTTGAGATTTTTCCTATATTAAACGCTTCTCTTTCTTACACAGATAATGCCACTCCCCCACCAGCACGACCTACTTTGTCATTCCTAGACTTTGAACCCACATCCCATTGATTATCCTCATTCCGCCACATTTCTACAATGTGGGGAGGGATAGCTCAGTGGCTTGAGCATTGGTCTACTAAACCCAGGGTTGTGAGTTCAATCTCTAAAGGGGCCATTTAGGGAACTGGGGTAAAAATTTGTCTGGTGATGGGCCCTGCTTTGAGCAGAGGGTTGGACTAGATGACCTCCTGAGGTCCCTTCCAACCCTGATATTCTATGCCTATTATATTAATATCACTATTCTATCAATGGCACTGCCCAGCTTCACAGAGGTGTTACGAGATTAGCTACATTAATTATTATGAGATGATATGGCAAGGGAGGCCAGGTAAATACCTTTGGTGAAGCAAAACTTACCATTTTCCCAAAGCAAATTCACAATGGACTCAACACAGCAGATTCTCTGGATAAGGCAGGTCAAATCTGCCTCCAAGTCTTCAATGTCACTAGAATGAATTAATCCCCCCCCCCCCATGATACAACCTCATATAATCTCCCAATCGAAGTAGCGGATGATAATCATAGTAAATGAACAACGATAATCTGATATTTAGGCAAGACGTCATTTTCGTCCTGCTTCTTGTCTTCTGTTCCTTGTCCTGAAAATTCTCAGCTAAAAATGTGTTTACATCCCTGAAATAGAGACACTGCATTGCATAGGCTGGTAAAACAGGAACGGAGAGCTCAGGGCATTTCTGTGGACATTTTCTCCCTTTTTGGCAGTGTCAAAATCACCCAGAGCTGGATGGAAAACATCATATCCTAATATTGGCTTCTTAAACTCCAGGACTAGCATGTGTCTGGCTCTCCAATGGTCCAGAGAGGAGAAGGCACCAGGCCCTTGTCTCTCCCTTCTGCCCCTGCACATGCGCCAGGTCTAACTGCAGTCAGGAAAGCACAGGGGCTGCTCCTAGGGAGCAAGCTACACAAAGGCTATGTCTACACTACACACCACGGGGGACAGCATGTAGGGTATACATAGCTACACGACGCAGTGAAAAGCAAGTTGCATCCATACAGCAGTGTGTAGCTGCATGCAACGGTGAAAGGCTCTGGCAGGGGGAACTGACGGAGCCTTTCCCCTCTGCTGGAGCCTTTCTATCTGGTGGGCAGAGACCCTGGCAGCAGGACAGGACACCGCTAAAAATAGCAATGTAGACGTGGCAGGCACTGCTTGGATGTGTAGCTTGCTGTGTAGGGGACATACCCTAGGGCTCAGGCGTGTCGTTACTCATCTAAACAGCCTTACAATCTACACTGATATTTATACCCGCGCTGGGGGTGAGGTGTGCTGTGTCTGTACTGTGCATGCTGTTGTAAGGAGTGTGCCGTGTAGACATACCTACAGAGGGCAGGGAAAAGACAGGGCCACTCCCACTCCACCGCCTCCGTACTGGCCAATGCAGCTGGCTGGCTGGGGAGGGGAACCACATGTTACACCTTGATGCAGGGACCTGGGTGCAGCGGGGAGGGGGAGGGGATTCAAGGAGCACTGGCAAGGGGCTCTGGGGCACCCCCCTGTGGTGGGCAGCTTTGTAATGTCCTCACCCCGGCCTGTGCCTTCGTGACACTATCGTGCCCCAGATGAATGCCAGCCTGTAGGTGAACTGCATCCTGCCACAGGAACCACTCAGACGCTGATCAATTGAGTATACACAGCAATTTGCCATCTATGCATGTGCCCCACTTCACCGAGCGCTATCAGCTTTTACTCCCTGTCTGTCTGTCTGTCTCTGGAAACAGAGTGCAATGCAGAAGTTCCAGCGTATGTATCTATGCACCACTGCCCTCTGGAGCATGCAGGGCACAATGTGTCCAACCTGCTCTGGTACCGGTGGTTTGGGTCACCTGTCGGAGCGGCTCTGTTAGTTCTCCTCACTCAGACGCCTGCGCTGTCAGGGACACATAACCCGGGCTAAACTCCTCCGTAGGCTAACACTATTCAAATCAGTGGTGTTTCCCCAGGCTGAAAAGAGCACCCTGTTTTTTTGACCCAGGAGCTGCACGGATGCAATCAGCCGAGGGCTGCTACAGTTGCTCCTGCAGATTGGACAGTAACACTCCGGCGAGGCTGATTTAGAGACGTTCCAGTAATTGCTCCGTGCTCCCGAGCAGGCCAATAAGAACCATGGAGACCCAGCGCCCTTACGGGTCATTAACACTGGCCCGATTCTCTTGTTTTTATGCTTTTTTAATGAAAGGCTTTTAAAGGTTTATTGAAGTCTCCCAGGAGCCGACTTCATTTCAGAAAGAATAACACTGTGCGTTAGAGAAAAATCCGCTGTTAATGCACGGAAAGATCCATATCTGCAAATGGGACGTTTCACCTCTCCCCAGCAGAGAGACTCTGCAGTGGAAATATCCAAACTGGAACGGCTGCACAGGGGAGGGTAAGCGACAAGCATGGGATTTCTTGAGCTAGCGCCTGTGCTGGATTTTGCAGGATCCTACAGAGAGACAAGGGATTTAACAGCCCAGATCCTCAAACGTAGTTAGGCGGAGTAGGCCACCTAATGAGGATCTGGGCCTTAATGAGCTCGATGGGGGCAGGGTTTCACACTTAGGGCTTCCTTTCATGCTTTACTTTGTCAAAGCGTTTTAGCTCATCCTCACAGTCCCCTGAGGGAAGCAGATGAGTGCACTTATCCCCACTGTCTGGATGGAGGACACAGAGGGTAAGGAATCCGACTAAGGTGACAGAACAAGCTAGTGTCAGAGACGGGATTCATAGGCATCCTTGAGGCTTGGTCTTGCGCTCTGTCCACTAGACTACGCTGCCTCTCCGGCTGCTGAGCAGCCCCTCCCGTGCTTGTGGCCAGAGCAGATGTGGTCGCCTCCTCTCAAAAAAGATATATTAGAATTGGAAAAGGTTAAAAAAAGGGCGACAAAAATGATTAGGGGGTGGAACAGCTTCCGTATGAGGAGAAATTAATGAGACTGGGACTGTTCAGCTTGGAAAAGAGACGACTAAGGGAGGATGTGATAGAGGTCTATAAAATCATGACTGGGGTGGAGAAAGTGAATAAGGAAGTGTTATTTACTCCTTCTCATAACACAAGAACTAGGGGCCACCAAATGAAATTAACAGGCAGCAGATTTAAAACAAACAAAAGGAAGTATTTCTTCACACAACACACAGTCAGTCTGTTGAACAAGGGCTCCCTTTGGAGACTCTGCATCTGAGTACGTAACGCACTTTGGGATGAAAAGTGGCAAGCGCTTCTCTCCGGGGTGGGGTCTGCGGTTAGAACAGCAGAGGCTGCAGTACCACAGATCCTATGAGCAGAGAGTTCTGGGTTCTTAATGGCACTCCTGGTGCATGGCAGATATGATGATCCTATTATTACAATGTCACATTTTGAATAATTATGATCTTCTGCAGAGAAAATCTGATTTGAGTCATTAACAGGACAGTTAGTGTCAGTGCAGATACCCTCTTCCACAGTCAGCTGAGATACTAAAGATTTTCCCTGGCAGTTCTGTATTATTGTAATGTGTTGCAGTAGCTCTGTACAGCCCCAGCCCTGGACCAGAACTCCTTTGTGCTAGGAGCTGTACAAACACAGAGCAAAAAGATGGCAGACAATAGCCCCAAAGAGCTGGCAATCTACACTGTGCCAATATGATGTAACTAGTAGCGAAAGCCCATGTCACATGGCTGTAAGCCACAAATTCATGTGAGTAAAAAAGGCAAAAATGACTGAGAACTTAAAAACTGGGTGGTACCAGACCATAAATTTGGGGTTTGAACCTGGGGATATTCTGAACAAAAAGAGCCCTCAGCCATGCTTGAAGCTGTTTCCATTGCTTCACACTGACTCAGACTTTTTAGGGAACAGAGTGATGTTTGCAGTCATTGTGTGTGCTGGTTGTGTTGTTGTGAGGGTCATTGTGTTGTGCTGAGAGAGTAGTGTAGATTTGTGCAGGTGGCAAATGAAGTGGGGGTACTACAGTGAGGAGCTGTGTATGTTTGGGGTTATTGTGTATGCTAGTTGCATTGTTGTGGGGGTGGTTGTGCTGATTTGTGTCTGAAGGGTTGTGCTGGAAGATTTGTGCAGGTAGTAAATGATGGGTGTGTGCTGCAGCAGGGGCTGTGTGTGTTTGGGGTTACAGTGTGTGCTGCTTGTGCATGGGTCGTGTTGTGAAGGGAAATTTGTGTTGATTCATGTGGGTGACAAAGTAGGGGGGGTGCTGTGATGAGGGGCTGTGTGTGTTTGGTGTGATTGTGTTTGCCAGTTGTGTTGTTGTGAGGGGCATTGTGTTGTGCTGGGAGAGTTGTACAGATTTGTGTCTGGGCCGGTTGTGCAGGGAGATTTGTGTCGATTGGGGGGGAGGCAAATGAGAGGTGTGTGCTGTGGTGTGGCATTTGGGCCAACGAATCCACCATCTGTGCAGTCTCCATCATACAATCAATGAAATTGTTGCATGCAAATTACCTGCAGAATAAGGTTGGTCCAGGACTCTTGGCATGGCATCGATACATGCCTTACTTTAGCATGGGTATCATTTGTAAAGTCAAACTAGCTGGGAACTTAAAAACTGGTTGGTAACAGACCACAAAACCCAGGGATGTTTCAGCCTGGGGATATTCTGAACAATAGAGCCCTGAGCCATACTTGTAGCTGTTTCCATCGCTTCACACTGACTCAACAGTTGGTCAATAACAGATATTACCTCATCCACTTTGTCTCTCTAATCTCTTGGGACCAACATGGCTACAGCTACCCAGCATACTGACTCAACTGGCTTCCGCGTGAGATACAGACACAGCGACACCCCTGGAATCTTATTGCACAGCTCAGTAACTCAGGGGATATTGGCTTACTCAGGGGGTGACCTTCATAACACTCCTTCACCCCTATGCTTCTGGCACCGACTCACGGTGGATTCAGACCTGACTTGTCATCCAGGGGCACTGCTCAAGTACATTCTTGTTAGGTTTTTAAGTCTGTTGCCATGGTATATCACAGCTCCTCCTGGAAGTAAAAATAAACTGACTGACAGCTATCAGCCTGAAGCATTATGCTCCCCAGCGGGATCAAGGGCATGTGGGGCATTAGAATTCTGACCTCATGTGCTGTGCGGTTATTTGGGAGGCCGGCAGAAGGAGGAAGTTTTGGCCAGGGTTTTCAAAGAGCCAAAGGAAGGCAGATATCCAAATCCCACTGAAATTCAATGGGAGCTGGGTACCTCACTTCCATAGGCTCCTGCAAACTCCCTCTCTGCCCCCCCACCCCCCGAGCCTTTGCATTTGAACCAGCAAGTGCTAAAGTTAATAGTAGCTTTTCGTTCCTGTGGGCATGAGTTCCACAGTCCGCAGCACTACCTCCGGTCTCTCTTGGAGTCAATAGGCCCATTGTCTGTGCAAGAGGAGCAGAGCTGGCAAGGACCGAGCGTGTAACGTGTCATGGACTCAGCCCATTTAGTGCCTTGAGAATGAACCCGATGCAGTGCTCTGTAGGAGTGGGAAGACCTGCACTGCTGATAGTGCCCATGAGAGCCCTAGTGTAGACAAGGCTGCAGCTGCATCCTGAGCAGGGCCGGCTCTAACTTTTTTGCTCCCCCAAGCAGCAAAAAAAAAGCGCCGCCCCGCTGAGCCCCTCCCGCCGAGCACCGCCCCGCCGGAACCCCCCCCCGAGCGCTGCGCCCCCCGCCGCCCCCCCGTCGAGTGCTGCGCCGGGGGCCCGCCCCCCCCCCGCCGAGCACCTCACCGCCAGACACACCCCCCGAGCACTGCGCCCCGCGCCGCCCCCCCGCCGAGCGCCACACCGCTGGAGCCCCCCCTGCGGAATGCCGCGCCGCGCTGCCCCCGCCACCCCCCAAGATTGGCCGTCCCTTACCAGGTGCTGCCCCAAGCATGTGCTTGCTTGCCTGGTGCCTGGAGCCGGCCCTGATCCTGAGACTACAAGCACCAGTGTCATTAAATTTCCTGGAAGCTGCTGGAGCCCTCCCTCATCCATGCTAGTGAAGCCATGCCAGCTCTACTGGGACTTTTCCCCCATTAAATTCCCTAGTGCAGGTATGCTCTGCACGGTGGAAGGTGGTATATTTGAGGCAAGAACTGGAAACTAAGATCAACTTTAAGTATGCCAGTATGGTAGTGTGGTGCAATTCCCCAATTAACTCTCAGGAAAAACTTCCTAGTTGTAAGAAGAGTCGGACAATGGAACAGTCTGCCTAGGGAAGTCATGGAAGCGTCTTCACTGGAGTTTTCAAAAGGAGACTGGAGAGTCATCTGTCTTGGATGGTTTAAGATACAACAAATCCTGCATCTTGGCAGGGGGTTAGACTAGATGGTCCCTTCTAACCCAGTGATTCTACGCCACAGTGATACCAGTATAAAAGTGATTATGTTGGTATAACTATTCCCAGGGGGGAAGTGGAATAAATTATCCCAGAATAAATAAGACATCTTTGTATACCAGTAAAGAAAATCTTACCTCTAACAGACACATGGGTGTGTGAGCTGGCCTAACCTCAGCGGGGGATCTCCATTAGGCACAATGGTTGGGGTACGTAACTGTCACGCTGCTCAGCCTTCCCCAAGGCACTAGGCATGTTTCATTCAGGAATTGTGCTCATTTGGTGGATGCTACAGAAACACTAAAAAATGGGCCCACATGCTTGAATTCCGTACTTGCTACATAGAATATTAACCTCACTTATATGCCACTGACACCTTGAGCTTCAGCTTCCCAAGCATAAATGCACTTTTTTTCAGCAATGCCAACCTCCAGCAATCAAGTATCACAATACACCCCCAAAAATATGAGGTTTTTTTAAATCATGCTTTTCAAAAATATCATGATGTTGGGGCTCTTTTTTAAATTAGTTTTTGGGGTTTTTTGAGTCTTTGGGGGTCACTTTTTCAAGATTTTTTCAATGACCACAAAGGCAAGAAATCAGGGGGTAGCCGTGTTAGTCTGTATCCACAAAGACAACAAGGAGTCCAGTGGCACCTTAAAGACTAACAGATTTATTTGGGCATAAGCGTTCGTGGGTAAAAAAACATTTCTTCAGAAGGCAAGAAAGATACTTTAAAAAAAATGAAATCTGACATTCTCACATAATCCCATGACTCCAGGGGGAAGGGATTTCAAAAACCCCTCCAAATAGTGTGAGAGTTGGCAACACTGCAACATTTATGCAGCATGCTTCACAAGCAAAGGCACTGTACAAACATATAATAGGGAACAGGTTCACACAGGAAAAAGCACAGAAGTTGTTTCATTCAGAAGCAAGGAGTATAAGCGAGGAGTATAATTTTGTAAATGCTGTACACTGGAGGAGGATGCACTATATTCTATATTCTTGGTCCAGGAGAAAGAGATTCGATCACTGTTTAAGTGCAAATGTCAGTGCAGCCTTATCTGTTACTGGATCCACTCACGTTAGCTGGATCTTCATGCTGAAATGAACTGCAGCCAACCTGTCAACAATGGTGACATTGAGATTGTGGTCTTTAGGTTTCAGAGTCAACAGCCCGACTTTTAATAATGGGGCAGGTCACACCTCTTGGAGCTATTGTTTCAGGCTGCCTTTACGGCTACAGTAACTGCACTCATGTCACATTTTCAAGGTTTTCATTGCAGCTAGGAACATAATTAGACCAGGAACGTAATAAGGGCAAGGACCATCATTATTTTTACCATGAAAGTAGAGATTCTGGAGTATCTGTTCAATAGCAAATATATTTGATGATGACAATTGGGATGTAGATGGAAATGAGTATGACTCGCAGTATTAATAATTCAAGAACGAACATATTAATAGCACTTAAAGGTGGCCCATATGTTAGACTTTGCAACAATCTATTTGTGAGTCAGTTTCCAATTACCAAAACTCAGTACCTGGGTGAAACGAACCAGAAAAGTTAGAGGAGACATTTCAAAATGTTTAAACACTGATAAACCAACACATGGATTGATTTGCCATTTCATTCTGGCCCCAAGGGGAAGTTTGTGAATGATGTACTATTATCATTGTCATTATGGGAGTGGCTAGAGGCACTGCAGTGCTAGCCACTGAACAAACACATAGTGAACTACAGCCCCTGCCCCAAAGAGTCTACAAGTTAATAGACAAAGGAAATGGGGAAACAGAAGCACAGAGAAATACAGGGATTTGCCTAAAGTCATTGGCAGAAGAACGCAGGTCTCCTGAGTCGTACCCCAAAGCGGCACCCACCAGATCATAACAAATCTCAGATAGGTATTAATAATAGCACAAGGCTAACAAAAAGGTTCCCTCTCCGTCCCCCAGTCTAAGTATAAATTCCACCCAGCCTTACCTATGGAGGCTCTGTAGCAGCTCCTGCTGTCGACTCTAGCCAGTATTCTGCCTGCCGAATTGGCCCGATGGATTGCACAAAGTATGTAAGGATGCCAACACATACACGGGAAAAGTCAGGCCCTGGAATTCAGCTCTAATGTTAAGCCGGTGCTCCTCCAAGAGGCCGAAGGGCTCAGTGCTTTGTTTGCGGGAATGAATTCAGACAGGAGCATGTCAAGAACAAGCAGAACTCTCCCTTAGTACAAAGTGCTGGTGCAGGAGGCAGTGGCCAGGGAGGACAACACAACACACCTGTCAGCTGTGATTTTGGTGACGGAGTGGGAGTTCCCCTGCATTTGTGCTTCAGTGGCTGCAGCTGGCAGAGGAAGCCGCTCCCGGCAATTCATTCTGTTCCATTTTCTTAAGTAGCGGAGATTAAAAAGGATACTGTTAAAATGGGACATTTGGGTTAAAAGCAAGTGACTGTGTGTGCTGGAGTGCGACGGCCGGCTCGTAGGGGGGGTGAAACAGGAGAAAAGAAACTGGGAAAGGTTTGGGTTGGCCGACCAGTCTGGGGATTTAGGGCCAGTCTCCCCACAGCTCAGCGCTCCATTCCCTCAGCAGCAGATGAATGATGTAAATGTGGTGCAAATATGTTGTAGGGAGCCCTGCACGGCCCTTGAGTATGGGAACCTGATGGCATTGGAGCAGCAAAGCCAAGGACCCAGGTGCTTTCGAAAGACTGAAGATGGGACATGCTGGGTATTGGGAGGAAGGATGGTCCAGTGGTTAGAGTGCTAGCCTAGGACAAGGGCCACCCACAGCCAATTCCCTGCTGTACAGACTCTTTGGCTAGCCTTTAGGGCATGCCTACATTGTGCTGTAACCCTGGGTCTATGGGAGCCGGGCTTGTGGACTCGCTGTTTCCAAGCCCGGGCTTGAGTGTCCCCACTGCACTGTAAACCTGGCTTTCCGATTGCTGGACTTGGGTCTCGCAGCCGTGCTAACGCGTCCACACTGCATTATGCAGAGCAGGTCTGTGGCTTGAGCTGCATCCACACTGCAAAATGACAGGGCCTAGAACCCGGGCTCTGATCCACCCAACCCAGCAAGGTCCTAGGACCCAGGTCCTGAGTGCTCGCTGATCCGAGTCAGACTGATTTGTGTGTGGACGGAAAGGGGGCCTGGGCTCAAACCTGAGACAGAGCCCAGGCTTAGGATACGTCCACACTGAAATTAAAAACCCGTGGCTGGCCCATGCCAGCTGATTCGGGCTCATGGGTCTCGGGCTAAGGGGCTGTTTAATCCCAGAGCCCTACCATCCACACCACAATAAAACAGCCCCCATGTCTGAACCCCGGTCAGCAGGCAAGGGCCAGCCGTGGATATCTAACACCAGCATAGAGATACCCTTCGTCTCTGTGCCTCTGTCCCCCATCTATAACACGGGGGTAATAGCGCTGCCCTGTCTCACAGGAGCGTTGTGAGGATAAATACATTAAAGAGTGTGAGATGCTCAGATACCATGTTAATAGGGGACCAAAAAATCACATTCACATAGACAGTCACAGCAGGGAAATTGTGACAACTGATGGTTTGGCCCTAAACTCATCACGTTTTCCGAGATCCCAGGTGGAAGGCAGGCGAAAATGGTTGTCATCTGCACAAGATCATCCCAGCAGAGCAATTTTGCAGCTTAAAATAGACTAAACTCCCAAGTAATTATATTAGCAAATGATCTGTTTGGGTCTGTGTTTCCTATTGACAGTATTAAGCTTATTCTCATTAATATTTCACTCTACAGGGAAATTAAAATGTAATGAAAAAGTACTTACAATACTAGCTCGACAAGCTGAAAATGAAAATAACGTCAAGACTGAAGCGGTGTGAGTTATCCCTTGGAAATCCATCCTCCGACAAACAGAGCCCGTATCATTTCCAATCCCAGGCCCAGGTTCTGGAAAGAGATTCATTATTGGCAGGTATTTGCTGGTTTCTGGCCATCTATTTCAGCCTACATGGGGGGTCAGGAAGCGTCCCACCTAAACTCCTCACTACTGATGATTTGTGGCGGGTGAGTGACCACGGGGCATCGTTTCTGCTCCCCGACTGGGTGGCTGAAACCTTTAAAAGAGGAGAATAAGGAATAAGAACTGATGACTATTGACTCCCAATGAGCTCCGGAGCTGGATCGTCAATGGGCCAGCACTCAGACCCGGAGCCAGATTTTTAAAGCTGCTCTGCAGATTTCCAAGCCCCCAGCAGCCCCCACTGTGACACGTAGAGCCAGATGTTCAGACGTGCTCAGCAGCACCCAGCGTGCCCAAAACCTGCCTCCGAGTGAATGGCCAATAGCGGATTAATACCTAGCAAAAAGGTAATAATTGTTCACACACAAGCCCCCTGCACTAGAACATAATTCCCTCCCACGCTCTGGGACTTCACATTCCTGATTGCTGATGGCATGACAAGCATTACCATTCACTGCATACAGCCCCCAATGGACCCCACCCGCCAGAGAGCCCCAGAAAACAAGGTTCCATTCCTCATCCCCCAGGAGCATGTGGGGCCAGCACCTCTTCAGGAGTGGCCTACAGAACACTCATTTTCTCAGGGAGGAAAGAGACTGAGGAGTGACAACAGGGAGACAAAGCAGACCCTCCTGGATGGTCATGGTCCCAAGACAATGGGCCAACGCGCCCAGCCCCAATCAATGGGGAAGACATCCCTCCCGCACCTGCCAGGGTTGGCTGCTAATACAGGTGGCGTATACTCTTAGGGCTTTCTTTAAACAATAACCAATCAAGCCAAGGTCCTGTCGGGAAAACGTGCTGGATTAACAGTAGAAATGGATGAAGTTTGGGGCTTGACACTTTTTGGGAGCGAAAAATGCCAATTTGGTAACTCCAAAATGTTTTGCGAATTTCTGTTGGTTTCACCGAGTTGTTCCTGTAGGGAAAAAACCTCCAAAATTCTAAAAAAAATGTGTTCATTTTCCAGGTCAAAACAACTTTTCATCCATTGCATTCCTCCCCTCCCCTTTCTTTAGCCAAGAGTCCAGCAAGAAACGCAACCGCATGGGGCAAAACATCAAACATGGCAGCTTCTCGGTTCAGTGAAGGACCTTGCCAATGACAGACAGCAAAGCACCAATGTGTTTGCGTGGGAGATATGGGATCTTTAGCAGCCTGGTAGCGGGTTTGAGATGGAAAAGAACCATCTGATCTAGCCGTCGGGCTGCCATCGCAGGATGGGTCCTACAGTGTGTTACCTAGCGCTCAGATAGCAAAGGCAAGGACACATTAGCAGAGCAAACAAATGGATTCTGAAGCTAATCGATCTGTTTCTTTCTGACAGTGATGTATTGTTGCAACATATACTGTATGAAGCATCATTTGGACTCTGAATTAATCCTGGGGGGCACTTCCAGCTTTCTCTGTCCCTCGCTTCCCCTGTTACCTGAGGAGCCAACGTTTCTGAAACCCAGCTACCACTCCACATTAAAAGAATGTTTTTCTCTGTCTCTATTTGGCATTTCATTTTTTCTAAGACAAAGTAACTACGGGAGTAACTAGCAATGTTCTCTCTCCTCCAGACATTGTTTGCTGGTTTTGTGGATGCTGAGGAGAGGAAATTAATTAACTTCTTGGAATCTTTCCTAGCCGCCCACCGCTACTGGCGGAGAAAACCTGCTCCCAGACAAAGCATCTGGCGTGCACAATGGCTCTTTGCCTTTTCTCCCATTGTCCCTCTCTGAGTTGCAATGGATGCCAGTCAAGCCTGGATGGACCAACCCTGGGCAGATATTAGAATGGGTGACATTTTCACGTCTTCACTGGTATTTATTTGTATTCCAGTAGCCTCTAGAGGTCCCCTTGTGGTGTGTGCTGCATAGGTAGTGAGAGCAGCCCTGCCTGTGAGTCCTGCCTCTGTTCAGGGAACATCTATCCAGGACCGACCCCTTGTTCTGGGCCTTTACCCACATCCCTCCACTCAGGTCTTCATCCTGAGGGCTCCCCACAGTGTTCCACCTTCTACTCTGGCTCAGGGCACATCGCTGCAGGGTCCACCCCTTGCTTCTGGGCTTGACTCCCCCTGACCAAACTAGAGCGTCTCCTTTTGCCCAGAGACCACTGCCCAAGTCTCCCCCTCAGAAGGGGCCCCAGCTTGGGTCAGTTCTCACCAGTGGTTCTGCTCCAGCTCCCATCCGAACTCAGCTCTCTCTGGCAGGTCTCCTGCTGCATCCTCACTCTCTGGGTTCCCAGCCCCCTCTTTTAAACCCAGCCATGGGTCAGCTGACCAATCACAGGGGCACAGGCCCCTTCCTCCCTAAAGGGTCGCTATTTTCTTGTGACAGAAGCCAGCGGGGGCAGGGGGATGGAGCCTCTTCACCTTTCAGCTTCAGCACAGAGTGATATGACTGGAGCAGCAGCCTGTCTCCACCGCTCCTCCTTTCTGCCCCTTCTTCATGGCAGTCACAGGGCTCCCTGATCTAGGAGCCCGAGGGCGTGTCTACACTGCACAAAGGGACGCTTTTGATTTGGGTTAAAACAGCAGCAAAAACACGCCAACTTGGCTTTTAACAACCACAGGCTGCCCCGTAGGCTTTAACTCCAGCTGTTAACCCAAGTGACAAGCCAAGCGGCCGTGTCTTCACCGCTATTTTAACCCAGCTTAGCTAACTTGAGTTAAGAACACCCATTTTTTGCAGCGTAGCCAGACTGTTAGCATCTCCCACTCCGTGTGGCCCTCTGTCCCCCACAGCCACAACTAGCTGTTGATGAGCGTGCTGCGGTTTTGTCTCGGAGAGCTTTGTGGTGTAACTCAGACGAGAGACACTTATGCTTTTAGAACCAGAGTTCCCAGGTTCAATCCCCCAGGACAACAACTCACCCATGGCTAAGCATGAAAATATTTGTAGCTGTCTGACACTTTCTCAAGCCAGGACCTGTGAGCTACCTAGTTACCCCCGTGAGAGAGAGACTCATTGGTGCTAAACTGGTGTCCGCTCCCCAGGCTGTTACCCACCCAAAAAATCTCCTCAGAAGCTCTGTCAGCCTGTACTCCTCCTTGTAAGTTACACGTGGTGTCCCCTAATCCCTGAACACCTCTCCCTGCAGTGTCCAGCCTGCTCTTAGTAATTACCAAGCCTGCTGTCTCCAAGAAGACCATGTACACACAGCTGGAAGGTTACAACTCAGGGTCAGGTCCTTTATAACTGCATCACACTGTAATCTATTGATGGTGAAGACAAAGACAAATCTATTAACAAAGAACAGAGGTCCACAGATTCAAGTGAGTATTGAGTAAGAAGAATGGAAACAGAAATGGTTACAAATAAAACAAAAGCATAACAAGCTTCTACAAGACTGACAATAACTGACAGGTTACGCTCCTTTGTCTGAAATAGTTTCTCAGCCTTCAAGTCCATTGGGAGAACCTGCTGATTTTCAGTTAAATCAGAATCCAGATTTTCATGACACCCCCCCTTCACCTAGGGTGATCCTCAGTGAAAGGGAATACCAAGGGCATCGTTGGCCTTCTTCTTATAGTTTAGCAACCTTTGAAATGTATCCTTTCCAAGTGCCCCTCCCAGATAAGCTCCCTCCCGCCACGGCACTGGCTCTATGGTGTGCCCACACCAGGCTGCCTTCACACACCCCTGTTCACTTACTTTTCCTTTTTACTTCACTTGCAAATGTAACTTTGCAGCTGGCTTCACAATGCTTAATTGGCATTAGCAGCGGGGAGATGGTACCTTCCCCCAAGTCTGGAGGAAATCTTGCTTCTTCGTGTGTTTGGTCATGGACTTTAAAGCATCGGTAATTATGCATAACTCCTCATACCATGGTAATATGTACATTTCTCAATGATATTAACGACCAGTGTATCGCTGGTTTTTATTTGATCTCACCCAACATTCTTGCTAGCTAAATACCCGCCATGTGTGCCGGGATCCCCAGGGTGCAGCCTGGAACTGTGGGATCACTGTGCCCCCTTCACTCTCCAGCCTGGGCTGGCTCTCACAATGTTTGCTAGTGACAAGCAGCAACCCCCTCCAGGCGCTGTGATCACTCAGCACAACAGCAAGTGGAGCCCCCCACCCAGCTAGATTGCATGAATGCTCCCAGAGCCACTCATGAATCACACAGAGAAAGGCACCAGCCAAATCCCCCCAGCTCCCAGCCTTGTACCTCAGGAATATACCGTCTTGCACTGCACAAGAGAAGCAGTGCAAGCTTATTAATTGGTTCACCACTTCATCAATGGAAAGTGGATCTACACCCGCCTTTGTGAACCTGAGCAGATTTACCACACACTTCAGGCAAACTCACTGGTAAAGATAAACCGTAAAACAAGTTTATTGACTACAAAAGTTAGTTACCAAAATAAAAGAGAATATAAGCACCCAGTCTAAACTCTCAACTTTGTTAGACTGGGCAACATCTAGATTAAGCAGTTTTTCTCACCCCGCTGGATATTGCAGTTCACAGTACACAGGTTTCACCCTTGACACCTGGGCCAATCGCCTCTGTTGGAGTCTTCAGTTTTCTGAGCATCCTTGTTGCTTGCAGCATAGGTGGGGGCAGGAGAAAAGGCCAAACATGGGGTCCTTGTGTTCTGTTTTATATCCTTAGTCCATGTGCTGTTGGGCCTTGATTGAGTTATTTCATTCCTATGTGATCCTACGTGATCGTTCCCCTTTATTCGACATTGGTGAGGCCTCATCTGGAATACTGTGTCCAGTTTTGGGCCCCACACTACAAGAAGGATGTGGAAAAATTGGAAAGAGTCCAGCGGAGGGCAACAAAAATGATTAGGGGTCTGGAGCACATGACTAATGAGGAGAGGCTGAGGGAACTGGGATTGTTTAGTCTCCAGAAGAGAAGAATGAGGGGGGATTTGATAGCAGCCTTCAACTACCTGAAGGGGGGTTCCAAAGAGGATGGAGCTCGGCTGTTCTCAGTGGTGGCAGATGACAGAACAAGGAGCAATGGTCTCAAGTTGCAGTGGGGGAGGTCCAGGTTGGATATCAGGAAAAACTATTTCACTAGGAGGGTGATGAAACACTGGAATGCGTTACCTAGGGATGTGGTGGAGTCTCCTTCCTTGGAGGTTTTTAAGGCCCAGCTTGACAAAGCCCTGGCTGGGATGATTTAGCTGGGAATTTGTCCTGCTTTGAGCAGGGGGTTGGACTAGATGACCTCCTGAGGTCCCTTCCAACTCTGATATTCTATGATTCTATGTGCCTCCCTGTAACCGGGCACAGACTCACCCGGTGGCACCTCCTGCTGGTCATCTCCGGGAATTAGCCCTCCAGCCATTGGCGCGCCCGCGGCAGGCCTGTGTCCCGCTACCGCTTGGCCCCCGTGTCCCTCCTGGACCCAGCGCCCTGTTGTCTGGGGTGCTGCCCGCTGGCAGTAACCCGTCACAGCTCTGGGTCTCCCCCTCCCGGGGAATCCCCACCCACTATCCCCAGTTCGCCTCACTCTTGGCTACTGCCAGTCCCCATCTAGCCCCCGTTCACTGGGGCAGACTGCAGTGTCAGCCATTCATCACAGGCAAAGGGGTTCGGACCTGCTGCCTCTGCCTACCCATGGGCTGCCCCCTGCACCCAGTACCTAATAGGCCTTACCAGGCCTGCAGCTTTCCTAGGCCAGAGCTCCCCAGCTCCCTAGGCCTTTCCCCAGCCCTGCTCCACTCCAGATACCTGGTTAAGCTCCCTGCAGCCAGGTCCTTCTCTCTCTGAACGCAGAGAGAGACTGTTGAGCTCCTGGCTCCCAGCCTCTTGTAGGGGCCAGCTGGGCCTGATTGGGGCATGGCCCAGCTGCGGCTGCTTCCCCAATCAGCCTAGTAGCTGCTTTCCCTGCCACAGCCCTCTCCCAGGGCTGTTTTAAGCCCTTCAGGGCAGGAGCGGGGTAACCACCCAAAATGAGGGAGGTTGTATTCTTTCTTTTCTCCCACCCTGTGTCTGTCCCCTCTCTTTAGATTGTAAACTCCCCAGCATCCGGACTTGCTCCATAGCGGTACAGTGCCCAGAACAATGAGGCCCTGGTCTCAGTCTGTAATAAAATTAATTAATAATAATAATGATAGCCTAGCATGGCTAGGCCTAAATCCCGCTCCCTGTACCCCAAGTAGCTGGCTGGAGAGAGAAGAGTTCTTGGAGGTCAGGATAAGGGACTTTCCCCCGTGGTTATGGAGCTGCAGTGAAGCCACTCTGCTGTGGCTATGCGCTCCATTCCTGTGGATCCCTCACTCTCTCTCCATAGACGCTCATCTGTTATATACTTCAGCCCATCACCACAGTATCCAGGCACCTTCCATGTAACACCGATAGCAATAGCAACGTTGCCCATGGCCTTCATGGAGTCTCGGGCGCGTCTCAGGGCGAACGCTCTGCTTGCAGGAGGGTTGTCGTTTGGATCTTTTAGAGTTTATTCATTTCCTTTGTTTGGGTTGTTTCTTTTCAGTGGATTTGTTGCCAGATCGTTTTTACTGATGGGCCCGTCTGCCGGACAGGGCGCGGTGTGGTCCAAGCCCGTTGGTGTTGAGATGCCTGAAGGCGGAAAGGCCTTTTTGATCAGTGGTGATCTGAGAGAGGAGTCGGACTGTTTGAGCCAGAGATCCATTGGCTCCAAGTGCTGGAGTCCTGCTGCAGCCCCCGTTATGCCAATCCCACTGTCACAAGCAGCATGTACCATCAGCTCTCTATTGATCTCCGTTCAGTTTATGAACATATCCCAGTCCTGCTCTTTGGCTTCTCTCTAAACCCTCGGCACCATCGGGGAGCAACTCCCAGCCAATTCACCAACAGTTGCTTAGTTCCACCTGGCAGCTAATGCTCAAAACTTCCGAAAAACCTGGCGGAATGCCCTGCCACCAGGGAAGGCTGGGCTCCTGCATCAGGTTGACGCGGACGGAAAGGCATCATATGGAGAACAGCTGTTTAGACGATTACCCTGGAGTCCACTTAACGGATCAGAACCAAGCAACCAATGCCTTCTGCAGCATGCTGAGCCATGGGCAGAAATGCCACAAAGCTGCATGAAAGGAATCGCTGAGGAAGGGACCAGCTGCTTTGGGCAAGGAATAAAACAACAATAATAATGAATCCTTGTGTAGCTCTTAAGGAACAGACTGGGGTAAGGGCTCAGGGACTGAGACTTCAGCGAGCTCAGCATCAGCTCCCAGTGGGAAAATCTAGCTAGGATTTAGGAGTTGAGCAATCTGGAAAATCTGGCCATTTAAGTAAATAGGGAAGGGGGCAGCATGCTGCATTCCAGAGAAGGCTAGAACGGGTGCACTCCCTTCCCCACCAAGGCACTCTGAGAATACTGCATACCCAAGGCCATGCTGATCCCAGAGATCCCCTTAGGATGGAGGCTTGGTATGACCCATTCCCAGCACGGGCCAGTGCCTATAAAGGGTGTGGGAGCCATAGAATGTCACCATGTTCCCCATGGAACAGGACTCTTTACACAACGCACCGTCAACCTGTGGAACTCCTTGCCAGAGGATGTTGTGAAGGCCAAGACTATAAGAGGGTTCAAAAAAGAACTAGATAAGTTCATGGAGGATAGGTCCATCAATGGCTATTAGCCAGGATGGGCAAGGATGTTGTCCCTAGTCTCTGTTTGCCAGAAGCTGGGAATGGGCCACTTGATGATTACCTGTTCTGTTCATTCCCTCTGGGGCACCTGGCATTGGCCACTGTTGGAAGACAGGACACTGGGCTAGATGGACCTTTGGTCTGACCCAGTATGGCCATTCTTATGTCCCCCTGGTAGATACTTATAGACTGTGATCAAGTCACCACTTAACCTTCTATTTGTTAAGTTAAATAGATTGAGCTCCCTGCATCTATCACTGTCAAGCAGGCTTTCTAAACCTTTAATCATTCTCGTGGCTCTTCTCTGAACCCTCTCCAATTTATCAACCTCCTTCTCGAATTGTGAGCACCAGAACTGGGCACAGTATTCCAGCAATGGTCACACCAGGGCCAAATACAGAGGTAAAATCACCTCTCTACTCCTACTCGAGATGCCCCTGTTTATAAATCCAAGGATTGCATTAGCCCATCTGGTCAGACTGTTGCACTGGGAGCTCACATTCAATCGATTATCCACTCCGCTTCCAAGTCTTTGGGAGATCCGGCTCTTATTTAGGAGCCTACATGGAGCTGAGATCTTCTGAACATCTAGCCCAGAGGTGAGCAAACAATGGCCCGCGGGCCAAATCTGGCCCACGGTACCCTCCTCTCGGCCCCTGAGCTCCTGGCCTGGGAGTCTAGCCCCCGGCCCTCCCCTGCTGTTCCCCCTCCCCCACAGCTTCAGCTCACTGTGCCGCCATCGCAGTGCTCTGGGCGACGGGGCTGTGAGCTCCTGGGGCAGAGCTGGGGCCTGACCCAATGCTCTGTGCTGCGCAGTGGCGTGGCTGGCTCCGGCTGCCTGTCCTGGCGCTCTGGGCAATGCAGCTGTAGCGCCGCCAGCCACTGGTGCTCCAGGCAGCACGGTAAGGGGCGGGGGGGGGGGGGGGGGGGATGGGGGCAAGGGAGTTCAGGGGGATAGTCAGGGGGTGGGGGTGTGGATAGGGGTCGGGGCGGTCAGAGGATGGGGAACAGGGGGGTTGAATGGGAGCAGGGGTCCTGGGGGGACAGTCAGGAATGAGAGGGTGGATTGGATGGGGTGGGGGGCAGTCAGGGGACAGGGAACAGGGGGGGTTGGATGGGGCAGGAGTCCCAGAGGGCTCTCAGAGGGCGAGAAGCAGGGGGGCTTGGATAGGGGGCAGAGGCCGGGCCATGCCTGGCTGTTTGGGGAGGCACAGCCTCCCCTAACTGGCCCTCCATACAATTTAAGAAACCCGATTGGGCCCTCAGGCCAAAAAGTTTGCCCGCCCCTGATCTAGCCCCACTTGCGAGCGCTCAGCACTATTGAAATTTGGCCCCCAAATGCACTGGTTTTCCATTCAAAAGCAGCACTCTGACTGGCTTCCCGGCTAGGCCTGTCAGTCCCTCAGTCAACCAGCGACCAGCTTGGTAAGCAGAACATTGTTTTTAAAGTTAACTTTGCTTTTAAAATCTCCCAAGCTGGATTTTTTCCTTTGTTTATTTTGATTGGTAAATAAGTGTCCTGACGCCGCCGGCTGTTAGCAACGACATTTGGAATAACACTGACGGATCTGCCTGTCAAATGCCGCGTGCCGGTAAATATTAGTTCTTTAGCGGCACTTGGGCTCAGCATTCAGCGGCTCGGGAAGGCAGCCACCCTTTGCTGTCAGAATACGTTTTCAGACGTGCAAATGGACTGCGGCAACCTTGCAACATGCAATTTCCGCTCATTAGCTGCAGCTGTCTGCACTGCTATCAGTTTGATAAGGTATTACAGGTAATGCCTGGGGTCGATGGAAAATTGTGGCAAAGGCCACCAAATTGCAAGAAATTGTGCTCCATTTGTTGTCGAAAATTGCAGGAAAATGCTCCCCATTCTTCTCCAATCACAGGCATTTCGTATTATTGGATATCTCACAGCTGCTGAGCAAGGCCTTAGACTTACATGTGCCCTTGTTGCTCTCCTGCTCGTGTTCTTAAACGGCTTTAA
Source organism: Trachemys scripta elegans (assembly GCF_013100865.1). NCBI lineage: Eukaryota > Metazoa > Chordata > Testudines > Emydidae > Trachemys > Trachemys scripta. The sequence continues at coordinate 4,808,312 of NC_048320.1, read as the reverse complement.
GACCCCCCTTTCTTCTTGCTGATGCTGGCCAAACCCAGGAGAGACCGTTGACAATCACGATGTCCTCACCAGTGCACAACGCAGCCGTGAACCAGTCACCAGGAGCCTCGTGTTCATCTCGATTTCTAGGCAGGTGCGAATTGGGACTAGCAGATCTCCAAAAAGCTTCTAACAGCTCCTCAATTGCCTCTTCGGGGTCAGCTGTTCTAAGACCCTTCAGAACTTGATGGCCAATTGATTTCTGTGCTGGCTGGGGCACCCTGAACTTTTATTCTGCCAAGCTCTGGTGGCTTCCCCCTCTCCCTTGTGCCTTCCATCCCCTTCTTATGCCATGGTTGGAGGTACCAGGAAGACAAAACCCCGTGGTCCCAATTGTATGACCTCATCCATCTCGCACGAAAGTGGTTGCAAACAGAGTCCCGGAGTCCGGAAGAGATACTAGCGGTTCTGGTCATCGACCGATACATGAGGGGACTACCACCAGACCTTCGTGCCTGGGTAAGTCAGAACGAACCCTCCACCTATGATGAGGTTGTCGCCTTGGTAGAGAGACGAAGGACAGCGAGGGAGCTGACCTGACCAGTTAAGGAAGAGGCACCCCGGGTTAAACTAGCAGCACCGAGCCCTAAAGTTCGGGTGGCTGGGCCACCAGGAGGGCCCAGGTGGAAAAAGAGAGAGGCTGAAGGCCCATCAGAGGCCAAAAAGAGTCGGAGCACTGAGGGAGAAGAGGATCGTGATGTTAGACTGCCCAAACCAAGAGACCGGGGAATGCCTAGGGCTCCATACAGATGTTATGCCTGCGGGGAGTGGGGACACATAGCTGCACAGTGTCCCAATGCTGAGGAGCCTATGCAGTGTAACCTGTGGAACTGGCCAGATCCATGCTCCCTAATCCACCTTGTGGGGTTCTCACTAACCCCACATATGTATACCAGACCAGTGAAACTAAATGGGGTAGAGACCACGGCACTGATTGATTCAGGGAGTGCTATCATGCTTATCTCAGGGAAGCTCGTGAAGCGTAGTCAGCTGCTGCAGGCTAAACGTACGAGGATAACATGTGTCCATGGGACAGTTAGTTACTACCCCACCATCCCAGTAAAAATCGAGATCCAAGGGAACACTACTGAGGTAGCAGCCGGTGTAGTCCCTAAACTCCCATACCCGGTGTTCATAGGGAGGGACTTCCCAGGGTTTGGAAACTTACTCCCAGTAGGGGAATTGGAGAAAGAGGGGGACCCTAAAATTGGTGAGGCATCCACAGCAGACTGTCAACCCCCAATCTTCTCTGAAATATCCCCAGATTTGTTCTCCACTCCCAGACAGGGTAGAAAGACAAAAAGGGAAAGAAGGGCAGCTAAGGCCTTGGGAACCCGAATACTGACCCAAAGCCAGAGGGTCGCTCTTGTAGGTAGGCGGACCCGCGCAGCTGAAAAGGAGGCCACGCAGGAGGGAGAAGCACCTAAGTCTGACCCCCACCCTAACGCTTCTGAACCAGTAGAGGCAACAGAGACTGGGCCCCGAGATCTTGGGCAGATTAGCCCCGGGAGAGGAAATTTTGGACGGGACCAGGCAGAAGACCCAAGGTATGACAACATTAGGAAGGAGGTGACTGAAATAGATGGGGTTCCTGTGGAAGGGAAAACCCAGGGACCAAGACCCTGCTTCATAATGAAGAAGGATCTCTTATACCGGGTTGCACCAGTACAGGGGCAGAAGGTCCAGCAGATCCTAGTACCTCAAAAACACCAGAAGGCTGTATTAAGTCTTGCTCATAGTCATCTTTTTGGGGGGCATTTGAGGGTAGAGAAGACCCTGGCATGAGTCCTACGACAGTTCTTCTGGCCCGGAGTACATGAAGAAGTGTGGATGTACTGTCCCTCCTTCCCGGAGTGTCAGGTGCACAATCCCCATCCCCGCTTGAGGGCACCTTTAGTACCCCTTCCCATCATAGGGGTCCCCTTTGAGTGAATAGCCATGGACCTAGTGGGACCCCTGGAGAAGACGGCTCGGGGCCACCAATATATACTTGTTGTTTTGGACTATGCTACTCGCTACCCAGAAGCCATCCCCCTGCGGAACACGGCCTCTAAAACTATAGCCAAAGAGCTGGTGGGGATCTTTGCCCGAATGGGGCTACCGAAGGAGATATTAACTGACCAAGGAACCCCATTTATGTCAAAGCTAATGAAGGACCTCTGTACATTGCTCCATATACATACCCTGAGAACTTCGGTCTACCGTCCGCAGTCTGATGGGTTGGTAGAAAGGTTTAACCGAACCCTCAAGGCTATGATAAGGAAGGTGGTAAGTCGGGACGGGAAGGATTGGGACACCCTACTACCCTACCTTATGTTCACTATCCGGGAGGTACCACAGGCCTCAACTGGGTTTTCCCACTTCAAGTTATTATACTGGCATCACCCCCGTGGCATACTAGATATCGCCAAAGCGATCTGGGAAGAGGAACCCAATGAGGGGAGAAATATAATAGAGCATGTAATGCAGATACGAGACCGGATAGCCCGAGTTACCCCTATTGTATGGGAACATTTGGAGAAGGCACAGGAGGCCCAGCGAACCCATTACATTTGCCAGGCAAAAGTGCGACAGTTCCAACCAGGGGATCGGGTTATGGTGTTCGTACCCATGGCAGAAAGCAAGCTTCTGGCCCAATGGCAGGGGCCCTATGAGGTGGTTGAACCCATGGGGGAAGTAACTTACAAGGTGCGGCAGCCAGGATGCGGAAAACAAGAACAGATTTATCACATTAACCTTCTGAAACCCTGGCATGCACAAGAGGCATGCACAACGGTCCAAAAAGACCTTACCCAGGAAAACAAGCCTTCCAAACAGGTGAGAGTATCTCCCAATTTAACACCAGACCAGAAGAACGAGGTATCTGAGATGATCTTCTGGAACCAAGATGTGTTCTCGACAAAACCGGGTCGAACAACCGAGACATATCACCATATTGTCACGAACCCTGGGGCCAGAGTAACAATGAGGCCCTATCGGGTGCCAGCGGCAAAAAGGGAGGAAATAAAAGCAGAAGTAAAAAAAATGCTGGAGTTGGGGATCATCGAAGAATCCCAATCGTGCTGGTGCCCAAACCTGATGGCACCACAAGATTTTGCAATGACTTCCGGCGACTAAACAAAGTATCCCAGTTCGACGCATACCCCATACCTTGCATAGAGGAGCTAGTGGACCGTCTGGGTAATGCCCGGTACTTGACTACCATAGACTTGACAAAGGGGTACTGGCAGATTCCCCTTGCAGAAGACGTAAAGGAAAAGACTGCGTTCTCTACACCAGAGGGTCTTTTTCAATATACTGTCCTCCCTTTTGGACTACATGGGGCCCCAGCTACATTCCAGCGCCTCGTGGACAAGCTATTACGCCCGCATAACAGTTATGCTGCTGCCTACTTGGACGATGTGGTCATTCATACCCCAGACTGGGAAACCCACCTGGAGAAGGTGAAGGCAGTCCTCTATACCTTCAGGCAAGCTGGCCTTACAGCAAACCCTGCCAAGTGCGCTGTAAGGTTTACAGAGGCCAAATATCTTGGCTACATTGTGGGAAAAGATCTGGTAAAACCCCAAGTGAACAAGTTAGAGGCCATCCAAAATTGGCCCCGACCAAGTCGCAAGAAACAAGTCCGGGCGTTCCTAGGTGTGGTGGGGTATTACCGACGATTTATCCCCCACTTTGCCACAAGGGCAAGCCCCCTGACAGACCTAGTGAAAGCCCATGGACCTGATCTGGTGAGATGGTCTGACGCAGCAGAGGAAGCATTCACAGACCTACGGACTGCCCTCTGCAGTAACCCGTACTGATAGCCCCTGATTTCACCAAGGAGTTTATCCTGCAGACGGATGCATCGGAAGTAGGGTTGTGGGCCATTCTATCACAGATGGTCGGGGAGGAGGAACACCCAATTCTATACCTCAGTCGGAAACTCCTTCCAAGGGAACAAAAATATGCAGTGGTGGAGAGAGAATGCCTCGCTGTAAAATGGGCCATGGAAACATTGCGCTACTACCTGCTCAGGCACAGATTTGTCCTCATAACCGACCATGCCCCTCTTCAATGGATGCAGCGGAACAAGGAGAAGAACACAAGGGTGACCAGATGGTTCTTATCCCTCCAACCTTTCCAGTTCCGTGTGCAACACAGAGCAGGGAGCCGTCATGACAACACCGATGGCTTGTCATGTGTGCACTGTCTGGCGTCCCAAGCTGCCCAACCCGTTGGCGTTGAGCAGGGGGGAGGGATATGTGACAGACCCAGACCAGTGGGGTACAGGAGTCTGGTAGAGGGCAAATATATTGGTCACTGGATGAGTAGTTTTCTGTTCCCTGAGTGACCAGAGCAGGGGCTACACTAGAGTAATCAGGAACCTGCTAGAACCAGTTAAGGCAGGCAGGCTAATTAGGACACCTGGAGCCAATTAAGAAGAAGCTGCTAGAATCAATTAAGGCAGGCTAATCAGGGCACCTGGGTTTTAAAAGGAGCTCACTTCAGTTTGTGGTGCGAGTGTGAGGAGCTGGGAGCAAGAGGCGCAAGGAGCTGAGAGTGAGAGGGTGTGCTGCTGGAGGACTGAGGAGTACAAGTGTTATCAGACACCAGGAGGAAGGTCCTGTGGTGGGAATAAGGAAGGTGTTTGGAGGAGGCCATGGGGAAGTAGCCCAGGGAGTTGTAGCTGTCATGCAGCTGTTACAGGAGGCACTATAGACAGCTGCAATCCACAGGGCCCTGGGCTGGAACCTGGAGTAGAGGGCAGGCCCGGGTTCCCCCCAAACCTCCCAATTGACCTGGACTGTGGGTTCTTCCAGAGGGGAAGGCCTCTGGGCTGTTCCCCAACCCACATGGTGAATCTCTGAGGCAAGAAAATCCGCCAATAAGCACAGGACCCACCAAGATAGAGGAGGAACTTTGTCACACCGGGCAGCTCTCTGTCCCCGTCAAGTGGTTAGACCTTGCTACTACTATCATCTCTCAGGGTATGTCCATGGTGCCATTAAAAACCCACGGATGGCCCATGCCAAGTGACTTGAGCTAAGGGGCTTGGGCCCAGGGGCTGTTTAACTGTGGTGTAGCCATTCAGGCCCGGCTGGAGCCCAGGCTCTAGGACCTTGTGAGGTAGGAGGTGGGAGCCTTTTTCTGGCTTATGCTGCACCTCCACGAGGGGGCCCGGCCCGCACAGCTATACCAGTCAAGCTTAATCTGTGCCGGGCCTTGCTAGGGCTGAGCTAGGGGGTCCAGGTGTCTGGTTTTCAACCAGAATGCCCAGTTGAAAAGGGACCCTGGCAGCTCCCGTTGGCAGCACAGACCGGGCCGTTAAAAGTCCAGTCATCGGCGCAGTGAGGCTAAGGCAGGCTCCCTGCCTGCTGTGGTTCCACATGGCTCCCGGAAGCAGCTCCTATGCGTAGGGAAAGCCAGAGAGCTCTGCACGCTGCCCCCACCCCAAGCACTGGCTCTGCAGCTCCCATTGGCTGGGAACCACGGCCAATGGGAGCTGCGGGGGAGGCGCCTGCGGACGGGACAGTGCACAGAGCCTCCTGGCCATGCCTCCACATGAGAGCTGGAGGGGGACATGCTGCTGCTTCCAAGAGCTGCTTGAGGTGAGTGCTGCTCGGAGCCTGCACCCCGACCCCCTCCCGGGTCTCAACCTCCTGCCCCAGCCCTGATCCCCCTCATGCCCTTCAAAGTCCTCGACCCCAGCCCAGAGCACCCTCCTGTACCCCCAACCCCTCATCCCCAGCCCCACCCCAGAGCCTGAACCCCAAGCAAGAGCCCTACTGACAGAACTACTGACCGGACACCCAATGTCTGGCTACTGCAGGCAGGATAGGCAGGGAGGCACCGGGTCATCACCCGTGCCAGACCCCACTCATCCGGGGCTGCCTCCTACCTGTGTCGTGTGGCTGCAGCTCCCAGACCTGGCTCTGCAGGCAACTCCCTCCTGACCTAGGCCGGGGGAGTGGGAGGAGAAAAGCAGCAAGTGACGGGGGGTGGGGAAGAGAAGTGGATGGGGTCAGGGTCTTGGGGGTGTAGTAAAAAGAGGGCCTGAAACACAAGCCCATGTATCAGAGGCCTGGTATGAGGCCTGAGGCCTGGGCTAAAGTAGTCAAAACTTTGCTGATATAAAGCAAAGTTAAGTTGTGAGCAAGAGGCAGGCCCGGCTCACAGAATTTGGCAAGCACAGGGCTGATATTGCAGAAACATATATTCCTAAGTAGTGCCAGGTACAAGAATATATAGGCAAATACATTCCAGAAGGGTGGTACCAGAACACCCCGATACTAGTACATTCCCCAAAGATAACAGGAACACACTGACCCATTCTGAAGATAAGGTCAGGATGACAGCATGATGGATAGAAATGTTTTGATCAAACCAACATGTACAAGGCATTGGGTGGCACCCTGATATGTCAGAGGTGCAGTGCATAACTTGTTTCTATCAGGGTATAAAGATGTATCTCAGAAGGAATATTTTTGTCTGGCCTTAGGGACGAACAGAAATTCCCGCCATTCACTGAGCTGATCCATTGTCATGGGCATACGTGTATTAGTGGTCCGGTAGAGTCTGCGGGATACTAGTACCATGCTTCCTCAACAATAAACCTGGCTGGGTGCCTTCGTCCCTTAACAGATCTTGCGGTCATTGGGTGGTTTGCTTGAGGTCTGCCATGCCAGCTGTCTGCACAGAGCTGGGACGGCACACAGGGAGACACACACACATGCAGCCGAACATCTAACTACAGGAGGGAAGAGGTGGGGCCTCAGGGGATGAGGCAACACAGGGGAGGTTCTGGCACGCCTGCTGGAGTGTCCTGTTTTTAAATATTACCCAGTTGGAAACTGTAGGCTGAGCCCCGGCACCTCTAGGCTTGGCAGTTCATAGGCCAGGCACTTCTGCGCTTGCTGCATCAATTATGAATGTAAAAAAAAAAGTAGCTTGAGCTCCGGCACCTCTTTCGTTACAAATTAAGCACTGCAGCCATGGCTCTGTAATGTAGACAAGGCTTAGTGTGTGTGATCATTTCTCCCACTTGTGGCTGGTCCCAAGAACTATAACAGCCAGTTCCTTACTGTGGGCTAAAGGAACTTACTGAAGACGCAAGGTTTAATTCCTCCCCTGTGACCCAGGTGCCTTTTTTCCCTTTGTATCCACAGTTCATTATGTTGGCAGAGGAACATCTGAAAGCTTATGCCCGAATAAATCTGTTAGTCTTTAAGGTGCCACCAGACTCCTTGTTGTTTATGTTGGCAGAGACCTGGCACTCTGTGATCATGCGGTACATGGACAAAAAGAAGATGGGTAAACTCATGTCACATGGAGCATCAGAGCTTTGCAAAGCAGAGTGAATTATATCGAACATCTGTGGAGACAGGAGGACCTGGGAGTGGAAATGTGTTATGGAGATATGCAGCATTTTTTTTGTTAACTTTTCAAGGATATTGCTGCATTTAATCTCTGTATTTTTAATACATGACAAAGACGCCTGGTGCATTGGATAGGGGTCCATGAAAATCTAAATTAATGCTAGTTGGCTGGCAGCCCAAGCTTGGTAGTAAATGGAAGCTGCTACCATCCTGTGGCTTTATGGCCCTGTGAGATTTACGGACTTTTATAAACATATTTTTTAAATGATTTCTAGCCTGCAGCTTTCCAGCTTTCAGTTCGTATATTTAACCCAATCGGAGAAAACTGACTTTAGCCTGGAAGGTGGTGCATTTGCTCCAGGGCTAGAGAGTAGAGCTCTGACACATTCATCAGCTGAAACGTTTGGGGTTGAAAAATGCCGATTCAGCAACACCAGAATATTTCACGTTTGTGTTCATTTTGCCAAATTCTTTTAGTAAAAACAAAAATTAAGAATCTAAAAAAAATTAGGAAAAATAGAAAGGTTTTGATTTGAAACAGCTTTTCCTTTAATTTTATGAAAATGTTTTGAACAATTGAAAAAATGCTCAAAATCAAAACGAAATCTCTCCTTTTGGGTCGAATGAAACATTTTGTTTGACCCAGAATGCAAGTATTTTTATTTTTCGATTTGCTGAAAATTTAAAAAAAAAATGTTTTCAGTTTGACCCAATTTTTTTTAATTGCCAGCAAATTGCAAAATCCATTATTCCCCCACCTCTAGCAGTGAGGAAAGAGGGTCCAATGGCTAATTGCTACCCTACGGATAGGGAAACCTGGGTTCAAGTCCCTGCTCTACCACAGACTTCCTGTGTGACCAGGAGCAAGTCAATTTGACCCTCTATGCCTCAGTTTCCTATCTGTGCAATGGGTATAATAGCACTGAGATGCTATGGTGGAGACTATGGAAGTAGATACAGAGAAAGTCCCAGGCTCCGTGATTTCGTCTGCACCTCAGAGCCTTGAATTTCAGGCTGACCCCCAGCACCAGTGCAATTAATATGCACAAAGCCAAACGTAAGGGGGAAAGGGAAAGGAGCAACATGGGGAGAGTCTGGAAGATGGGCCCCTTGTCATGAATATCAGACCCAAAGATAATTTAATTATTGGCTGCGCTGCCAAGGCCCTGCCAGGATATTCGATAGCTTCCTGCTCTCGCTGATGGTTCCGTTGCCAATAACACACGAGATGGATGGGCTGAATTAAAGGGGGCACCATCCATTCCAGCGAGCGTGCCCAGAGCCAAGATACAAACCTCCCTCCGGGCTGGCTGCAGAGATCTGCCCTCAGGAAGGGGAGGAAGCTACACACAGAGGAAAATAACCACAGTCGTCAATGGGAATAAGACATTGTGGAGAGAGGCAATCCCCTGGCCCCTGCTATTCCCAGTCACAGGACCTCCCATGGTGCTTTTGCTCTGGGCATTGTTCAGAGGCCGGGACAGAAAGACCAGCTGGAGCTAGGATTCGCTTGTCTCCAGCCTGACATTTTATTGTCCTTCCTTGTCAGTCCGTCAGAGCCCCTCACAGCAAAGGCCAGGGCAGGCCTGCTAGGAGAATAGATTCGGACAATTCGCAGAGCAGCTGGTGGCGCAAGGTGGATGGCGCAAGGCATAAAGGCAGTTCTGTCCCATAAGGTTATAAAGGGAAAGAGGCAGCGGATACAAAGGAGGCTACCAAAGGGGAAGGATGTTGCCTGTCTCCTCCCAGGCATCTGAGGGATTGTTACTGGAATTGGGTGGGAACTGGGTTCCCAATTTCCTCAGGATCGTCCCTTATTTTTTAAGATTGCTGTCACAGGCAATCTGTAAGTCTTCCAGGGACATTCGAAGTCCCAGTGTTTGTCAGACATGGCCTGCTGGTTCCTCCAGCCCTTAGCGGCTGTTGCAGAAGGAAGCAGTGGTTTGAGCATTGGCCTGCTAAACCCAGGGTTGTGAGTTCAATCCTTGAGGGGACCACTTGGGGATCTGGGGCAAAATCAGTACTTGGTCCTGCTAGTGAAGGCAGGAGGCTGGACTCGATGACCTTTCAAGGTCCCTTCCAGTTCTAGGAGATGGGATATCTCCATTAAAAAAAAAAAAAGGGCCTGCATAGAGGGAGCTCCCCCTCTGGAGTATCTGGGAGGCATGGGGGTTCAGGAGGACTGAGTGGATAAGGGAGAGCTTGGGGCTAGCAGCACCCAGTCATGGCCGCACAGGTAGGGTTGCCAGGCATCCGGTTTTCACATATGTGTGTGTGTGAGAGTGACCCCACGTGCCCCTCCATGTGTTGCCTCAGGAAGACGTTGCGCCAGGTACCAGGAGAGGCGAGTCTGTCCTGGGGGCCCAGCCAGGCATGGACAGCAGGGAGGGTCAGGTCAGTCAGTCACCCATTCCTGCTTCCTGTGAGAGAGGTGTACGGGAGTGTGTGTGTGTCACCTCTCCCTGTGTGTGTATGTGGGCGGTAGGGGTGTGTGTGTCACCTCTCCCTGTGTGTGCATGGGGGCGGTAGGGGTGTGTGTGTCACCTCTCCCTGTGTGTGTATGTGGGCGGTAGGGGTGTGAGTATCACTTCTCCCAGTGTATGTATGTGGGGGGTAGAGGGGTGTGTGTCACCTCTCCCCATGAGAACCCTAAAGCCTGAAAGATAAGACGGAAGAGGGGCTCAGTCAACTTGATGTTAGTTTGAACGTTTGTACTGCATAGTTCTGATTGATTGTCGTTGATCTCGTTTGAATGTGAGTAATTTTACCAGGTGTCCCGTATTCAGCATAGGGAAATGTGGTCACCCTATAACAGGGCAGATCTTTAGTGTAAATGACTAAGGCCTGACTGGGACAGTTCAAACCATTTAAAACCACTTCTCTCTGAATGATAAAGCTGCAGAAATCAGACTGTGACTTCAGAAGGGGCGTGGCAGATTCCCTAACCCGCTGTCCCATGCTACAGGATTGGAAGTCCCCAGATGTCACTATCGCACGTGGCCTGGTGAGTTCTGTTGATCAGAATGCACGGGAGTTCGAGCTTGAACACATGTCCATTGCCAGCAGCTGGTGTGCAATTCCTTTTAGCATGCCGAGCCTGTCACCACTAAATCCTCTTCTGCATTCAACCCCCTGGCTACGAACCGTCGACAAGCAAAGCTGCTGTCTGGGGCTTATACCATGCAAGGAAAGAAACCCATGGCACGGTGCTGAAGCTGGCACGTTCTAGTTGTTGTGTTAGGAAAGCAGCATTGTGATGACTGTATAACCAGCCCTGACTGGTGAAGGACTGAAGTGGAGCCTTGTCAACATGAACTAGGATATTTAAATGCCTAACTCCACTTGAAATCAGTGGGACTCAGGCACCTAAATACCTTTGAGCATCTGGACCTAAAAGAACCAGATCAGAACATCAGAACGGCCCTATTGAGTCAGACCGATGGTCCATCTAGCCCAGTGTCCTGTCTTCCACAGTGGCCAGTGCCAGGTGCTTCAGAGGGAATGACGGGAACAGGACCATTTGCAATGATCCATCCCGTGTCGTCCAGTCCCTGCATCTGGCAGTTGGAGCTTTAGAGGCACCCAGAGCATGGGGCTGTGTCACTGACCATCGTGGCTAATAGCCACTGATGGCCCTATCCTCCATGATCTTGTTCAATTACCTTCAATGCAGTAGCAGGCACATAAGTCCCTATGCACGGAGTAGCCACTAGACGGGAGAAAAGTTCCACCCTGTTAAAAATGGAGCAATAACTGGACAGTAGCAGGGTTACCTTTCTAGCAGCTACTTAATGACATGCCTGTTTTTTACTACACTCCTCGCCATTGGACAGTTGCTTAGAGCTGGCTACAAAGATATCAGTGAAGAGCCAATGAGGGTTTCAGTATCATCTGTGTTGTCACCAGGTTAATTGGAGACGGGGGCTGTTTGGGTGAAGGAGTCGGAGCTGGCATGGGCTGCCCGGCCCCAGCTTGGGCGCGATCCAGGGAGTGAGCGTTGCTGCGCTGAAGGAGACCCGTGTGCACGTTGCCATGGGACGGGTGCAGGGCAGGGCTGATCTCTGCATTGCAGGGGATGGCGCTGGTTGGCTGGGCTCAGTGAGCAGCAGTGGTTCACCCATGGGCTCCTGCAAGGTGCGGTTGTGTCTCGGCACATCCACGGAGGAAGGAACAGGTCATGGCTGAACACTGGCCTGGTAAATTCTGGAATGAACTGTTAAGAGAGTGAAATACTGAATTAAACACTGGCTTGTCCTGCCTGGGACCGAACCCTGGTTCTTTGCTGTCTGTGAGTATGAGGGGTGAGGAGAGTGTGAAGAGGGGACTGGAGACCCCCTGTCAGCTCCAGTGAGGAACACAGAGCACAAGCATCACTCCCCGGCTTCTGCCCTTTGCTTGCCCAGGCGAGGTCACTACAGCAAAGAGCTGGCTGGGGTGACCCTGTGGCTGCCCTGTTCCCCCTCCCCTCAAGCTCCCTGCCTTTCGAAAAGAGCACATTATGAGTGTGCTGTTGGCTCCAACACCCAAGGGCACCAGCCCCAGTATGGACCCTGGGAGACAGGGTACTGGCCCCCAAAATGGACCCAGTACTCAGGGCACCAGCCACCAGGATGGACCCGGTACCTGAGCCACTGGCCCCCAATATGGACCCGGTACCCAGGGCACCAATCCCCAAAATGGACCCAGTACCCAGGGCACTGGCCACCAGGATGGACCCCAGTACCCAGGGCACCAGGCACCAGGATGGATCCGGTACCCAAGGCACCGGCCCCCAGTATGGACCCGGTACCAAAGGTACCAGCCCCCAATACAGACCCAGTACCCAGGACACGGGCCCCCAATATGGACCTGGTACCCAGGACACCGGCCACCAGGATGGACCCCAGTACCCAGGGCACTGGCCACTGGGATGGACCCCAATACCCAGGGCACCAGGTACCAGAATGGATCCAGTACCCAAGGCATTGGCCCCCAGTATGGACCCGGTACCAAAGGCACCAGCCCCCAATACAGACCTGGTAGGTACCCAGGACACTGGTCCCCAATATGGACCCGGTACCCAGGGCACCAGCCCCCAATATGGACCCTTCACTTGTAAAGTTTCAGATTTTCTAGCGAAGCTTTTTGGGTCAAGTGCCCCCCTGTGTGCGTTCTGCTGGAAGCACCCCAATGACCGGCGAGTCTTCGGCAGAGACGAGAAGCAAAGGCGCTGTGTTAGATTCAGACCTGGCGTGCCGGGCAGCAGCCTGAAGGCTGTTTAGTGGCTGTGTGACAAACCCTTGAAATCCGGGGTCGGGAAGGAAAATGCTGACACACCGGTAAGCGCTGTGCAGCGGGGCGGGCGTATTTGCTCCCATAAGCTGACCTTTGCAAAATGCCAGCATGCTCCTGGCAAGACTCTCCCTTCATTATTCATTAGTTGTAAGCCCGGCTATAAAACAGGCCCCATCTCCGACAGCTCTTCGGTGCAATAAAAGTAAACAGGTTTAACATCCCCCGCCTCCTCCCCATGCACATTAGCCTCGGAGACTCGCACTGCAAAGCCGAGATGGTAGCTGAGTGTGGCACGCCTGGGGTTTGGGGGGCCACTGAGCATGGCTTTCGTGGCTTGCCATATGGCTCTGTACAGACTCCTAACTGAATGCTATTAGGGGGCTTTCTCTTTAATAGGCTCCAGCCTCCGACTCGTTCAGCTGTACAATACATTTGCCTCTTGCTGCCCTGCCATCAGACAGGCTTCGTGTTTTTGCAGTGGGAGAGGGTGCACCGGCCTCCCGCACTGCTTTGCCCAGGACCCGATTGCAGTGGGGGTGCAGAGCTGAGCCCGCTGGGCGCTACAGCTTATCTGCAGGTGGCAGAGGTTTTTACAAGGCTCCATGGACACGTTTTCCTTCTCTAGCTCCTCCCAACCATCCTCATCCACCTTAATGACTGGCAGCCAAATTCAGTCCCCATGGAGATCAAGGGGCAAACGCCCCTTCAGGGGAGATTTAGCTGAGATATTAGAAAACACTTTCTACTACAAGGGTGGTTAAGCTCTGGAACAGCCTTCCAAGGGAGGTTGTGGAATCCCCGTCTTTGCGGGGTTTTAGGAACAGGTTGGACAAACACTCGTTAGGGATGGTCTAGGTTTCATTGGTCCTGCCTCAGCGCAGGGGGTGACTTCTTGCGGTCCCTTCCAGCCCGACATTTCTATGATCCGTTTCACTGGGCTCAGGATTGAAGGGTATAACCGACAGCTTGGCTGAAATGTTCCTGGCTTGGCGATCTTTGAGGTTAATTGGTTGGAGTGGGCGGGAAGGTTGGGGCTGAAGGTGATGCTAAAAAAAAATGGTTGTTATGCAAAAAGGTGCTGATAACTGCCGGCGGAGATATCTTGGCTCCAAAGACAAATCACAGAGCTCTTTCAAGCCAATGGCTGCTAAACACCCTTCTTTAGGCTCAGTAGAAGGAGCAAGCCAGCCCTTTTACATAGTAAAAACAGCTTCAGAGAGTGGTGGCCACCCAAGGCTCCAGGCTGCCCAGCAAGTCAGAGCTAGGCTGGGTGGCCTGAGGGGCTCTCCAGACTGCAAACACAGGGGCTAGGATATTCGTTTGGCAGTCTGTCTCAGTTGCAGGCAGAAAGCCCAGGGAAAAAGTTGTGAGTGTGACTCTGAGACGAAGCTGAGAGACATAGCTTCTCGGGCACAGAGCCTGCTGGAGGGGCAGGCTTTGGGATCTCTGAGCAATGAAACTACCTGCCTCTATTGTGTTCAGGGAAGCAGGACTCTGTGTCCGTGCTTGGTAAATAACCAAGACTACGCTAAGAATAGACTTGACTCGTAGCGTCAATTTCTCATCCCAGTGGTAACAGCCCGGGAAAGACCAGAGTACTGGCGAAGCCACGCAGATCAAAAGGACCTCACAGTTCATTATTGTTAGAGATCTCAGGGCCTTATTCAGAGATCAGGGCCGCATTGTGCCAGGCGCTGCACAAACATGCATGGACATGACAGACGGGGGAAGTGTAACATTGAGACAACCTTGGTCCCTAGGACAAGCAGCAGTCACAGCTCACCAACAGCCTAACCAGGGCTGAGTGCTTGTGGGCTTCCCAGCCCAGGGGAGCTTGATGGAGGACAGCAGAGTAGGATTTGAAGGACATTCCCATACATGTGCTGTCCTTATCCAGGCCCAAGGAATAGCAGGTCCTCCTAGCGTACATAGTAGAGAACACAGCCCTATGCCCAGGGGACATGTGGGGAGCTGCCTGCACTGGGCTCTTTGGAAGCTACATGAATATGGCAAGAAGGAAACTAGAGGGTTAAGGGAAGTTCTCCTAGGCTCTCCGGAGCAGGCCCATTGCTCCCAGCGGAGTGCCTGAGGGTACATCTACGCTGCAGCTGGAGGTGTGATTCCAGCTCGGGTAGGCACACACATACCAGCTATGGTCAAACCAGCATCCTCAAAACAGCTGTGTCGCTGCAGTGCCACGGGCAGCAGGATGAGCTAGCCACCCCGAGTACGTACCTAGGGCCTTGAACAGGACAGTGGGGCAGCCAGACCCTCTCACTGTCCAGGCTGTTGTGGCTACACTAGCTGGATCAAAGGTAGCGTGGGGACGTGTCCCCCTCCCCGAGCTGGGACGTACAGCTACAGCTGCTGAGAGAGGAATAGCTGCAGCATGCAAAGGGGGGGGGGAGAAAACATGCGTCCTCACCCTTTGTTTGTAATAATGAGCGCGTCAGTCCCAGACCTAGCTCCGTGAAAACGCCTGCCACTAAATCTCTTAATCTTCTTAATGCTCCCACTCACATTTCTCCGTAGGTAGGAAATACAGAGCCCTACATCAAAGGGAAATTGAATTGCAAAGCCGTCCTGCCAGCACGAGAGTGTGGCTGTCTCTGTTTGACCCTGAGGAGAAGCGAAACGTGCACATGACTTCTCTTAGGGACCGGGGATGCTGTTCCCACCACAGCTTCGATTCCCACTTTTGCATTCTCCGATTACCCTTTTACAAACCTGGTCTTCATTTACCTTCCCCCTCGGGCCCTGCGGCCAGCAGCCATGTCTGCAATGCGTAGCGACCTGCCTGGAACTTGGAGGGAGGGCCGCAGGTTGCAGGAGGGAAGATGTCCTGTGATCAAATGTCCATTTGACAGCGAATCACTTGAATTCCGCTGCAGGCTCTGTTACAAAGAGCTCTCGCCTTGAATTTCATGGTACTTGTTTACCTACATGAAACCATTCCCCTGGGTGGGTCATCAGCTGTTATCCAAGACTGTAGCAGACTTATCAGCCCGTGTATGGGGCCTAGCCACCCCTAGAGGCAGAGTGCTGCACTCAGTGGGTGTGAGTTACCTACAGAACATTTATGTGCTGGGATGAGAATGCCTGACTCCCATAGGTCCCTTTGAGAATCCCAGACACAGCCACCAACAGTGAAAACTTCAATCAGGGCTGGGGGGGAAATTTCCCATCAAAACCATTTTTCAAGGGAAATTGGGTTTGCGACAAAAGAGAATTTTTTGCAAAAAGTCTCTGCTCTCCAGGAGAAAATTTGATTTTGGGGCGGGGTGGGGGAGTCAAAAAACCCAAAAGTGAAAAAAATTCAATTTGGAAATGTTGCCACAGTGAGAGTTGTTCAGTAGCCTCATGTCTCCATTATGTGGGCTGAGCTCTCTGGTGAGACTACATCTCCCATGATGCACCATGGCCTGGGATTCCAATGATGCACTGCCGTGCCACTCCAAAAGGGGAAATGCTGGTGCATCATGGCAGATGTAGGCTGATCAGGGAGTCTGGCTTATAGAGGAGATTAGGAGCATGATGCACCTGAACTACAATGCCCAGGAGGCACCACCGTAGCATTTCCAAATCAAAATGTTTCTGTTTCTGCTGAAATTTTCCAGCGTTCAAATTTCCATTAGGAGAAGTCGGAATTTTCTGCGGAAAAACACCCCATATTTTGACCAGCTCTGCTTCAGAAAGGAAACAGTTCTGCTTCAGCCAAAATTCACGTGTCCTAAACTCCAGAGGAAATCAAAGTACAAATGGGGCCCTTCACAGGATTGTACACACACTATGCAGTCTGCATCCAGCCGAAGCGAATGAAATGCGGAGGCATAATTCACTCTGCAAGTATTAAGTCCTGGATATCTTTGAGGGGTGGGTGCACAGACTCTGCGCTTGTTAACGGACAGAATGGTGCTGCATGTGGCTTTGGAGATGTAACCTTTGGCCTTTGGCTGTGTGAGGAGATTGACTTTCTGATTTTATTCTGTGGCTTGAATGGAGATAGTGACTCAGATGGTTTCCCACGATGTCTCACCCTGGCCTAAAGCCCTTTATTAGTAATTTGCAGCTTGCAGAGGCCGTAAGCAATTCAAGTCAAGATGGAGCACTGGATTCTAAAACCCCAGGCAGTTGCACCTCTCCATTAAGGGTCAGAGCAGTTGCAATCTGTTTCTTTTTATGATTATGTGGTCGCCCCATCTCAGAAAAGATATATTAGAATTGGAAAAGGTTCAGAAAAGGGAAACAACAATTATTAGGGGTATGGAACGGCTGCCATATGAGGAGAGATTAATAAGACTGGGACTTTTCAGCTTGGAAAAGAGATGACTAAGAGGGGATATGATAGAGGTCTATAAAATCATGACTGGTGTGGAGAAAGTAAATAAGGAAGTGTTATTTACTCCTTCTCATAACACAAGAACTAGGGATTACCAAATGAAATTAATAGGCAGCAGGTTTAAAACAAACAAAAGGAAGTATTTCTTCACACAACGTACCGTCAACCTGTGGAACTCTTTGCCAGGGGATGTTGTGAAGGCCAAGACTATAACAGGGTTCAAAAAAGAACTAGATAAATTCATGGAGGATAGGTCCATCAATGGCTATTAGCCAAGATGGGCAGGGATGGTGTCCCTAGCCTCTGTTTGCCAGAAGCTGGGAATGAGTGACAGGGAATGGATCACTTGATGATTACCTGCTCATTCCCTCTGGGGCACCTGGCATTGGCCATTGTCAGAAGACAGGATACTGGGCTAGATGGATCTTTGGTCTGACCCATTATGGCCGTTCTTATGTTCTTATATCATGATACACAGAATCTCAGTCCAACTCAAGCATGAGGCCTTGAGTAAAGAAAACAGCTACAGACAAACAAGCAGGTTTCCCCATAACTTGAGCACCAGCTTTTCTGCCTCGTTTACCAGGGACCATATCCTGCCTGAAATTCTTAACAGCACATAGAGACCTCTAGTGGCAGAATAACATACTGCAAATACGTGTCATTACAATGCACGTTAGAGGTCAGACTGTCAAAAGAGCTCCACCCCCAATGTGAACCCTATGTGCTGAGCACTTCTGAAAATCTGGCCCTGAGGCCCAGCTCCTCAGAGGAACTTAGGTGCCCAACTCCCATTGATTTCAACTCTGGAAGCAGTTGGTGAATTCTTGTAAAAGTATCAGCTTGTACGTGCAAACACTGCCAAAGCAGAAAGAGCCGGGTTGCACAGCTACCACCTCCCGCATGTGACTGGTGTGACATACAAGGAAGACTTCAGAGTTAATATGAGGAATCATTTCCTGGAATTGTCCGCTCCTCCCCCCCCAATCCAGAATGAGGCAGGCAAACATTGTCTTACAGTCATTTAAAACGAGCCCGATCGATGTAATGGGGAATATACAGTTAGAGAGAATGCTGCCTGGGCAGGAGATATGAGCTAGGTGGATAAGCGGAAATATTTTTCCACCTCTGAGTTCTGTGTTTCAATAATTGCTCAGAAAGCCGGCGGGGGAGTGGGGGGTGGGGGGGGGTTGGTCTGTTTGTTTTTTGTGTCTGTACCTGCTGCCGTTAGCTACTCCGCCATCTTTCACTGCTGAACACGGCACAGCTAATTAGTCATGTTGCGTGGAGAAGAATGGGTCAATATTTTAGTTTTCTATGGCCAACTCGACACCGACCAGACAAGTTCACGATTCCAACTGGATTTCCATCTGCCTTGGGAGGAATTCATTGAGGGACTGGCACTCTCCACTCGCCATCTGTGTGTGGGTGAGGGGGACCTGCCTCATGCGATCAAAGAGACATTCAGCCATTAAACCTGCAGGACACTTGGGCTGCTACAGCACAGGAAAACCACTGCTGGTGCTGAAATGCGGAGAGCTCCAGAGAGGGTGGGGAAGAGAGGCTCTAAGAAAGGACAGCGGGGACCAGACAGAAAGTTTCTGGTTCATCTCTTTTTGCTTCCTGGTGTCACTTAGAATCATTACCTTCTGGGTATTTAGTTCGCTCTGCAATGAGTGAAAGCAGTAATCACAACACAGCCCGGCAAAAAGTAAGCCCTTCTTAGACACAAAGAGGCAGCTGAGGGGTTGTGACAGCTGTAAAGGATGGGGAGAGGCACCTGAAGAAACCAGCAAACTGCTCTTGTTCCCTGTTTGAAGCCTGCAAACCTGCCAGGAAAACTGAACTCTGGGTGTGCTATGTCCCCTCCGTGTGGGCTGAGCCTTAGCGTAACAGCAGGGTTGGCTTGTCCCCAGTTACCCCACTTGGGGAAGACTAAGTTGTGGGTTCAAACCCTGTCGTTGATGCCTGTGGGGGTTAAGATGCATCAGAAAAAGATAGTACAAATCACTGCCAGGCCGTACTTTTTAGGCTGGTTTGATATTGTATTTAGAAATGCATTTGTTTGTTGGATGAATATTTGCTCCTGTTGCATTTCCAGGGTTTGTATTTTAGTTGATGGGAGCTGTCCCTGTAAGAACACGATGTAGCCGACAGAGAGTACATTTGAGTTCTGTGGGAGATTTTGCCTGTGCTAAGGGTGGGAGACCCAGCCTAGGTCAGGTCCAGAAGGATCCGAACTGAATGTAATCAGCTTACCTGTCCAGAAAGCATCCTCATTCTTAGAGGTGTGACGTTAGCATCTGGGGGGACAGGACTCCTCAGGGTTTTGTGATACGCATCAGAGCTGGCAACTCTGAATTGCTCAGTGGGGGAGGTGTGCCCCCAGATGGTTCTCATTATTGGCCCAGGGCCTGTATTGCTGGTGATTATTACAAGAGTACTCTTTAAAAGAGATGACTGTGTCAATGTAGCTAGTTAATCCCTATGTAAGCGGGCCAGGAGACAGCACTCAGGAATATGCACCATTGTTCATAGATTTGGTGGAGCAAAAAAAGCTGTTGTTGCTATGCATTGCAAATGGGTTCCAGTGTGCTGCTCCTTTTTAATTATTATTAATTACTGTAGTAATGCATAGCCCACTCAGGATCCTGAATCCCGCTGTGCAAACACAGAACTAAGGGGCGCATGCGATTCCACAACATGCAGCTCTAAGCAGTGATGACATGCAAAGCAGAGCGAGTTTGGCTTGTCAGTCCCAGGCAGAGTTTGCTGAGCTGACTGGTAAAATAAAAAAAACAACCTTATGCCTTGTTACCTGATCACACTCGCTCTAGGAGTCATGGGGCTAATAAGTAAATAAATGATAACGATACTTAGACATTATATAGCACGATAAGTCCTTACAATGGTGGCCCGTCCAGTTTTAATGTATTACGCTGAGTTTCGGGCAGTAAAGAAGAGATATGAGCAAATGATCTGTTGCACAGAAATGCGAATGTTGAGAAGGATGAGAGGGGTATGCAGGAAAGACCACGTGAGGAATAGATGTTAGAGACACGCTGAGAGTAACGCCCCTAAATGAAAAAACGAGGGAGCGCAGGTTCAGACGGGCTGGTCCCGTAAAGCGCAGTGCTGACAATGACGGGAGCAGAGAGCCCAACAGACGACAACTGAAGGAAAAACACAGAGAGGCCGCCCCAGGAAGTAGTGATGGGATGCCGCAAAGGAAGAAATGTTAGCATGTGGCATAATATGGCATTGACCAGGGCACTTTGGAGGGGGAGGCCTTGCAGAATGGACCCCATTGGGCAGGATTAAGGCAAGAAGAATTGTGACTATTACCAGCCACTCCCTGATCTGTGCCATTGAGGTTACTGGGAATACTGGAGGACTAGGGTACTAGTCAGTATAAGAGTTACAAAAATAATCTAATATAATTAACGTGGAACCCCGCAAATAATATACAACAAACCCTTCTTGAGACTTTACTCTCCTCGGGAGTTTTGCCTGAGCAAGTGTAACCCAGAGCTGAGTGTGTTACGTGTCCCCCTCTGGGTCCGGTCTGCAGAGGACATGAGTCTGTCACAGCCCTCACTGGGGCAACTTGGCCCTCTAGCTTCTGTGGCAGCAAGTTGTGCTTTTAGCTCTGGAGATCCCTGGCCACGTCAGCACAATCCAGCTCCCGCTGGCTCCAGTGGGAAGATTCACACGGGATATCAGCAGGAACGTCAAGCTGCCGTTTCTCCCCAGCCCTTTCCTCCTTCTCAGCGTCTGGGTGAATGATACAAACCTCAGCAGCCCGAGCAGATAAGATCCCTGCCCCACGGCATGTCAGGCAGCTCGGTGCACGCATTGTTGGATCGCTACGTAGCCTCTGGGCCGCCTGGGATTTGTTACAGACTAGTGTTGCCAACTCTCCCGATTCCAGCTGGGGCTGGGGCTGGTCTGGCCTGGCAATGACACTGGTGAATTTGTGGGAAAAGCCTTCGGATTGGCTGCTAACCCACTGCCCCGCCTCAGGGGGAAGAGCAGCCAATCAGGGCTGCTGCAGGAGGGAGGCAGAGCTGAGCAGAAGGTGGCTCCAGTCCTTCTTCTTCCAGCCCCTCTGGTGAGCAACAGCATGCTCCTCTGCTCCCCCCGATTCCCTGCAACACCCGCCCTCAGGAGGAGCAGGGGTGAGGCTGGGGCATGCTGCTGGAGGGGTGAGAGCAACATGAATTGTGACACATGCACACACGTCGGGGGGGGGGGGCGAAGGGAGCTCAGAAATCTAAAGACGGCCCCAAAAGCATGAGACAATCCTTTAAGAAAAACTCCTGCTATCTAGGCCAGTCTCCTGATTTCTGGGGGCCGACTCCTGATCTGTGAAGGTTTGGGGCTGGCCGTACTGCGGCGACTGCCTTGTTACAAAGCATGGCCCAGCCTCGCTCACTGATGGGCTGAGGAATGACTTGTGGTCTCATCCCCCAACCAAGCGGACTATCACCCCAATGCAACCTGGGTTTGTGGCTTCCCCATTAGTAGTTTAAAGACCCCAAACTAAACTCTTTCAGGTTCAAGCCTCTGGGGCAGTTACAGTTAATTTAATTTAGTGGAGGACCGTGAATGACAAAACAAGTGATAGAACGGAAGATTTCATTTAAAATAAAATAATGAGTTAAAGCAAACGAGCATTACAATATAACCACACATTGCATTGATACTCCCAGTCCAAGAGGAAATGGTGCATCCAGGGGTGAGAAGAATGGGTATCAAATCCTTTCTCTAGCGGTACCTTGATGCTAGATGAGCGTGTGCATCTAAAATTAGCATACGTCCCTTTTTATAATCAATTATAACATCCCTTCATTAGCATTAAGCCTACCTTTTATCAGATCTGTGTTTCCGCTCCCACAATTAAATATTTTCTACTTTCTCATTAACTATTTGATGTTAAACATCATCCTAATTAACATCTGCGTAAATATCAATCCAATAACTGTCAATACAGAGCGTGTTCTTCCAACGCATTCACGTTTTTGTCTGAAACATTTGTTAAAACCAAAACATGTTTACAACATAACCCAGGGCTGCGTCCCAACTTCTCTGTAACTTGTCTCTGAAATGGTCTCACTTCACTTGTATTTTACTGGGCCTCATTATTATCAAGCCCAAATGTAGGGCCAAAAATCTATTCTCTACTTACATGTCAGCATATTTCTGTTTACCGTAAGCAAGCATCATCTCTAGAGCCCTACCAAATCCACGGCCATGAAAAACACATCGTGGACCGTGAAATCTGGTCTCCTCCCATGAAATCTGGCCTTTTGTGTGCTATACTATACAGATTTCACTGGGGAGACCAGCGTTTCTCAAATAGGGGGTCCTGACCCAAAAGGGAGTTGCAGGGGGGTCACAAGGATATTGTGGGGGGGGGTCGCAGTATTGCCACCCTTATTTCTGCACTACCTTCAGAGCTGGGCGGCTGGAGAGTGGTGGCTGCTGTCTGACGGCCCAGCTCTGCAGGCAGCAGCGCAGAAGTAAGGGTGGCAATACCATACCATGCCAGCCTTATGTCTGTGCTGCTGCTGGCAGTGGCTCTGCCTTCAGAGCTGGGCTCCTGGCCAGCAGCCGCCGCTCTCCAGCCACTCAGCTCTGAAGGCAGCGCCGCTGCTAGCAGCAGCACAGAAGTAAAGGTAGCAGTACTGCAATAATACCCCCTATAATAACCTTGTGACCCCCCTCCACCAACTCCTTTTGGGCCAGGACCCCTACAATTACAACACTGTGAAGTTTCAGCGTTAAATAGCTGAAGTCATGAAATTTATGATTTTTTAAATCCTATGACCGTGAAATTGTCCAAAATGGACCGTGAATTTGGTAGGGCTCTAATCATCCCTATAGGCTACCCTGAGGAGCTGGTGATGTGGATGTGGAGAGATACTTCCTGGCTCTGGGGTGGAGAACAAGGATGGGGCCGGGCTGTAATGGCAGGTTGAGATTTGAGGACTGCTGCAATATAGAGACGGCGACCTGGGAGTGTCTCAGGCAGGAAGGAAAGGTCCAATGGACATCGTAAGTCTGGGAGACCACCTCCTTAGTCTCACATAGCTTGAGTCTACATTAAAGCCCACTGTGTATCTCTCTGGCAATGGGATCCTGACTTTCCCCCACCCGCTGCATCTGCTGTCCTAGCGTAGCATTAGGCTGCATGTGAGACACTCACAGCAAGGTTTCCTCAAGAACACTGGCCGTGATCCCAGAGGTGGCAGGGCTGTCTAGATGCAAAGCAGTGGGCTGGGAGCCTGGCAGTTTGGTTCTGGTCTTGCCTCTGACCTGTTGGGTGACTGGAAGCAAACCTGGGCCTCAGTTTCCCCACCTGTAAAACAGGCATGTTATTTATTGCCCACTGTTGTAGAGTGTTTGATGACCAATGAAAGATCCACATGGAACCTGCTCTTGCACCATTGATGCCAGTACCCCGGTGCAGGATTGGGCCCTTCCAACACAAAGTGATATTTGTCCACTCCGAAACAGACTGAAAACACCTGCTCCCGTCTCTCTCCATCTGCTCCCATTCTATGTATACAGCCTTTCTTCTAGCAGGGCATCAAATGAGCCCCCAGTCACTGCAGCTCTCTGTCTAGGATTTTATAAGGGCACTGCCCATCACCATGGCATCAGAGCACTTTCCACAAACCCCCCCCCCCCCCCCCCCCATGTGGGGATGTGTTTCTAACTGTGCACAGACATCACAGATATCTAGAGTGGAAGGAGGCTACTGTGTCTCAAGGGGTAACTGGGGGCAAACTCAGGCAATTGTTGGTTTTGTGCTGCTAGAGGCAATATTTCTGGGCACCCCCTAGAAATCCCAGAATGTTTCACGTTCTCTTTGCTGAGCTGGGAGGTACAGTTTTGATATCACTGCTGCACAGGTCATCAGCCAGTCCCCTTCCCATGCGCAGTGTGTTCTTCCCCGTTGCAGTTTCTTCACCATTGACTATGTGTTTACTGACGTGCCCAAGACTGGTGCCTCAAAGAGACCCTGGCAGAATCCAGAAGCTGCATCTCAACTCAAGCGACTCACCCCAAAGTGCAGAGATAGAATCATAGAATATCAGGGCTGGAAGGGACCTCAGGAGGTATCTAGTCCAACCCCCTGCTCAAAGCAGGACCAATCCCCAGACAGATTTTTGCCCCAGATTCCTAAACAGCCCCCTCAAGGATTGATCTCACAACCCTGGGTTTAGTAGGCTAATGCTCAAACCACAGAGCTATCCCTCTTGCCCTGAGCTAGCCTGAGCCCAGCCACTTCCTCATCTCTGTCTTTCCTTTGCATGGGATGGGGTCAGGGAAGTCATGCTATTATTTGTTGTTTGTATTGGAGTTGCACCGAGGAGCACCAGACATGGATCAGGGCCCCATTGTGGTAAGAGCTGTGCAGACACAGAACCAGAAGATGATCCCTGCCCCAGCCTAAGGCTGTGTCAACACTGCAATCTGTCACAGGTGCTGCAATCACACACCCCAAGTCTAAGAAAGGAGAGACAGACAGACAGGGAGGGAGGCACAATGAAACAACGTGACCATGGTTGGCAGGGGATTGTGGAGCGGGAGGCACACACTCTAATCAACCCCTTTCACTGTCAGCTCCTGCCTTGAAGCATCTAAGTTAAATGGCACCACCTCCGGGAGTTAAAAGCTTGCTGGGGGGAAAGGGGCGGTCTCTGCGGCCTCGCGCCCGCTTCTCAGCACAGAGTGTGTCAAGAATAATGACGTGGCATTTCATTAGCCTGTCACTGGCTCGGTCGCTCTCAGGCGAAGTCTCAGCAGTGCCCCTGGTCTCCATCCCTCAACGCCCCGTCTGCAATGCAGGCGAGATGGTTGGGAGAGTGTCTCTGGCTGGTGCTTGGCGTGTTGCAGGGTGAGCAGGCAAAGCCCCATGCCACACTGAAGGGACTGGGGGTATGTTTAACCCTTTGGAAACTAGCTAATTCCCAGACTGATGTCACTTGTGGCCTTGGTGAATTTCCTGACAGCTCTGGGAGCTCTGTTCAGCGGACGAGGGAGGATCTATGAGTGTAGGGCAGGACTTCCGTCTTAGTAAACACGGCCACTTCCACTTCTGACTGCTGCTGCAATTGAGCGGATGCGTTCAGAGAACTATCCACAGTGACTCCAAGATCTCTTTCTTGGGTGGAAACAGCTCATTTAGAATCCATCATTTGATATGTATAGCTGGGATTAGTTTTTCCAAAGTGCATTACTTTGCACTGATCAACAGTGAATTTTATCTGCCATTTTGTTGCCCAGCCACCTAGTATTGTGAGATCCCTTTGTAACTCCTTGCAGTCTGCTTTGCATTTAACAATCTTGAGTAATTTGTGTATCATCTTCAAACTTTGCTACTTTATGGTCCATGCCCTTTTCTGGACTATTAATGAATATGCTGAACAGCATCGGTCCCAGTATAGATCCTGGAGGGACCTTACTGTTCACCTCACTCCATTATGAAATCCAACCATTTATTCCTACCCTTTGTTTCCTGTCTTTTAACCAGCTACTGATCCATGAGATGATCTTACCTCTTATCCCATGACTGCATACTTTCCTTAAGAGCTGTTGGTGAGGGACCTGGTCAAAGGCTTTCTGAAAGTCCAAGTACACTCTATCCACAGGATCATTCTTGTCCACATGCTTGTTGACCCCCCTCAGAGAATTCTAACAGATTAGTGAGGTATGATTTCCCTTTACAAAACCTGTGTTGACTCTTCCCCAACAAATCCTGTTCATCCATGTGCCTGATTCTGGAACCAAAGTTAGGCTCACCAGCCTGTAATTGCCAGGATTGTCTCTGAAGCTTTTTCTAAAAATTGGTGTCACATTAGCTACCCTCCAGTCATCTCATACCGAAGCCGACTGAAGTGATGGGTTACATACCACAGTTAGTAGTTCTTCAGTATCATATCTGAGTTCCTTCAGAACCCTTGGTGAACACCATCTGCTCCTGGTGACTTATTAGTGTTTATTTTATCAATTACAGCTATTCAATTAACTTATCCTTGCAGCTATGCTGCAACAGGAGCAGTAGAACTTGCCAGCCCTTGGTTCTGAGAGGCAAATTCTCTGCCCTCTGGCTGTTGGTTTCTCCATGGTGCATGTGAGATACACATGAGATGCTGGTCTCACCCCTGGACTGGGCTGTTGTCACTCCTAGCCAGGGCAGGACTGGCAGGGAAGGGCACTGGAAGGAAATTCCCACTGCTGGGGGCCCAGTGAAGGGCTCTGGGGAGGTCTCAGGGTGGCAGCCCGTGCCTGTAATGGGTTACCGATGAGCAGTGGATTCACCCACAGCTAACTATGAGAGCCAGTTACTGTCACTTCCCAGAGAGATGAACTGGCCTCAGGGGGCTGTTTGCCCCCAGTGCCAATGATTTGGGATGCTGCGGAGGAGGTGAAATCCAGCAGCCTAGAGATGCTGCTGCCTGTTTAGTGGGTTTGGTGCTTGCACTTCAGCAAGGAAACAACAAAATAATACCCAAGAGCCTTAGCAGAAGCGGGGCCAGTCCTGGCCAACATGATGTGTGGCTGCCCGAACCCAGCTCTTAGTATCTGCACTGTATATAGTGACCAGCTCCCTTCCCCCTCATTCCAGCTGCATGACCAGCTCACCCACTAAACAACCAGAGATAAAATACTGTGCAAGATGGTCTCCATGCAGTTCTGCTCTACAGAGTGGCTGCAAAAATGGCAGTGTAGGGATCTGGGGTCCCCAAGGAGAAGTCTCCCCCGGGCTCTTTCTGTCTCCTGCATCATCACAGGAGACAATGGTTCTGCAGGCTACATAAGGTCCTCACTGATACCTATGCTAACCCCATTAGCCTCGGCAAATCTTAGCCTGTAGAACTGGTAGCTGCAGAATGGACCCAACCATGCAAGAGTGATCTATCTCCATCCCTTAGAAAGAAGGCGAATAAGAGTTAACCTGAAGGAAGTGTGTAAAAGAACAACTGGTCTAGAGAAGGCCACAGTCAATGAAACTGAAAAGTGGCAAATTCAGAATTACACAAAGGAAATGTCTGTTCAGACCACACGTGTTTGTGAAACTCCCTGCCACTGGATGTCATGGGGGGGGCAAGAATTTAGCAGGATTCCCGGAGGGATTGGGCATTTCTATGGATAGCAAGAATATCTGGAGTTATTCGAGTTAATGCTAAGAAAGGGATATCAAACCTCGTTTAAGCCAACCTCTGATTATTGGAGGCCAAGATAGACCTAAGTGGCTGGGAGGCAGATTATCCCACATCTGTTTTCAGTGTAGTTCGTACACCTTCCTCTGAGGCATCTGGTGCCGGCCACTGTCACAGACAGGACACTGGACTGGATGGACTTCAGGTCTGATCCAGTCTGGCAAGTCCCATGTTCCTCTGAGTGATTTTATGGTTAAGGCCTGAGGCTGGGACTCAGGAAAACCAGATTCAATTCCATCTAGTGTTATAGACGGTATGACTTTGGGTCTTATGTGCAGCTCTGTGCCTCAGTTTCCCCATCTGTAAAAGGGCGACAATGACACTTCCCTTCTTCATAGAGGTATGACAGGTCATTAATGTTTGCAAAGTGGTCAATTACTAGGAAAAAAAAAAGAGGAGTCCTTGTGGCACCTTAGAGACTAACAAATTTATTTGGGCATAAGCTTTCGTGGGCTAGAACCCACTTCATTGGATGTCTGAAGTAAAAAATACAGGAGCAGGTATAAATACATGAAAGGCTGGGGGTGCTTTTCCAAGTGTTAGGTCAGTCTAATGAGATAAATCAGTTAACAGTAGGATACCAAGGGAGGAAAAATAACTTTTGAAGTGGTAAGAGAGTGGCCCATTACAGACAGTTGACAAGAAGATGTGAGTAACAGTAGGGAGAAATTAGTATTGGGGAAATACTTTGGCCAAACCGGACAGTCTCTATGCAAAAGAATAAATGGACACAAATCTGACATCAGGAATCATAACATTCAAAAACCAGTAGGAGAACACTTCAATCTCTTTGGTCACTCAAAAACAGACCTCAAAGTGACAATTCTTCAACAAAAAAACTTCAAAAACAGACTCCAATGTGAAGCTGCAGAATTGGAATTAATTTGCAAACTGGATACCATCAGATTAGGCCTGAATAAAGACTGGGAGTGTTTGGGTCATTACAAAACCTAAACTTTATTTCCCCAATACTAATTTCTCCCTACTGTTACTCACAGTAAGTAAGTTCCAGCACCAGCAATGACGGTATTCCTTCAGCAGTCCTCCAGGAATCAATATGACAATGCTTGCAACTGCTAATATTACATCAGCGATAACGGTGTTAACATTGCCAGTCCTATTAGACTGCTAGCTGCTGGTGGGTTATTATAGACAGTAATCATCTCAAAGCAATGCCACACCGACTTAAATGGCAATTTAATGCAAATAATTTCAAGGGTCTAATGGGCTAAGAGCTTTAAATACGGAGACATTGTTACACATGACTATAGCTGGCCATAAAAATGTTTATGTTTTTCCCTATCATGTAGCCTGGCAATTTGCTAAAAGCCAAAGAATATAACAACAAATATTTGTAAGGGCCATTTTGCAGAAGAGCTAACGTACCGTGTGTTGGAATTGTCTTGTCAAGCAGCTTTTGGGTAAGACGCTAAAAGAGACTGCTGGGTTTGAAAGACTTTTTAAAGTACGGCTGGCCTCGGGAGGGTGGGTCTGTGTGTGAGCCAAAATGCCAGATCGGGAAGGAAAAATAAAAGCAGCACTGCCAAATTTTGTCATTTTCTCTCAAGTCTTCTAATAGTCGACGTTCTTCTCCAAGCTCCAGCTCCTGGAGTCATGTGAATATATGAGACTCTCAGCTTTCATTTTTTTTTAAAGTTGCTAGTTGTGAAGAAAAGCTGGAAAACGTGGCCTGAATGCACCCTAAACCAGAAGTCAAATAAAATGAACCCCACATTTTTGATTTTTTTTTTAAAGCTCATGAGTTTTGAATGCTTGAGCTTCACAATAATGTAATGCAACTCATTTCAACTTTCCTCCTGGCTTTATTTCCAAAAACAAAACTCAAAATCAGAACAAAGCATTCCAACTACTGCCTAGACCTGGTAGGAAAACAGACTTTTGACCTTTCATCTCAATTTGGGATGAAAGGTTGATATGTTTTCATGGAATGGAAACTCCAAACTATTTTAATTCAGAAACATCTAAATGGCCTTAGCAAAATGGTTTGTTTTGATAATGTTGAAATGTGATCATATAAAATATTAAATATAAATATAAACTATATTCATAGAACATTAGAATTTAATTAAAAAATTAAGTCAAAACGGAATAAGAAACTAAGCGAATCAAGAACATTGAAACAAAATACTCTGTTTCAGTTCAAATCACCCTGAAATTCAACATGCTTCCATGAGACATTTCAATGAATCAGCAACTTCTGATGGAA
Organism: Trachemys scripta elegans; assembly: GCF_013100865.1. Lineage (NCBI taxonomy): Eukaryota > Metazoa > Chordata > Testudines > Emydidae > Trachemys > Trachemys scripta. The sequence goes on along the minus strand of NC_048320.1, from coordinate 4,778,843 downwards.
GACTGGTCCCTCAAAACTTTTCCAACCCACTCTACTACTGTGTACTACCCTCCTTCCCCGTTAACTTCCCCCCATCAGCGAGTATGTAGAAGAGTGGCCCCAAAACACAAGCCTCTACCAGTGACTTGAACTAAAAGAGTAACTGGGCTAGCAACAAGGCTCGCATCCACTTAGCTAGGGCTGCATCAGAAACTGGGATAAGAAAGTTACACTGAATTCCTTCCCCTGACACATCCTCACAAAGAATAAAAGTTGTTTAGGCCAGATTCTGCCCTTGGTTCCACCAACGTGACACACACCCACACCCCGTTGTTGCCTTCAGCATGTTTGCAAGAGGTGTCACTGATTGCAGCTTAATCAACAATTCTGTTGGTGACGCAGGAGAAGGACGAGACTCCAGACTTGCTCTGCCATCCCGGTGCTGGCTCTGCAGAGCTAACAGGACTACAGGACAGTCAAACCTCAGGTGTGACACTAAAGGCAGGGGAATTGGGACACAAACGGAGCAGAGCTGCTGTGCAGAAAGGAGCAACTTTGCACATACACTTCTCAGAGCAGAACGGCACCGTCATATTTCATACAAAGATCATTAAGGAGCTGGCAAACTTCTCCCTTGTAAATCCCAGTGTGAAATATGCTGCTTGAATTTGGGACATCTCGGATTTATCGTTAGCAAATAAATTAGAAACTGATGAAAGGGAAGCAAAGAGATTTGTTACAATGATGTGGGCCAGGATTGAATCCATTACTCACACCAGGATGGCTTTGAACTTGCTTCCCTTGAACTTCCTCGGTTATAAGAGCTGAGATAAGCATCTCCTTTGTCTCCATCATATTTAAATGGGCATTGATTAAAATAAGCCTGCGTGTGAACCGTCATATACTTCCAAGTGACTGGAGCACAGTAAAATAATGGTGTTGTAAATGTCAGACAGATTCGGGCGGAGGGGGGTTTGTGGAGGAGTGGGGTCCCCCAGAGAATAATTTATCACCCAAGACTGAACTAATTATATCTCCTCTCAGACTCTGTGAAATGTTTGTTTATTCTCTCCTAATTCCGAGCAATCCGTTATTACAACGATCCCACATTTACAAGGCACTTTGCAGCCAAGTGGATCCAAAAGCACGTTGCCAGTGTTGCTAACCAAAAAGCAGAACAAGCACCACCAGCAGAAAGCTGAACCCAGAGTAATTCAGATCAGAAATTAGGGACAGATGTTTAACAGCGATTAACCATTGGACCAAACCGCCAAGGGAAGTGGTGAATTTTTCTCTTGGTGTCTCCAAATCCAGACGGGATGCTTTTCTGGAAGATGCTTTAGCCAGGCACATGTTATTGGGATTAATACCTACGTAACTGGGTGAAATTTAATGGCTGATATACAGGAGATCAGACTAGATAATCTAACGCTATTCATCTATGAAGACCAGGGCACCAGCAAGCCTCGATGGGCCAAATTTCCAAACATTCCGTGCCAAGAGTTAGGACCTGATTTTTAGAAGGGCTCAGCACCTCCAGATTTTCAAAGATACTCGTGCCCTATGTGCACCCGACGTGCTGAGCTCTTTGGACCCAGGAAGCATTATCCCAAATGGCAGGGGATGGATCCATTTAGCATGTCTGACCTTCTCAGCAGAATTGCACGCCCACCAAACTCCTTCCCAGCCCATTTATTCCAGCTTCCTCTAGACTCAGGACGTATCTGCACTACAAACTTTTGCCGCCGCAGTTAGTATATCAGTTCTGCAGGTTCATACTTGTCTCCTTGCGTCGGCACTGAGCATACTCACCAGGAGTGCATGTGGCGATGCACAGCGTGGTACACCGGGGGTAGGTAGCCCAGTGTGTAGCTCATCACCCTGCAGGGCACTGTCTTTGGGGGATTTTGAGCAATGCACGGTGAGGCAGAAATAAGTCACGTGGGGTGACTGGCTCTGTGGATCAAGTTCCCATCAGGCAACTTTTCCCACCCCATAATGCCATCTCTAGCCATACATTTTTGCCCCTATTTTGAAAATCCCATGAACCCACATGGGACTTGCCATTGTCCACCATCTCTGAGAGAAGCATGGAGCCTGCACAGCTCTGCACTGTTTCCACGAAAGTTGCAAGCACAGGGTGCACGATCCTCCGGCATTTGCATGTAACCCTTCCACCCGTCTGAGCTGGCAGCAACAAGGGCTGGGTTCTGTATCTAGGGGTTCCGTTTCAATAACACAATGCAAAACCGGCTCAAGCTCCCACCCAGTGACCTGGGACAATTACATACCACCCCCTGGCACCTCTAAGAGGCAATACTTTCCCTCTTGTGAGCACAGAGTCTGAGTGTAACAAAAGCCTTTTAATGAAGGAGGGAAACAATGTGGCATTATGTTGGGGAAAAACCACAAACAGGATTCATAACACAACTCATGAGCAAAAGACCCACCCCCAAGTAAGTTTGGCAGTGTCCTTTTCCCTTCAGGGTCTTAAGTCCAGCAACCCAAAAAAATCACCCAAAGTCCCAAAAGTAAATATAAATAAGGAGATACACCTATCTCATAGAACTGGAAGGGACCCTGAAAAGTCATTGAGTCCACCCCCCCTTCCTTCACTAGCAGGACTAAGTACTGATTTTTGCCCCAGATCCCTAAGTAGCCCCCTCAAGGAGGGGACTCACAACCTGAGTTTAGCAGGCCAATGCTCTAACCACTGATCTATCCCTCCCCCCAACACCCCAAAAGTCTTTTGAGTCCAGCAACCCAAAAATCACCCAAAAGTCCAACAACCCAAAAGTCTCTGTCCCTGGTTAGTGCAGCCCCAGAGTTCAAAAGTTTATCTGCAGAGTTTTACCTCACAGCCGGGGGTGGGGCAGCACAGCAGTGTTATGGGGCACCTTACATGGTCCAAGGCCGACTGCCCCGCCTCTCCATGGGGTTCTGCTGCAGCCTTCACTGCGAGCCACTCCACCAGCCGCTCTGCTCCACCAGCCATCCCGCGAGCCGCTCCAGTCGTCCCGCAAACTGTGCTGCTCCACCAGCCACTCAGCAACATATCTTTAGCCCCCACCCCACAGCACTCAGTGATTTCAGCTCTTAGCAATTTTAGCTCTTTAGTGATTTCAGCTTGTAGGAGGGGAGCCTCAGTGCTAGTGCACCATTGGCCCAAAGTGAATTCAGCTCAGCCATCTCTAACTAGACTCATAATGGAATTAAAAAAAAATGCTATAGTAGAGAAGGCATAATTGGTACTGCAGGCCCTCAAACAGCACCCATACCATCAGGTAGGTCGGTAGATACATACATACATACATACATACATACATACATCCACCCACCTGCCTGCCTGCCTGACTGAATTCACTGGGTTTTGGAACCCATGCCCCTTGTCTAGCGATTGCTACTTAGTTGATAGCGAGTCCCTCTGTCATAAAACAGTTTCATTGTCCTTGATTCACATAATCAGGGTAACAACACTTTTTCTTCCTGCCCCAATAACAGAGAAACTGGGGATCCCACAGCAGCCCAAATGGTCATTTGGGCTGCTCTGGGCTCATGCTAGGTGGGGTGGGTGTGCCTATGCAAACAAGATCAGCCCCTGAAGTTCTTTTCCACATCTCCCACAATTCACCACCAGATGTCAGGGTAGAGCTCATCCTGACTCTGCTTACATGCAGAACTGCAAGTAGAGCAGCGGTGAGCATGACAACTTCCTGGAGGACAGGTCGTTGTGGGACACAGCGAGAACCAGTTCAAGATTGTCGGTGGTGTTCACGCAGCAGCTGCACTGGGTGGACCACCACTTCTAGGCCCGAGAACAAGCACTGACTAGTGAGATTGCATCGTAGTGCAGGCTTGGAATGACAAGCAGTGGCTGCAGAACTGTTGGATGTTCCAGGCCACGTTCCTGGATCTGTGTGTTGAAATTGCCCCGGCTCTCCAGTGCAGGGACACCAGAATAAGCGCTGCACTGACAGTGGAGAAGCAAGTGGCTATTGCACTGTGGAAACTTGCAACACCAGATTGGTGCTGGCCAGTGCAAAATCATTTTGGAGTTGGAAAATGCACTGTGAGTGCCATTGTCATGCAAGTGTGCAGGGCCATTAATTGTCTCTTGCTACACGGGACTGTGACTCTCAGCAATGTGCAGGACATAACAGGTGGATTTTTCAGCAATGGGGTTCCCAAACTGCAGTGGAGGGACAGACAGCATGCATATCCCTATTTTGGTACCAGACCACCTTGCCGCAAAGTACATCAACAGAAAGGGCTATCCTTCCACAGTTATGCAAGTGCTAGTGGATCACCTTCTTTGACATCAGTGTGGGCTCATCGGGAAGGTGCATGACACTAACATGGGGATAGCTCAGTTGTTTGAGCATTGGCCTCCTAAACTCAGGGTTGTGAATTCAATCCTTGAGGGGGCCATTTAGGGAACTGGGGTAAAAATCTGTCTGGGGATTGGTCCTGCTTTGAGCAGGGGGTTGGACTAGATGACCTCCTGAGGTCCCTTCCAAGCCTAATATTCTATGATTACCATTGGCGATATTGAAATGCCAATAGCAATCCTGGGGGACCTAGCCTATGCCTTGCTCCCATGATTCATGAAGCCGTACACCGGCCTCCTCGACAGCACCAAGGAATGATTCAACTACCACCTCAGCAGTTGAATGTGCCTTTGGTAGATTGAAGGAGCGCTGGCGTTGTTTACTCACCAGATTGGACCTCAGTGATAAAAACGTCCCAATGGTTATAGATGCCTGCATAATTACTGTGAAGCAAAGAGGGAAAAGTTGCTGCTGGAGTGGAGGGACTGTCTGCTGAGTTTGAACAGTCAGACACAAGAGCTATTGGAAGAGCTCAATGAGGAGCTGGGAGGCTTTGAAAGAGCACTTTAATAGCAAGCCACAGTAATGCATTGTAGTGTACTGCACGCTACCTGGCTCTGCTGTTTGGGGGCCTGTTAGGAATTGTGTGGTGCTTGGTGCACATTTATGATTATTACACTGTGTGTATCACTGATCCTGTGAATTGTGTCAGACTGTACAATAACAGCTAAATGGGTGCTTTCGCTACCGCCAGGCATTGTACAGCATACACTGGGAACCAATAAAGGTGAATTATTTTCCAAACAATAGAGTTTTATTGAGTAACAAAAACACTTCAGAACATAATTCTATGCAAGTGAAAAGCAAATACATCAAAACTTTAATACATTTATTGGACACCTCTTAAAGAACAGGAAGGAACATTAATGTCCATTTTAGCTACACACACATGAACTGTGGCTCTCACGGGTCTGTATATGTGAAGCGGTGGTTGTCTTTAATGTCCCCAGTGTGGACTGGTAGGGGTAGGGTTGCGGCCCCTGAGGCCAAGTGGCACGTTGCAGGATTGTGTAGGGAGTGCTGTACTGGAGTTCTCTATGGACTGCAAAGGGAGGTGAGCCTGGGATTGTTGAAACTGTAGGTCCAGAAGGGTCTGCAGCATCTTGTGTTTGCTGCCAGAGTAGCCCCATAATGTCCTGGTGCATCTCCCTGGTCTTTCTCCTGTCCACTCTTTCCCCCTCCTTACAGTCTGCACTATTCATCCTCCAGGCCCTGTGCTCACCATCTGATGCAGCACTGGCTTGCAGGATCTCGCTGAACATGGCACCCCAAACCCTCTTCTTTCTCCTCCTTGCCTGGCTCAGGTGTGCTGCAGGTGCGGAGGGGGAGACCCTCAAGGCTGCAATGTCAGCAGCTTCAGATAAAACACAGAGGTACCCATAGGTGCCGACTCCATGGGTGCTCTGGGGCTCGAGCACCCACAGGAAAAAAATAGTGGGTGCTCTGCACCCACCAGTAGCCAAGCTCCCCTCACCCCCCACCCCACCTCCACTCCGGGAGGGAGGGGGCAGAACGGGAATGTGGCGCACTCCAGGGAGGAGGCGGAGAAGAGGTGGGCTTGGGGCAGGGATTTGGGGAAGGAGTTGGAATAGGGGCGGAGAAGAGGCTGGGCAGGGGTGGGGCCTCATGGAAGGGATGGAGTGGGGGCGGGGCCAGGGTCAGAGGGAGAGTCGAGCACCCATGGGAAAGAGGGGAAGTCGGTGCCTATGGAGGTACCATTGTCGGTACAGTCACAATGGAAAGTGAAAGTTAAGATTTGGAACTCCCGTCCCTTGCTCCCCTAAAGCCTTAAACCAGACATGCTGATTGACACCTCTGCTTCGGAGCGCTTAAGAACATAAGAATGGCCGTACTAGGTCAGACCAAAGGTCCATCCAGCCCAGTATCCTCTCTGCCAACAGTGTCCTATGCCAGGTGCCCCAGAGGGAGCGAACCTAACAGGTAATGATCAAGAAAGTGAAGCGCGCCACATTCCCGCTCTGCCCCCTCCCTCCCGGAGTGGATCAAGTGATCTCTCTCCTGCTAGGGACACCATTCCTTACCCATCCTGGCTAATAGCCATTAACAGACTTAACTTCCATGAATTTATCTAGTTCTCTTTTAAATCCTGTTATAGTCCTAGCCTTCACAACCCCCTCAGGCAAGGAGTTCCACAGGTTGACTGTGCGCTGTGTGAAGAAGAACTTCCTTTTATTTGTTTTAAACCTGCTGCCCATTAATTTCATTTGGTGGCCTTAGTTCTTATATTATGGGAACAAGTAAATAACTTTTCCTTATTCACTTTCTCCACATCACTCATGATTTTATATACCTCTATCATATCCCCCCTTAGTCTCCTCTTTTCCAAGCTGAAAAGTCCTAGCTTCTTTAATCTCTCCTCATATGGGACCCGTTCCAAACTCCTAATCATTTTAGTTGCCCTTTTCTGAAATTTTTCTAATGCCAGTATATCATTTTTCAGATGAGGAGACCACATCGAGATGTGGGTGTACCATGGATTTATATAAGGGTAATAAGATATTCTCCGTCTTATTCTCTATCCCTTTTTTAATGATTCCTAACATCCTGTTTGCTTTTTTGACTGCCGCTGCACACTGCGTGGACGTCTCCAGAGAACTATCCACGATGATTCCAAGATCTCTTTCCTGATTAGTTGTCGCTAAATTAGCCCCCATCATATTGTATGTATAGTTGGGGTTATTTTTCCCAATGTGCATTACTTTACATTCATCCACATTAAATTTCATTTGCCATTTTTCAGAATAGCAGCCGTGTTAGTCTGTATCCGCAAAAAGAACAGGAGTACTTGTGGCACCTTAGAGACTAACAAATTTATTTGAGCATAAGCTTTCGTGGGCTACAGCCCACTTCTTCAGATGCATATAGAATGGAACATATTTTGAGGAGATATATATACACACATACAGAGAGCACAAAGAAAACAACAGAACACCACTAGCTGTCACCTTCAGCCCCCAACTAAAACCTCTCCAACGCATCATCAAAGATCTACAACCTATCCTGAAAGATGATCCCTCACTCTCACAGATCTTGGGAGACAGACCTGTCCTCGCTTACAGACAACCCCCCAACCTGAAACAAATACTCACCAGCAACCACACATCACTGAACAAAAACACTGACCCAGGAACCTATCCTTGCAACAAAGCCCAATGCCAACTCTGTCCATATATTTATTCAAATGACATCATCATAGGACCTAATCACATCAGCCACGCCATCAGGGGCTCGTTCACCTGCACATCTACCAATGTGATATATGCCATCATGTGCCAGCAATGCCCCTCTGCCATGTACATTGGCCAAACCGAACAGTCTCTACACAAAAGAATAAATGGACACAAATCTGACATCAGGAATCATAATACTCAAAAACCAGTGGGAGAACACTTTAACCTGTCTGGTCATTCAATGAGAGACCTGCGGGTGGCTATTTTACAACAGAAAAACTTCAAAAACAGACTCCAATGAGAGACTGCTGAGCTAGAATTGATATGCAAACTAGATACAATCAACTTAGGCTTGAATAAGAACTGGGAATGGCTGAGCCATTACAAACATTGAATCTATCTCCCCTTGTAAGTATTCTCACACTTCTTATCAAACTGTCTGTACTGGGCTATCTTGATTATCACTTCCAAAGTTTTTTTTCTCTTACTTAATTGGCCTCTCAAAGTTGGTAAGACAACTCCCACCTGTTCATGCTCTCTGTATATATATCTCCTCAATATATGTTCCATTCTATATGCATCTGAAGAAGTGGGCTGTAGCCCACAAAAGCTTATGCTCTAATAAATTTGTTAGTCTCTAAGGTGCCACAAGTACTCCTGTTCTATTTGCCATTTTGTTGCCCAATCACTTTGTTTTGTGAGATCTTTTTGAAGTTCTTCACAGTCTGCTTTAGTCTTAACTAGCTTGAGCAGTTTAGCATCGTCTGCAAACTTTGCCACCTCACTGTTTACCCCTTTCTCCAGATCATTTGTGCACGGCCCCTCTCACAGCACCCGCCTTGGTGAGTGTGGCCCTCCAGGGGCGAGGGAAATAAGGAGGGAATTGCTCAGCTGCATGAAAGTACGGGTATCGGACAAGGGCACTGAACACTGGCCCTGTTTCCCACAGGCGGTGGGGATTTTAGCTGATATCTCACTGTTGAGGGTAACAAAGGGCACAGAGAATCCAGCTGCTGCTGGCGTCCTGAAGCCATCCGGGCCCATATCCTGCTAGTCTGTGTACTGCAATGGTGCCTGATGAAGTTATGACTGAGTGGCGTGGGACAGTGCCCTATCATGGAGGAAGAAATAAGGCTGCCATCCCTCAAAACCTTTGGAGAGGATTGCAGGCTACCTCCATGGAAGTTTCATCGAGATCTCGCAAGAGGATTCAAGGGACATCCCTGTGTCCATAAACAAGCTGCTCCACATGGCCTCCCTACCCCTGCCTAGCGCTACAGGAGAATGAAAAGCAGATAATGACACTACTTCTCTCGGTTGTCCCACTATCTCATTTAGCACAAGTAAAGTCGATAGCTGTGTCCTGCTATGCTGCAGCGCCATCACTGTGATGGGAAATACATTTACACACTTACCCAAGGCTCACCTGTGCTCACCTGGGACTGACTGGGCTGCCGTGGAGTCTCAAGCAGGTCCTGGTTCACGGCATAGCTGGACCCCCAGTGGTATGTTCCCCCATCCTCCTCCTCTTCCTCCTCACTGTTCACAGCAGGGGCCTGTGACTTGGGCTCCTCTGAGGTATCCATGGTAACGTGCGGGAGTGTGGGGGGCATCTCCACCAAGTATGGCAGGCAACTCTTTTTAAAAGCAGCAGCTCTGTGGCTCGGCACCAGCTTGACTGTTGGCCTCCTTGTGGTAAGCCTGCCGCAGTTCCTTTGCTTTCACGCACACTGCTGCTGATCCCGGCCATACCCCTTCTCCTGCATCCCCCCTGCAACCTGCTTGGAGAAGGCCACATTTCTACCGCTGGTCCATAGCTGGGCCTGCATAGCCTCTTCTCCCCACAGAACCCAGGAAAGCCAATAACTTCTATCTACCCCAGGCCAGAGCGCATGTGGAACATATAGCCAGGCAGTTGCACACAACCATGGAGAGCTGCTAGGTGTGCTCCCCAAATTAGGAAAAGGCATTTCAAAAATTCACAGGGTTCTAAAGGGGAGGGGGGCCTGCCTGTCTCCATGACCCATGGGCAGTGGAGCTCACATTTGTGACCAGAGCGGTCAACGTCAGGCATTGTGGGACAGCTGCTGGAGGACTGTTAAGGTCGACATAGGCAACGCAGTGTCTACATTTGTGCTGTATCAACCTCGATACATCGACCATGACTTAACTCCGCTCGGGGAGATGGTGTTACTGTGTCGCCGTAACGGAGTGCTTACATCAGTGCGAGACACATGCACAACTAGGCTGACACAAGGCGTCTTACATGGACCTAACTCTGCAGTGTAGCCCAGGCCTTAGGAGATGCAGCCGAGGTTAGGTCTGGCTCAGGTAACACAAGGAGTTAGCTAGCTTCTGTTTTGATTAAGTGAATGTGAGGAGACAACTGCACAGGCCAAAGCCACGGTTAGTGTCAGGGACAAGTGTGGACAGTCGGGCCTAGCAGTCGGAGCAGGAGTCAGGAGCTGGGAAATGGAACCGAGTGTCAGAACTGGAGTCAGAGGCCAAATGCTCAAGCCAAGAGTCAAACCAGAGTCCCGGCCGGGAATCAGAGCCTAGAATCAGAACTGGAGTCAGGGAAGGGGGAGCAGAGCTGGGGGTGGGGCTGGAGCAAAGGTCAGGGATCTAGCTCCCTCCCTGCTTAAACAGTGCGCCTGCACCAATCCGAGATCATGGGGGTGCTGCCTATCGGGTCTGCCATGGGTGGTGTAGTAGGTCCTAGCCGGGGCTCGACCCTTCCGGACAGGAGGGGAGCCACACCGACTCACTTCTGTGGGAACAAGTAGTCAGTTAGTCCCGAAACTCCGGCTCTTTGGTGCAGAGTCGGAGCAACCACAGTCAAAGCTCAAGAGCCCAGGCCCTGGATCAGGGCGGGGCAAACACAGTTAGCTCAGACCCTTGCTTGCAGGGGCTGAGCGGGCAACTAGTTCACCGCCCGGGCCCTGGATCAGGGCGGGGCAAACACAGTTAGCTCAGGCCCTTGTTGCAGGGAGCTGAGCCAGCAAGCAGTTCAGAGCCCAGGCCCTGGATCGGGGGGGGCAAACACAGGTAGGCTCAGGCCCTTGTTGCAGGGGCTGAGCGAGCAGATAGTTCAGAGCCCAGGCCCTGGATCAGGGCGGGGCAAACACAGTTAGGCTCAGGTCCTTGTTGCAGGGGTTGAGCGAGCAGATAGTTCAGAGCCCAGGCCCTGGATCAGGGCGGGGCAAACACAGGTACAGGGAAGGGTCTTGCGGCCTGCAGCATGCAGGGGGTCAGACCAGATGATCATAATGGTCCCTTCTGACCTTAATGTCTATGAGTCTATGAGTCTATGAGGTAAGCTCAGGCCCTTGTTGGCAGGGGCTGAGCGAGCAAGCAGTTCAGAGCCCAGGCCCTGGATCAGGGCGGGGCAAACACAGGTAAGCTCAGGCCCTTGTTGGCAGGGGCTGAGCGAGCAAATAGTTCAAAGCCCAGGCCCTGGATCAGGGCGGGCAAACACAGTTAGGCTCAGGCCCTTGTTGCAGGGACTGAGCGAGCAAATAGTTCAAAGCCCAGGCTTCTGTAGCCGAGCGTTGGGTGAGGGGGAAGCCTGCCACCCGTGCGGAGGGTGGCAGGGGGGAACGCAGGCCCACCCACTCCACTGCGTTCCAGCCCGGGGCCCTAACAGCGGTTGCTGTCGCTGCTGGTCAGTGGGGTATCCAGACCGCAACACACTGACATAGGCTCACACTCAGTTGCAGCCGGACCGGGGTCGGCTACCCCCGGGCTACTTCCGTGATCCCCCTCACAGCCTACCTCGGTCGTTGCGCCGGGATCGGGCCAGTCCACCTGCATGGGTTCCTCTCTGCCCGGGCTCGGCGGCAAGTCTGGTAGCTCTGCCGGGAAGTCCGGCCAATGGTCCTCAGGCGGCTCCTCTGGATAGCAGCAGGGGCGAAGGGGTTCGGGTCCAGTCTCACCCTCAGGGTTAGTGGGGTTCGGTTCCCAGGGGTTCTCCCAGTAGCGGGCGTGAACGGGCTCCGGCGGCTCCTCCTCGTAGCGGGCCCGGGGTAGCTCAGGCCAGCTAGGGTCTTCGACGGTCTCCTGGCCGGGAGCTCCCGGCCACACGTCTGCTCCCTGTGGTGGCTGGCCGCCGACTGAGCTCTGGCGGCCGGCCTTTATACTTCCTGTCCCGCCCCTTGACTTCCGGGGGGCGGGGACAGGGGGTGGTGGTCCCACCCACTCTGGTGCCGGCACGTGGGCTCCCTCTTCCGGACAGGAGGGGAGCCACACCGACTCACTACAGGTGGCATTTCCCTGGTGCCTTGTCAGCCAGGGCTCAGAGCGCATTGACCACAATTCTGCCATGGCGACTAGGTAGCAGGGTGGACGGGTCAGATGTGCGTTTTAGGCCATACGGGGAATGCTGGCAGCAGCGATACAGCCAATGCACCAGTCCTGACCTGCAGCATCCCTTGTCTATGCCCGTCCTGCTTCCCAGCTCAGCCAGTGCACCCAGGGCTGAATGCGCAGAAGGATTTCCGTGTTGTGGTTCTGAACCTCTTCGGTGCCTGGAAAAAATCCCGGTGATTCACAAAGCCCGAGCTAGGCAGGTGCCTGGGCTCCGGTACAACGAATGGGGAGAGGGAAGCCAGCAGGCTAGGCGGGGAGCCCCCTAAGCTTGGGGGAGAAGCTGACCAGCAGGGGGCGGGGTTCACTAAGCCCCACCCCTGTCTCAGAGGCAAGTGCCTCCGCCCAACTGCAGTGGGGCACCTAGCGCTGCTTGTGGTTCTCAGTCTGGGTGCCTGTGCCGGGTCAGCGAGAAGCTGGTGATGGGGAGTAGGGCTCTCTCCTGACTTGTAGCCTCAGTGTCGTTTGGGCCAGAGGGAAGGAGCGAGGGCAAGAACGCGCACTAGTCTGAGGATGGCTCCCTAGCCTAGTGGTTAGAGCACTCGCCCAGGCTCTGACCGACCCCGGAGCCAGTCCCCCCCCAACCCCCGTGATTCTCTCGTTATTTAGCCAGAGTGCTACAGCTTTCAGAGCAGGGACTGAGGGGCTCCCTGCCCCACAGCCGCATTGCTAGAGCTCACCTGAGGGGCTGCAGAGCCCTGTTTGAATCCCTTCTGCCCCCTTCACTGGAGGGGAGACTCGACCTGGGGTCTCCCCCGCCCAGGTGAGGCCCTCACGACTGGGCTAGAGGTTATGAGGGAATAGCTTCCTCTTCCCCACCCCACTCACTGATGGGGGCCCGATCCAGCAGGCAGCCTCTGGATTGTGAATGGCTCTGGGGCTCTGGTGGGGAGACAGGCACCCAGACACCCATGGCAGGGGCAGCAGGGAACACACTCAGAGACAGAAACATGAGGCAGGGAGGGAACTTTTACTACAGAAATGTGGGCACTGAGGGAGTTTAGGCGCCTGTGGGGCCCCGCTGGGGGGGGTTGTGCGCCACAGTAGCTCCCAGACTGGGACTCAGGTACCTAAACCAGGATTTAGGGGCCTAACTCCTTCTGGGCATTCAGCCCCTAGCTCCCACCCTATCAACCTCAGTTCCACCACCCTGCGGCAGTCTGAGGCCGGCATCGCCAACTCCCCCAGAGGATCCGCAGTGCAATTTGGCACATGTTGAACCTTGATGATCTTGACTCAATTTAGTGAGCCCGACAGGAGCCCTGCCCGGGCTACCTGAATCTGCTGGAGAATTGGGGGAGGGGATGTCAGTCAGTGTCCAGACCCCAAGAACCTGGAACCCCAAAGAATAAACAGTTGAATCAACCGAGGTGTACCACATTGTAGCGCTACAAAGACATGTCAAGTGAGGTGTTTTATGAAAGCTTGTAATGTTCTGATCTTCATCATCATTGGGAACCATGGCTATAGAGAGTGGTGAGGAATCTCGCTATCCGAATCGATAGAAAACTGTCAAATGTAACAATGGCGCAACTCCAGCATCACCTCACAGAGGGGCAGTGAGCGATCAGACAGGGAAGGGCACCTCCCAAGCCAGGAAACTAGATTCAAGTACGGCCCCCCCATGCCCAGCCCAAGAAAGGACAACGGTGGATTATTAAAATTAATAGAAAGACATTGAGACATTCCAGCTCTTGAATTAAGAGCAGCGGTTCTCAAACCGGGGATCGTGACCCCAAAGTAGGTCGTGACCCCATTTTAATGCGGTCGCCAGGGCTGGCTTAGACTTGCTGGGGCTCAGGGCTGAAGCCCTGGGTGGTGGGGCTCAGGTTACAGGCCCCCTGGCTGGAGCTGAAGCCCTCGAGCTTGGACTTTGACCCCTTCCCCACCTGGGGTGGGGAGGCCCAGGCTGTGCCCCTTCCCCTCTCCCCGGGGCAGTGGGATTCGGGCAGACTCAGGCTTCGGTCCCCCATCTTGGGGTCGTGTAGTAATTGTTGTCAGAAGAGGGTCACGGTGCAGTGACGTTTGAGACCCCCTGTTTAAGAGGACTAAGAGAAAAAATAAAGAGAGAAAAAAGGCCTTTCAAAAGCAGGCTGGTGTTTCAGATTTTGGCATCTAGAAACTGAGAGACGGGCATGGGTGCTGGCCATGAAATGCTGGATTCTCCGTGTGGCTAAGGGGACACACTGGAAAACTGCTCAAAGGCCACAGGTAACGTCTACTACAGAAGGGACTTTAGCTAATATGGAAGTATAAAGCCTGAGGTTGCGTCTTTATGTTTCTTTTCTGTGTAACTCTTATGTCTTTGCTTCCCCCCCCCCATTTCATCTTTGAATCTGGGATTTTTCTATCAAATAAACCTTTGGTTTAGTTTTACCCCAAGCAGGTCTCTGGTGTGCAGACGGTGTGGAGCATGTGCGCCAAAGGAAGCTGGTGTCTGGGGGGCTGGTTTCACACCTTCAGGGGTGGATGAACCGAAGGGGAAAAGGCCGGGTGTCTGGTGGGTGAGAACTCGGGAAGGATGGATTTGGGGAGACTGGAAGGCCTGGAAGGGCAAAGAGAGTAAAAGAGGTGGGATGGGTTAGGAGACTAGAGACAGAGATTTCCGCCTAAAAGAGCTTCAGATTTTTTCTCCCTGCAAGATGTATCGCCTCTCGTCTCTGTAATGCAAGAGGAGAATGAGCATTGGTGAATCTGCCTGCGGGGCTAATTTACCTCTTGGAAATCTATTTTGTATTACAGTAAATCCAAACTGGCCTCCAAAGCACACCTTTCATCGGTTTGATTTCTCGGAGGTGATTTATTCCGGACACAGGCACAGCCTGCGAGGCTAGAAATAGGATTTTCAAAACGTGTTACGCTCTTTAACATTTCTTTTCCCCATAGATATAATTTGAGTTCTATGTAATGGTTTTTGCAGCAGGCAAGTAACTCTGTGACCTTCCTGCTCAGAGGACACGGCGTATTACTGATTTATCCATCCCGCAAGGTGTATTTGACATAAGCTCTTTGGGACAGGAACTGTCCTTTTGTTCTGTGTTTGTACAGCGCCTAGCAGGATGGGGTCCTGGCCCCTGTTAGGTGCTACCGTAATGCATCTAATAAATAATAATAATGGTGGGTAATGGGGATGAGAGTTAACATCCATTTGTATGTGCCAGAAGCTAGGAATGAGTGACAGGGGATGGATCACTTGATGATTCCCTCTTCTGTTCATTCCCTCCGAAGCACCTGGCATTGGCCACTCTCGGAAGACAGGATACTGGGCTAGATGGCCCATTGGTCTGACCAGTATGGCCGTTCTGATGTTCTTATGTGTGTGTGTCTGTCTATGTGTCTGTGTGCAAACATCTAGGGTTCATTTATATGAACCTGAACTGCACGGGCTTTAAAATGCACCAGGGCCCAGATGTTGTGGTGATGGGAGCTAGAGAGACTGATAAAATACGTAGGCAATCAAGTATGATGCCCACAGAATTAGCCCAGACAAGCTCATCCTGGTTTTTGCTATTTCTAAGTCCCTTCCTGTGGCATTTCTTCCCCAGTCGGCACATGTTCTCACAATGTATTGTTGCATGGCAGGGTTATGCCGGGGCAGGGGTTGGGAGTGATTCAGAGCTGGGTGAGAGGAATGCTTTCGTTCAACGTGTGCCACCCACAGAAGCAAAGAGAATAAATTATGCAGACTATTCTAAGCATCAGAAAAAGCCACGATTCGAGTCTATTTGAATCTTATTACGTATGGAGTGTTTTGTCTCCAGCACAAACAGATATGAATCACGCCCAAGAATATCCTAACAATGCAAACTGCAAAATGAATTCACGTTCCAAAGGGCTAATGTGTAGCAACCCAATAACAGGCTAACTTTATCACTCAGCAACGATGGCAGATTCCATTAGCATTCCAGATGACTAACCCGCTGGTGTCCGCCTGTGGTGGAAGTAGTGGTGCATCTCAAAAAAGGATTTGGAAGCTAATGTGTGAGTGTTAGTAATTTGGCCAATGCAGTTATTGTACATCACACTTGAAAAGCAATTTCCATCAATTGCACTGCAATCCGATCTATGGCGGTGTTTCGTTAGCATCAATCTTCCAATCATCATGCCTCGCTCCGCCAAAGGATCCCCTGGTGCTTCGCAGGCGGCAAACGTTTTGCTACGAGTTAAAAACGTGCCTTTAAGATTCCCAACAGGTGTGTTGGGCGGGGTGTGTGGAATCTTGTGGGTCTTGTTTAAAAATGGAATTACTCATTATTTTAATGCAGTTTGCTCCCTATCAGCCTAAGAAATCTAAGATGTTGACTCGTAGGCCTAGAGGTTGACATCACAAGAAGCTAATGATCAGCAAACATTCCCTTCAGACCCCAGAAAAGATGCTCCCAGGAATAAAATAATCTAATCCTCCTTTAATGTATGAATTCATATATGTACCGACTCTCTGCCCATACAAACTGATTCTGCTCAGTTCTTCTGCCTCCACTGGGAATTTACTCTACTTACCATTCTCTCCATAAAATGAGGTCTCCTTGCATTCTTTTTACTTATGCTCCTGCTTAATTTAATCTTGTGTTCCCCAGTGCAGGCCTGTCTAACAACCACACAAATCCATTTTATAGTTTCAGACGTCTTCGCAACCACTTAATTTGCCCTTGCAACCACTTAACTATCTCTCAAGACTACATAATCCCCATTATTCAGTCCCACCTCGTATCAGAGTGTGATTTTGCGCAGTCACTGGAGGAAATGGAGGAGGACTCCAGTAGGTGTTTCTACATGACCTTACTCCTGGAGCATCTGAACTCAGTGGGGTGCTGCTTCTGGGCTCAGCTGACCTGCCCTGAGTGTTAGGATAGGACAGCCAGGCTGACCCGGTGTGACGCTGTATGGAATATGTGGGACACTTTATGAGATTGCTGATACCACTATTATAAAACTGCAAGGAATCTGACCAGATATGCCATGTAAAGTATCTGTGAAAATGTTATAATTTGCCAAGTATGATAACCATGTTTGTATCATCTTTGAATTGTGAGTTATAGATATGTAGGGAATATCTGTATTTCTAAACTCATGCTGTGGTTCTGGGTGACACCCCCAGACAGATTGGCATCAGCACTGCCGAGCCTGTTTGATGGCCCATCATGGGTCATCAGCCCGACAGTGAACCCATTGAAAGGAACTAGGGGATACACCTTAGGAGTCAGCAAGGCATGTAGGGGCAGGCTGGCGGATAGGGAACTCTAAGGCTTTTCCATGCCATGTGCTGTGCAGCTTGTGTTTTGGACAAAGAAAGTACCAGCCACATGGCAAAAGGACTACAAAGGGCAGCTGCATCTTCTCCATTTGGTCTCCATTCCTGCTTCTTATCTCTGGAGTAACTTTTCTACAAATGAAGCTCTGAACAAAGGACTGAACGACCGATCCAAGCTGTGGATCTGTTCCAGAGGGACTTTCAAGCCAACAAACTCATCAATACTGCTCAGAACCTGATCATATGCACTTTGAAGTCTCTGTTTATATGTGATTGCTTTACCATTTAACAACACTCTTCTTGTTCTTTTTTCCTTATAACAAACCTTTTGTTTCAGACACTAAAGGACTGGTTGGCAGCGTGGTATTTTGGGTAAGAGCCAAACTAATATTGGCCTGGTGATGTGGGTGACCCTTTGGGGTCAAAAGAACATTTTGTATAGTGAGCAGAGGTTTTAAATGACTTCTCACTGTACTGGACCTAGGTGCTGATTAAAAGCCAGAGAACTGGAGTGCAGTAAAGGGGGCTGTGTGATATCTTTTTTTTTGGGGGGGGGGGGGGCTTCTTGATAACTAGTGTGGGGAATCAGAAGCACAGTTTGTGACTGGTTGGGGAGTTCACTTCAGTGTTACCCACCAGTCTTGGGAGTATCTTCTCCCCCTTTTTCAGCCTGCTCTGACCTTGGCATTTCCAGTGAGGGCTGCCCTAGGAACCCCGGGTCACACCTGGGATAACTTGCATGGGGTGCAGAACTGCCCGCCACCTTCCTGGAAATGTGTGTTGAGTTCACTGCGACCCTACAGCACCATATCACCACTAGGAGGGTCCCTCGAAGCGTGTGGTGATCACTATCCGGGCCCTGGCTGTCCCTGTTGCTGGTGTGGGGAAGTCCACAGATGGGAGCACTGCACTGGTATCAGGGACAGGGTAAGGAAGGAGGGGGAAACGACAACTGAGTGTAGCTACTAGGATACTGCGTGTTATGCTTGCAAAGCTAACGCAGTGCCAGACGCTTCCTGTGTTTAACCAGAGCCACCTGTTCAAAAAGCGAAATGCCCCCTGAAATGCTCTGGCTACTCAAAATGGGGCATAAGTGCCCTGGCCACAGACACCTCATGATTTCTGCCTCGCTACAGTAATAAACATGCTGCCATGGGATGATGTGGCTGTTTAACCCTTATTTTCCTCTGCCCCTTGTGCCTTGCCCCACAGGGAGGGACAGAGAGAAAAGGAAAACTGGGATTGTTTGAACACCGCCATGGGGGCGCTGCACTAGGTATCAGGTACAGAAGTGTTTAGGAGAGCAAGTCCCCCCCTCACTCCAGGGAGAAGGAAGCAGGATAGAAATGGATGGCTTCTCTGGCACATCTGCAGTTTGGTCGCCCTAACAGGTGTATGTAGAGCGTGAGGTGCGAAAGGTGTTGTTACTGTCCTTCATGGTGGTGTGGCTCTGCGGCAGCTCTGTGGCTTTGGTCTGGCACTGGAGTCCACCTCTGTTATAGCCAAGTTCTAATATTTGTTCTTAGTGCTGTCAGTGCATCTTAACCTTCCAACGGCTATTGGAGGGATGGAACTGGGCGTACTCCTCTCCGCAGAGGGCAAGAAGTCCAGGACCTCTGCACAGGACCACACAGAAGCATGAGACATATTGACCATGATGGCTTCAGATGCCATGCGCTTGCAATGCAAGCAGGTCACAAATCCCCTTGGGCATGTGTGAACGGAGGTAGCAGGAGGTCCGTCCACATGACCCCAGAGCAGTAAAGTGCAGGGAGATCACAGACAGGTCTCTTCAGTTGTGAATTGATGCAGCATGGAATAGCAGTGGGAGGACTAAATGAACCAGTGTTGTCATGTTGGACGGGCGAAACACCCACAGTGCCACTAAACTGATTTAACGCCCACTGAGATGAAGCAAAATCCACGTAAAGGGGTTTGATTAAGGTTGCAGACGATAAAAATTTACTCAAGATAATTAAGTCCAAAACTGACTGCAAAGAGTTACAAAGGGATCTCACTAAGGTGGGTGAGGGTTAGGGTTAGGTGTGGAGAAAGTGAATAGGGAAGTGTTATTTAACCCTTGACATAACACAAGAACCAGGAGTCACCCAATGAATTGAATAGGCAGCAGGTTTAAAACAAACATAAGGAAGAACTTTGTCAAACAATGCACAGTTAACCTGTGGAACTCATTGCCACAGGATGCTGTCAGAAGACAGGTGTAGAAGAGCGGACTCACCCCTGCGGTGCCTCCTGCTGGTGACTTCTGGGAATTAGCTCATTCCAGCTCCGGAGCGCCCTCTGCAGGCCGATGATCCGCCTGTCCTCTGGCCCCCGTGTCCCTCCCTGGACCCCGGTGCCCTTGTACCTGGGATGCTGCCCCCTAGCAGTAACCCCTTTCTCTCAGGGTCTCCCCTCCCAGGGGAACCCCCACCCACTATCCCCACCTCGCCTCAGTATAAGGCTACTACCAGTCATCGTCTAGCCCCGCGCCCTGGGGCAGACTGCAGTATCAGCCTACTCATCACTGGCAAGGTTGGGTTTGGACCTGCTGCCTTGGCCTACCCCTGGGCTGCCCTCTGAACCCCCCAGTACCCCTTGGCCTTCTGCTAGGCCGCAGCCTGGGGCTTTCCAGGCTGGAGCTCCCCAGCCTCTCAGCCTTTCCCCAGCCCTGCTCCACTCAGATACCCTGTCTCTAGCTCCCTGCAGCCAAGCCCTTCTCTCTCTGAATGCAGAGAGAGACTGAGTCTTTGCTCCTGGCTCCCAGCCTTTATAGGGCCAGCTGGGCCCTGATTGGGGCATGACCCAGCTGCGGCTGCTTCCCCAATCAGCCCAGGTCTTTCTTTCACAGCCTGCCAGCTCTCTCCCAGGGCTGGTTCCAACCATGTCAGGGCTGGAGCGGGTCACCACCCCGCTACACAGGATACTAGGATAGACGGACCCTGGGTCTGACCCAGTGTGGCCGTTCTTATGCACTGTGATTGACATAGAGCGAGGCAGCAATATCGGACAAGCTCCATGGACACAAGGCAGCTTCTGCCAGAATAAGGAAAGCTTTACTAGTGCAACTGTCTTGTCTAGACAAGGCCTTAGACCCCCCAATTCCCCATGACTTTCAGTCGGAGGCTGGTTCCAAACTCCCTTAGGCTTCCTTGAAAATCACAGCCCAGATTCTCCCCTTCTGCCATATCATTAATTCACTGCAATGCCCTGCGTGGTGCTGTTTCCACTCCAGTGCTCCACGTCTCACTCCAACACCTTCAGTTTCATTTTTCACCTCTGATCCCCATTTGCCTGATCCAGCACCTCCCTCGCCCGCTACCTCAGCGTGGCTAGAAACAGAATGAGCTTGTGAAAACGCAGCGTGAGTTCCACCCTTTGCATTGGCTCTAGGCTCGTATCCCCTTGTGGAACCTTCAGGGGATTTCAAACAAACCCATCAAAATCCTTAAGCTGCCAGGCGAACTACACAGGGGTCACTTCATCCAGCAACATAACACTGCCGAAGCATTGCCCTTCACCCGTCTGGGAAAAGGGGATATAATCACTCCAGGCACAACAGTGTTAACAGATGCCTGGCCATTGCAGTGACCAAAGCCAAGCAACTGCACAAGCAAACCCTAGGCCCAGCTCTGTGGGGCAGGGGATGAGCCTCCAATCCCCTCTCCACTCGCTCTCTCTGCCTGCATGCCAGTTCTTCCCCACCGCCAACCTCAGCTGCTGAGGAGCCCAACTCCCCTCGGCCGGTTCCTACTAACCAGGACGAGAGGGTGGAAGCCCAGTGCAGGGCCCCACTGGGGGGATTTCCCAGCAGCACAGCAAGTCAAATGACTCACCCCAGGAAAAAGACCCGACTCATTTCCCAGCACCCAGAACCCCACCCTCCTCCTGGCCCACCACCCACCACCATGAGCTCCCCAACCCCTTATTGGTACGCTGGAAGGTGTTAATAGCTGTCAGCAGGACCTTCCTGGATCTACAAGCAACCACAGACCTCATTCAAGCTGATGGGCATGCTCCACCCGTCATTCAAGCTAAATGGAAGAAGCAATTAAGCTCCTTTACAGAGTAACATAGCTGGAAACAACAGAAGCCACCGCTGAAGGCACTGGGCCATATGCAAGGAAGATGGGCAGCTAAGCCATGCAGGCCAAGGGGTTCCCCTGTGGGATGATTGCAAAAACAGGGGCTGGGGCATTGATTGGTTGCTGCTGTGTGTGGCTTTGTGTGCCAGAAGCAGAAAGCCAGGTGCCAGGGGAAAGAGAGAGAAAGCTGGCAGATTGGGGGTGGAGCAATGGAGAGCGTGGCAGGAGCAGAGACAGAGTTGCTTTTGGCACACAACTGGCTGGAGGGGCAGGCTTGGAAATTGTGAGCCAGGAAAGTGCCTGCTGTTGTATGTTCCTGCTGTGTTCAGGGAAACGGGGCTTTGTAAAAAATAGTTTGCACCAAAGAAATACCTAACTCAATCATCAGTTTCTCCTCCTAACGGAAACAGCCAGGTAAAGCCCCAAATATTGGCTAACCGCTTAGGCTAAAGGGCAACATTATTATTCCTCGGACTCCAGTGATGGACCAGGATCCCATGGCACTAGGCGCTGTACAAACACAGGACAAAAAGACAGCTCGGCCATTTCCCAAGTGCCTAAGGATTAGATCCTTCAAAGCCGGCTCCAAAGGCCCTACAGCGGTTCAGTCCTTGAAGCTGATCTCTCTCTTTAACCAGGCACTCTTCCAGGCCATTCTTCCAGCACCACAGCATATGGCGCCCAAGACCTTTCAGCCGTCGAGCATGTGGCAGAAGGCAGATCAGGGACACAAATGTTTTCTTTCTAGCCTGTTACTTGTGGAGTTTTGTCCTGGAGACACATTTAAATCTATTGTATATTAATGAGCCGACAGATGTCCATAAACAGGCTGAGGCCGGGGAATATTCAAGGGTACTTAGGTACTTCTGAAAAGACAAGGACTTAATGTGCACAGGGCCCAGGCCAAGCTGTGCACAGGACTTTAAAAAGCAGCTGACAGCTCAACACTTGCTTGCAAGTCAATTCAGCCTCACGCTTCTCGACTCTGGTTTTATCTCTCTGCCCCATCCTTCCTGTCCCCCCCATCCCTGTCTCCTGGTTCATTTTCATTTGCAGAGTCTTTGTTGCATCAAGACTTAACCCGCTCCTGCCACTCTCTCTGTGCCCGAATCCATGCCCTTCTCACTATGACATCACCCTCTACTCCACACTGGGATGGCACAGGGCGCGGCGGGCAGGCAGCAGAAGGAGCAGATGATCGCAAAGGCAGCCTGTAGAGGGAGGGGGAAGGGATGGGGCTGTGTGCACTTTGGTGCTTCATGATGACGGATTCAGAGGGCCTGAATTCCCCACCCCACATGTTTGTTTCATGCTTGACATTTACATTTGAAGTCCAGGCCTTGTCTCTCCTGGTTTTCCTGGAAGACTCTATGGACCCCCGAAGAGCCACCAAGATTACGATATCCCAGAGGCCAAGGACGTGAAAGCCGGTTAGAGGAAGGGAGTTGTATTCAGGCTGTTTGAAGCTCTCTGGGATGGTTTGTTCTCAGCAACACCTATTGAATGAAAATGGGCAGGAGAAAAGCGTTTGTTATCTGCCCCACCTCCCTCTTCCATTAAAGTCTGACACCTTGTCTACACCGCCACTTACTTCCGCACAATTTACGTCCCTCGGGGGTGGGGGGTGAATAAGCCACCCCCTGAGGGATCTACGTTACACTGACCTAAGCGCCAGTGTGGACAGCTTCTCCTCCCAACATAGCTACCGCCAATCATGGGAGATGGGGTAATTAAGTCGGCAGGAGAGCTCTCTCCCATCCACTTACAGCGCCTTCACCAGCAGTGCTACAGCAGCGCAGCTGCATGGGAGTCTCTGCACATAGCCAGCGAGCGCTTCCAATCCACATCTCTAGATTCTCCCAGGAGCCCTGCAGGAAATCATCTTTAACAAGACAAAGGAAACCTTGTATCCATCAGAAAGGGACATACACCTAATTTTTAACTCCGCTTCGGGATCCTTTTAAAGGTGAGATCCTGATTTTATACAAAGGTCGCCAGAAAATATTGGACCAAGGGTAGATGCCACTGAGGTCAAGGGAGTAGCCCCTGTTTACTCTGGGTCAGAGTTAGTGTCCATTGACTCTGCATTTCGCCGAGGTGCTGCAATCTCTTTTACAAACAGGAATTCTCTCCCAGCAGCATTAAATGGCCATCGTGTTTTATGTAGAGTATTAACCCCAGGGGCAGGCCAAAGAAATTTGGATAGTAGCTAACATATGGGCACCACCTGCTTGCTAGATTAGGCTTCCTGATGTGTCTTGTGCCAACAGCACTTGGCAGGAAAGGTATATGAGTGAAAGAGACATTCCTAACCTTCCATTGGAGCCCCTGTCCAGCGCTTATATGGCCACCTGGTTTCCCTTTGGGCTGCATTCATCCTTGTCCTTCTGGTGTCACTAGTGTCTCTGTCACTAATGTCTCTGTTGATGATCTTACAGGTGTCCTGTTACCTGCATCTTCCTCTAGCAAATAACCCTAATTATAGAACAGATGCCAAGCTGCATCTGGGGACGAATACGGAAACCCACAGCAGCAACTGAAGCCAAGTTAGTTAGGGGTGTGTAGCGAAGCAAAGACTCACCGGTGCAGCGCCTCCTGCTGGGAATTAGCTCTATTCCAGCCCGGAGCACCCTCTGCAGGCCGGTGTCTCACCTGCCACTGGCCTCTGTGTCCCTCCTGGACCCCGGTGCCCTTTTCCTCAGGGTTCTGCCCCAGCAGTACCCCCTCGCTCTAGGTTTCCCCTCCCAAGGGAGCCCCCACCCCTCTACACCCACCTTGCCTCAGTGGCTACTGCCAGTCGTCATCCAGCCCCCGCTTCCTGGGGCAGACGCAGTCTGTAATGGCCACTCATCATCGGCAAGGGGGTAGGACCTGCTGCCACTGCCTATTCCCAGGCTGCACCCCTGTAGCCCCACTACCTCTGTAGGCCTTCAAGAAGGCCTGCAGCCCAGGGTTTTACCAGGCTGGAGCTCCCCAGCTCCCTTGCCCTATTCCCCAGCACTGCTCCAGTTCAGGTACCTTCCTCTTAGGGATCCAGGCCCTTCTCACTCCAGGGCTGGAGAAAGACTCTTCCATCCTGGCCCTGCAGCTCTCTTATAAGGGCCAGCTGTGGCCTGATTGGGGCGTGGCCCCAGCTGTGGCAATTTCCCCAATCAGCCTTTCCCCAGCCACAGCCCTCCCCAGGGCTGCTTTTATTATTGGTTCTCCAGGGAAGCCTTCTCCCAGGGCTGTTTTAACCCCTTCAGGGCCAGAGTGGGGTGACCATCCCGCTACCGGGGGGAAAGGTACAGCTGCTATAATCAATGCAGGACTGGGCCAAATTTTCAAAGCAGTTCATGGCCAGATTTTCAAGTTCTCAGCATCCCAACTCAGACCACATTTTCCAAAAAGCCCAGCCCCTAACACGCTGAATTCTTTGGAAAATCTGGGGTGACTCCTTTTGCAGAAGAACATCATATTAAAGACAACATTTCATTAGCTGGATTCTTGGTGAAAAAAATTATAGCTAACCTCTAGGAC
Organism: Trachemys scripta elegans; assembly: GCF_013100865.1. NCBI lineage: Eukaryota > Metazoa > Chordata > Testudines > Emydidae > Trachemys > Trachemys scripta. The sequence goes on along the minus strand of NC_048320.1, from coordinate 4,754,065 downwards.
AGATTCTTCCCACTTTGTCAGTTGAAAAAAACCAAGCCAAGCATAAGAACAGCCATAGTGGGTCAGACCAATGGTCCATCTAATCCAGCATCCTGGCTTCCAAAAATGGTCAGTGCCAGATGCTTCCAGGGAAATGAACAGGACAGGGCAATTGCAAGGGATCCATCCTCTGTCGTCCAGTCCCAGTTTCTGGCAGTTGGAGGTTTAGGGACCATAAATAGACAGTCAGATCCTCTCCTTCCTAATCAGGGACAGTCATGGAATGCCTGAAGGAAAAGCCATAGGATCTGGTTAGATTGACAGGACACTTTGCCTGCACATAAGTCTTGGTATGAATGAGGGAATGGGCTTCCTGTAGCTCTTTTCCGCATTTTTAGTTTCTCCTTTTGGCAGCTGCATCTACAGAAAAATATGGGAGCTCTGTTGCCAATAATAACCACTCCTGTCAAGGCTGTATCCCCACTTTGAACTTTAGGGTACAGATGTGGGGGCCTGCATAAAAACTTCTAAGCTTAACTACCAGCTTAGCTCTGGTCCGCTGCCACCATTCCCAATGTGCTAATTCCCTTCCCTGGGTAGCCTTGAGAGACTCTTCACCAATTCCCTGGTGAATACAGATCCAAACCCCTTGGATCTTAAAACAAGGAGAAATTAACCATTCCCCCTCCTTCCTCCCACCAACTCCTGGTGAATACAGATCCAACCCCCTTGGATCTAAAACAAGGAAAAATCAATCAGGTTCTTAAAAAGAAGGTTTTTAATTAAAGAAAAAGATAAAAATCATCTCTGTAAAATCAGTATGGAAAATAACTTTACAGGATAATCAAACTTAAAGAGCTCAGAGGACCTCCCTCTAGCCTCAGGTTCAAGTATAGCAAACAAAGATAAACACTCTAGTAAAAGGTACATTTACAAGTTGAGAAAACAAAGTAAAACTAAGACGCCTTGCCTGGCTATTTACTTACAAGTTTGAAATATGAGAGACTTGTTTAGAAAAATGGGGAGAACCTGGATTGATGTCTGGTCCCTCTCAGTCCCAAGAGCGAATGATTCCCAAACAAAGAGCACAAACAAAAACCTTCCCCCCACCCAAGATTTGAAAGTATCTTGTCCCCTTATTGGTCCTTTGGGTCAGATGCCAGCCAGGTTACCTGAGCTTCTTAACCCTTTACAGGGAAAAGGATGTTGGAGTCTCTGGCCAGGAGGGATTTTATAGTACTGTACACAGGAGAGCTGTTACACCCTTCCCTTTATAGTTATGACAACTCCCCATGGTGACTTAGCAAAGACTGTGTAGCCTAGAGCAGTGGTCCCCAACTTTTTTTGTCTGGCGGGCACCAGACGACGAGCCACAGAGGACCGTGGCGGTGGACGAGCATCCACCGAAATGCCGCTGACAAGCAGCAACGTCAATAGGTGTCGCCGCCGAAATGCCGCCAACAAGCAGCATCATCCAGAGGCGTTGCCGCCAAAATGCCGCCCAAAATCAGCAGCGACACCTCTGAATGACCCTGTTTCTCGGCGGATGCTCGGCCGCCGGCCAGTACGCGGGCGCATTTAGACACCCCGGCAGGCGCCATGGCACCCACGCGCACTGCGTTGGGGACCCCTGGCCTAGAGGATGGCAAGTCTGCTTCATAGCCTTAAACTTATTGCATTCATAGGCTGTTAGGATGACACTCTGTTTTCATGCTTTGTTTTTCTGTTTCATAGAATATCAGGGTTGGAAAAGACGTGAGGAAGACGTCTAGTCCAACCCCCTACTCAAAGTAGGGCCCATCCCTAGACAGATTTTTGCTCCAGACTCCTAAATAACTCCCTCAAGGATTGAACTCACAACCTTGGCTTTAGTAGGCCAATGCTCAAACCCCTAAGATAGCCCTCCTGCCTTTCAGTGCAAGTCTGATCCAGACCATGTCTATACTTGCAGCGGCATGTGTAGCTATACACAGCAGCAGGCGGGAGGCAGCGGGGAAAGGCTCCAGCAGCTTCCCAGTGCCGGAGCCTTTCACCGCTGCTGGAATCTTTCCCTGCAGCAAGGAAAGGCTCCCACAGTGGGGAGTCAGCAAGACACTATCCTGCTAAATATCGCGGTGTAGATGTGGGAGACGCTGTCAGGGTGTGGAGAGAGCTGTGGTGCGTACAGATGTGTAGGGCTGTGCCTCCCGCTCTACACTGCTATTTATACCCGTCCTAGCTGGATGTGGCATATCTGTACTGTACACACTGCTGTAAATGTAGGTGTACCTGCTGATACAACACAATCAACCCACAGGCTGAATCTGGCCTTTTATTTGTAAACACCTTGGGCCAGGGACTATCTCTTTGTTCTGTGTTTGAAGTGCCCAGCGCAATGCGGACATGGTGCACTGCTGGGTTCCTATATGCTACAATAATGTAAATAATAATAATCCTAGCGCATACCTTCCTTAAAATGTACCTAAAAGGGATTATCTTGGCTTTTCCGCAGGCAAGATAGTTTGGCTCAGAGGTCAGTTTGTTTTCCCTGTTGCTAAGTACAACTTTAAATTCATCCAGTTTAGCTAGGTCCTAAGGCTGCAATGTCGTGTCTATTGTTATTTTTATCTTTGTCATTTCTTTGCTTTATGAGAACAACAAGAAACCCTTTTCTAATTGGAAGCTGCACCAGCACCCTGAGGAAATGCCAGCTTTGCTTGGAGTGTACACACTTTTCATCAATCTGCATCTGTTTCTGTTTATTGAAAACATATATATTTTAAAATCTGCTTTGCATAGCTTGCTTCATCCGCTGTTTGACATACAACTGCAGGATAAGCGTGTGTGTGGATGTGAGAGAGAGAGAGTGTGTGCGCGTGTGTATAGATGCACGTGTGTGTGTAGGGTGTGTGTGAGATGTGTGTGTGAATAGATATACCTGTGTGTGTGTGTGTGAATACATATAAGTATGTATGTGTGATGTGCGTGTGAATAGATATACATGTGTGTGTGTGTGTGTGTGTGTGTGTGTGTGTGTGTGTGTGTGTGTGTGAATAGATACATGTGCGTGTGTGGTGAGTATCTGAAGGGTGTGTGTGTCCAGATGAACATGAATATGGGGTGTTTAGTTACATGAATGTACGTGTGTGTTATTAATCCATAGGCATTAGAATAAAAATGCTGGCTCACAAACATGGAAAACCAAGGCAACCACAGAGAAAAGTCACAAAAACAATACAGGGATTGGAGAAGAGATCTGAGGAGAGACTCAGCAGGATTCCTGAGCAGGGTCACATTTTCAGCAGGCCTCTGTTTTGTGCATACAGGATCCACAGGCCAATTGGGAAAATGCCTCTCGGCTAGGCCCAGATCCGGGAAAGTCCTTAGGGACCTGACTAGTCTAGTGAATTCAATCATTAAAGTGAAAGTTCTCTGACCCTCCCACCCCCAAGTTCTGAAATATTCATTTTGATGTGGAGTGACCAATATTCTGGGTAAGGCCGTCCCACTGATTTATATAAAGGCATTACAATATTTTCATATTTATTCTCTATCCCATTGCTTATGCACCTAAACTACAGGTGGCTGGAATATTTTTGTTCGTTTGTTTGGTTTTGTTGGGGGGGGGAGGGATTAGGTAAAAAAAAATGAAAAGAAAATGTTCAGCTGAAAACTTTTGGTTAAAATGGAAATTTTTGATTCAGAAATGTCACTGCAGTGCACCATGGGAGTTGTAGTTCAGGAGCCTCATGTGCTCCTTCTGTTTGGGCCAGGTTCCCTCATTGGACCACAGCCCATGATGCACCATGATCTTCCCTCTTGCTGAGCCACCACATGCATTGTGGCAGATCCTGGCAATGGTGCATTGTGGGACATACTATCCAGTTGTGGGGTCCATGTGGGACAATGGGACATGAGGTAACCGAACACTAGCTCCCATGATGCATTGCAGTGGCTTGTCTGACCTGAATTTTTTTTTGCCAGACTTGGTTTTCAGGTGTTTGGTTTTTTGGAGGAAAAGTTGATGTTTTCTGCAGACAGCAGGAAAATTGTGCTTAATTGAAAATCCAATGTTCTGCCAAAAACAATTTTGAAGGACAATATCTGATCAGTACTAACCCTGACATCTTGTTTTTCTACCCACAGCTACACATTTAACAAATGTTATTATTGCGATCTCCACAACAATGCTGTGGCCATTTCCCGGAGTTTCTAGTTAATTCAGAGCCCAATAAGGTGCATGAGCCATTCCATTTCCCCCACTCCAAGATGCATTACTTGGCATTTGTCACCAGTGAATTCTATCTGCCACCACAATGCCCATTCAGCGGACTCAGTTAGGTCCCTGTGGATTTCCTCACAGCTCTCTGTACTTGACTAATCAGTGATCACAGGGCAGCGAGGCTACCTTGTGGGAGCAACCAGATTTTCTTCATTCTCATTGCAACTTGATAGCTACATTTCTTAAACTGATTGAAAAATGAATCATGATTACATCAGTTATCTGCTAGGGATTATTCTGGGGGCAGTTTGCTGGCCTGTGTTATACAGGAGATCAGACTAGATGATCACAATGTTCCCTTCTGGCCTTGGAATCTATCAAGCTATAAATTAGATGCTTGCTGCAGATTGGGATGGACGACATTAGCCCATTCCACATCTTCCATTTCGCTGGACATTGATCCAGAATGACAATAAGCAGATGTTTTACCCCAAAAGTTAACAAGAAGGGCAAAGGGCCAGATTTTTAAAGGCATTAAGGTGTCTGGACTGGGAGTCAGGACACCTGGATTCTATTCCCAGCTCTGCCACTGGCTTGCTGGGTGACCTTATGCAAGTCACTTCTGCGCCCTGTGCCTCAGTTTCCCCATTGGTAAAATGGGGATAATGATACTCATCTTCCTCTGTAAAATGCTTTGAGGGTAACAGAAGAAAAGTACTAAATAAGAGCTGGGTATTTATTAATTATTAGTGTGGTTTTCAAAAGCACCTCAGCACCTAACCCCAGTTGATCTCACTGCGCATTGAACTAGGAACTTTTGGAAAAGAGTAACCTAAATACCTTTGAAAATCTCACTCAAAATTATTCTCTTGGGATTGTCCAGCGTGTCCCACCTTCCATATTCTGCTCTCCTGGTAGACATGGAAATCTAGGAGTCTCATGTCTGGAGGAGAGCAGACAGTACAGAACACAGAACAAAATTTGGCCATTAGCCATGGGTCATTGGTACAGATTGTGGAAAAACTCAGATGTTCTAGTGGAAAAGGGGAGTCCGCTGGATCCCATCCCTTCATTTCAAGAGAGAGCAAAGAGACCCAGGGATCAGCACGAGGCCACTGTTGCTCCCTCCCAGACAGAATGACAGGCAGTATTCCCCTTCCTGTTATATGGACCCAAACGGGTACAACTGGTTGCAAAGTGTCCAGCAATCCCCCTGCCAGGTTCAACAGCACCGACACCATCTTCCCAGGCCCCACACCTGGTCTGGTCTCCCCCCAGCCTGGCACACCTAGGGGAAAGGCCTTGCTTTTTGTAGCATGTGCAGCTGAAGTGAAAGCAGCAAGTATGGCCCTGAGGGTGAGATTTCCCCCCAGCCCTGAGGCCATGTACAAGGCACCTCTTAAGGTGACTTGGGCCTTATAGCTGAATCATGAGACACTTCATGGTCACTCTCCCCTTAAACTCCCATCAGGACTGAGTGAAAAGGAGAGGGCTATTCCCATCTCCCTGAAGACGTAGACACCCCCACTGACTTTGGCTGGGCTGGGGGAGGGGAGGAGATGTGGCTTCCCCTAACCCCTCCCCCAATTCCAGAAAAGCGGGTGGGGTCTGAGGCCAATCTTGGAGGATGTACATCAATGCAGATGGCCTTGTCTCCATTCTGCTGCTGGGCCCTCGGACAGTTCTCGTCATAGATTCCTAGAGTTTAAGCCCATTTAATCTGACCTCCTGCTTAGCAGAGGCCAGAGAATGTCCCCCAGGTCCCCTGGTACTGAGCCCAGTAACTTGTGTGTGGCTAAAGCATCTTCCAGAAAGGGCTGCAGTCTGGAGCTGAAGGCTTCAAGTGATGGAGAAACTCTCAGAAGCTGCCCCTTCCCTTGGGAGTTCATCCCTGTGGTTCATCCCCTCACTGTTAAACCTCTGTGTCTAATGTGGCCAGGGCACTAACCTAGGCCAGGGGAGAATTGGGTTCAAGTCCCAGGTGTACCACAGATTTTTGTGGGTGACTTGGGGCATGTTACTTAGCACCTCCGGGCCTCAGTTCCCCACCTGTACAATGAGGAGACCAGCACCTCCCTACCTCACAGGGGTGTGTGTGGAGAAATACAGTAAAGGTTATGAGGTTTTCAAACATGGTTGTAACAGGGGGCATATAAGGACCATAGATAGAAGCTCCCTGCCATGCTTGGAAGCTGAGGAGAACATGGATAAAACCCTAAGAAATTGGCACTAAGGTCTGGAGTGGGCCTTCTGTCGGGCAGGGGGGACACCTCCTTCCACTCTCCTTGGACCCTAGACACCGAGTGCCTGTAGGTAGAACCACCCCCTTTGCTCTCTTTCTGGTTGTGTGTGATTGATCTGTGGGTTTCCACCCTGTCGGCTTCTCTGCTCCAGCTACCATGGGGTCCTGGTTCTAAAACCAAGCAGTGAAATATGGATCCAGTTATTTGAACCATTTTTAATAGGGAAAAACTCAAGGAAAGGGAGTCTTAAAAACTTCCATTATATTTAATAACTGTCAGTTGCCAGCTGATATCTACAGGCATTTCCCAGGCCACAGCCTAAGTGGAGTTGTTAAAGAGCATTCCCAGGGCAATTAATGTAATGCCTCAACAACGGGAGCACTGACCGTTTTACGGCTAGAAACGAGAAAGTTCATCATGTCAGCTGTAAAACGATAGCTGTCAGGAGCGGACTATTCCAAGCAGCCAGGGCATGGGTGACAGACAGGAATGCTTCAGCAGCTCGGCACAATTACATTTCAGAGGCGGGGGGGAAAGGACTTGGAATGGCTCACAGTGTCAGTGCCTTTCTGTGCTCAATAGGGTTGCCAACTTTCTAATCACACAAAACCAAACACCCTTGCCCCACCCCCTACCCCGCCCCTTCTCCGAGGCCCTGCCCCCAAACACTCCATCCCCCCTCCCTCCGTCGCTCACTCTCCCCCACCCTCACTCACTTTCACCAGGCTGGGGCAGGGGTGCGGGAGGGGGTGAGGGCTCTGGCTGGGGTTGCGGTCTCTGGGGTGCAGCTGGGGATGAGGGGTTTGGGGTGCAGGAGGTGGCTCAGGGCTGGGGCAGGGGGTTGGGATGTAGGAGGGGGTGTGGGCTCCAGGAGGAGGTTGGGGTGTGGGAGGGGGCTCAGGTTTGGGGCAGGGGTTGGGGTGTGGTGGGGGTCCAGACTCCAGGAGGGAGTTTGGATGCAGGAGGGGGCTCAAGGCTGGGGCAGGGGGTTGGGGTGTAGGAGGGGGTGTGGGCTCCAGGAGGAGGTTGGGATGTGGGAGGGGGCTCAGGTTTGGGGCAGGGATTGGGGTGTGGTGGGGGGTCCAGACTCCAGGAGGGAGTTTGGGTGCAGGAGGGGGCTCAGGGCTGGGGGTTCAGGGTGCAGGCTCCAGCTGGTAGCACTTACCTCAGGCAGCTCCCAGAAGCAGCCAACATGTCCGGCTTCTAGCCAGAGGGGCCGGGTGGCTCTGCATGCTGTCCACACCTGCAGGCACTGCCCCCATATCTCTCATTGGCTGCAGTTCCCGGCCAACGGGAGCTTCAGAGCTGGCTCTCAGTGTGGGGGCAGCGCACAGATCCCCCATGGCCACCCCTACACTTAGGCGCAAAACATGGCAGCCACTTCTGGGAGCCATGCCGAGCCTGCCTTAGCCCTGCTGCACTACCCACTGGGCTTTTAGCGGCCTGGTCAGCAGTACTGACCCTAGCCACCAAGGTCCCTTTTTGACTGGGCGTTCTGGTTGAAAACCGGTATTAGTGATTTCTGCTCTGCAGCATGTAACAAGACTCTCAATTGAGTCTAAGTTAGCTCTTTTATTATCCCATGGAGAGAAAAAGGAGCAAATGGTGTCTAGGACCCTTAAACAGGCCCCACACCACCATGGACATGTACATGTACATGTACATGTACCCTACCCTACCCTACCCTACCCCACCCCACCCCACCCCATCCCATCCCTCTCTCTACTCATTGGGCTTTGGAACCCATGTCCGCTGCCTAGCGAGTGCCGTTCAGTTGAGGGTGAGTCCCTCCATTGGGGTCAGCCAGGTACAGTTCTGCTGCCCTCGCTTCACACAACAAGGATAACAACCCTTTATTTCTCCTGCCCCAATAACAAGAAGACTGGGGATCCAAGTCCAGCCACAAGTGATCATTTTTGGCAAGCAGTCCCATCATGCTGAGAGAGATTGTGTGTGTGTGTGTGTGTGTGTGTGTGTGTGTGTGTGTGTATGTGTGTGTGTGTGTATGTGTGTGTGTGTGTGTTTTCACAGATTCATAGTCCATTTCTCCTACAAGAATTAACTGTTATTGCTCATTCTAATGACAATTACACTTCCTTACAGAAAAGCAAAATGTATCCAGATACTTATCAACTGTTATCTGGTCACAGAATAAAGAAGAAAGTAACTCTCCATGGATCAGGCATTCTCATTGTACTCAGTATTTCCCAGGAGAAGTCACTGAGCCATTTCCCTACTGTTCCTGATCAACCTGCCCCAGCTGGCCCCCAGTCCTCAATATTAGATACAGAGCCAGCTGTTGGTGGTGGCAGGAGACCTGAATGGGAATCATCTTGACAGTGCTGCTCAGAATTCTGAACAGAATGATGTGCTTCTCTTGCTCATGGTAAATTCACTGAAATTGGCAGGTTTGATCCACTGTAGAAACAGTTCAATAACTGTTCCCAGGAAATCCAAAGAACAATTACAGCGTTTCAGCTATTATGGCTTATCATCGTATTCTCTGTCATAAAAGCCAGTTAACAAACACCCACGGAAACTCATTGCCAGGAGAGACAGTTCCAGTTCACTAGCTCTGCAGCTGAAATCTTTTATCCCAGAGATTGTATCTGAGCTCAGAGAAGACAAGAGAATAAACAGGCAAAATACACCACGGTTTTAAAGCCTTTGCTAACCCTCCAGCGAAAAGGACTGCTCCTCTAAGCAGCACTTTAAAGGGCAACCGCACCTGGAGAATCAGTTTCTGACTGGAAATTCTGTACCTGACACAATGACAGGTAGCATCTAAGACAAGTAGAACTGGATTCACTCTGTGCTTAGTCAGTTTCACTCTTTCCCCCTATACAGTCAATGTTTTATCATTATTCCTTGTACTGTAGTGCCTAGAAGCTCCTGCTGAGATCAGTGGCCGACTGTGTCCAGCACTGTACATGCACATGTGAGAGACTGTCCCTGCCTCAAAGAGGCAGAGAGACAAGGGGAGGGGAAACAGAGGCACAGAGAGCAACCAGCCCAAAGTCAAAGAGCAGGCTAGTAGCTGAGCTCCAAAAAGAACCCAACTGAGCTGCTATCAGCTACCGCTCTCGTTAGCTAGTCAGGTTCTCCCTGACTGACACTGCCCCCATTGTGACCTTCCTCACAGGGCAGCAGAAAAATGCATCTAACTGTTTTTATAAAGCCGTTTTTAAAATAAGAGGCGATCCTATTTAAAGAAGTCTGATAATGGATAGGTCAAGGTGATCAGATACCATGGTGGAGGACATGATATAAGAGCCTCAATAGAGGAGACACTCAAATAGAATTAGCCAAAGACCTTACCAGAGGGCTTCACAAGGGCAAGTGAAATCTGATGGGTTGAGAGGGGAAATGATTTGTTTAAAACTCTTTTTGATGTTGGTCGCCCTTACTTAACTCAAACACCCAATGATCAATGGGAGAAAACAGTCTTTGTTAAAATGCATTGTTCCCCAGGCTGAAGGTGCTTATAGGTGTTACAGAGACACTACAGAAAACAGCACTGCTGTGCAAAATACACGTTGCCAAACAAGACAAAATGATAACCTCCTCCGACCTCCTGTTCCCGATCTTCCACAAAAGGAGAAATAGAAGCTACAGTGCTGATTGTCTGAATCAATGTCCACTGGCAATGCCTTCTGGGCAAGACTTCCTCCCCTGTGCCTGTACCTTGGCATAGACAGGCTGGCTAGTAAGGAGGGCTTTAAACTAGGTTCACTGGGGGAAGGAGACAAAAGCCCTGAGGTAAGTGGGGAAATGGAATACCAGGAGGAAGCACGAGTAGGAGAGCGCAAGAGGGGAGGACTCCTGCCTCATACTGAGAAAGCAGGACAATCAGTGAGTTATCTTAAGTGCTGTTGCGGAGTGTGGGGGAGTCAGGGCCCTGCACCCCTCTTCCCGAGATTCACTGCGACTCTCAACCAGCCAGTAAAGCAGAAGGTTTATTTAAGAACAGGAACACAGTCTCAAGCAGAGCGTGTAGGTACGACCAGACCCCCTCAATTAGGTCCCTCTGGGAGGTTCAGGGAGCTTAGACCCCAGCTTGGGGTTCCCTGCGTTGCACCACCCAGCCCAAACCGAAACTAAACTCGAAACTCCTCCCGCTGCTCCTCTCCTTTGTTCAGTCTCCCGGGCAGAAGGTGTTAATTCTCCCCACCCCCGTTCCTGGCTCAGGTTACAGCTCAGGTAGCTTCCTTCAAGGGAAGTCCCCTCTCCTCACTGCAATCCCCCTGCAACATTCCCAGGTCAAATCTGCCCTGCTTCCTGCTCCGTCACAAGTGCCTATACACAAATGCAAGAACCCTGGGAAACAAGCAGGGAAAATTGGAAGTCCTGGCACAGTCAAGGAATTATGATGTGATTGGAATAGCAGAGACTTGGTGGGATAACTCACATGACTGGAGCACTGTCATGGATGGATATAAACAGTTCAGGAAGGACAGGCAGGGCAGAAAAGGTGGAGGAGTTGCATTGTATGTACGAGAGGAGTATGACTGCTCAGAGCTCCGGTATGAAACTGCAGAAAAACCTGAGAGTCTCTGGATTAAGTTTAGAAGTGTGAGCAACAAGGGTGATGTCATGGTGGGAGTCTGCTATATATATACCAGACCAGGGGGATGAGGTGGATGAGGCTTTCTTCTGGCAACTAAGAGAAGTTACTAGATCACAGGCCCTGGTTCTCATGGGGAACTTCAATCACCCTGATATCTGCTGGGAGAGCAATACAGCAGGGCACAGACAATCCAGGATGTTTTTGGAAAGTGTACGGGACAATTTCCTGGTGCAAGTACTGGAGGAACCAACTAGGGGCAGAGCTCTTCTTGATCTGTTGCTCACAAATGGAAGAATTAGTAGGGGAAGCAAAAGTGGATGGGAACCTGGGAGGCAGTGACCATGAGATGGTCCAGTTCAGGATCCTGACACAAGGAAGAAAGGAGAGCAGCAGAATACGGACCCTGGACTTCAGAAAAGCAGACTTTGACTCCCTCAGGGAACTGATGGGCAGGATCCCCTGGGAGAATAACATGAAGGGGAAAGGAGTCCAGGAGAGCTGGCTGTATTTTAAAGAATCCTTATTGAGGTTGCAGGAACAAACCATCCCGATGTGTAGAAAGAATAGTAAATATGGCAGGCGACCAGCTTGGCTTAGCAGTGAAATCCTTGCTGATCTTAAACAAAAAAAAAGGAGCTTACAAGAAGTGGAAGATTGGACAAATGACCAGGGAGGAATATAAAAATATTGCTCAGGCATGCAGGAGTGAAATCAGGAAGGCCAAATCACACTTGGAGTTGCAGCTAGCAAGAGATGTTAAGAGTAACAAGAGGGTTTCTTCAGGTATTTAGCAACAAGAAGAAAGTCAAGGAAAGTGTGGGCCCCTTACTGAATGAGGGAGGCAACCTAGTGACAGAGGATGTGGAAAAAGCTAGTGTACTCAATGATTTTTTTGCCTCAGTCTTCACGAACAAGGTCAGCTCCCAGACTACTGCACTGGGCAGCACAGTATGGGGAGGAGCGACCAGCCCTCTGTGGAGAAAGAAGTGGTTCGGGACTATTTAGAAAACTGGACGAGCACAAGTTCATGGGGCCAGATGCACTACATCTGAGGGTGCTAAAGGAGTTGGCAGATGTGATTGCAGAGCCATTGGCCATTATCTTTGAGAACTCATGGTGATCGGGGGAGGTCCCGGATGATTGGAAAAAGGCTAATGTAGTGCCCATCTTTTAAAAAGGGAAGAAGGAGGATCCGGGGAACTACAAGCCAGTCAGCCTCACCTCAGTCCCTGGAAAAATCATGGAGCAGGTCCTCAAGGAATCAATTTTGAAGTACTCAGAGGAGAGGAAAGTGATCAGGAACAGTCAGCATGGATTCACCAAGGGGAAGTCGTGCCTGACTAACCTAATTGCCTTCTGTGATGAGATAACTGGCTCTGTGGATGAGGGGAAAACAGTGGACATGTCATTCCTTGACTTTAGCAAAGCTTTTGATACGGTCTCCCACAGTATTCTTGCCAGCAAGTTAAAGAAGTATGGGCTGGATGAATGAACTAAGGTGGATAGAAAGCTGGCTAGATCGTCGGGATCAATGGGTAGTGATCAACGGCTCCATGTCTAGTTGGCAGCCAGTTTCAAGCAGAGTGCCCCAAGGGTCGGTCCTGGGGCTAGTTTTGTTCAATATCTTCATTAATGATCTGGAGGATGGCGTGGACTGCGCTCTCAGCAAGTTTGCAGATGACACTAAACTAGGAGGAATGATAAATACACTGGAGGGTAGGGATAGGATACAGAGACACCTAGACAAATTAGAGGATTGGGCCAAAAGAAATCTGATGAGGTTTCTATGAGGTTTTTAAGGTCAGACTTGACAAAGCCCTGGCTGGGATGATTTAATTGGGAATTGGTCCTGCTTTGAGCAGGGGGTAGAACTAGATGACTTCCTGAGGTCCCTTCCAACCCTGATATTCTATGATTCTATGAGGTTCAACCAGGATAGAATCCCATGCACTGCTACAGACTAGGGACCGAATGGCTAGGCAGCAGTTCTGCAGAAAAGGACCTAGGGGTTACAATGGACGAGAAGCTGTATATGAGTCAACAGTGTGCCCTTGTTGACAAGAAGGCTAACAGCATGTGGGGCTGTATAAGTAGGAGCATTGCCAGCAGATCGAGGGACGTGATCATTCCCCTCTATTCAGTATTGGTGAGCCCTCATGTGGAGTACTGTGTTTTGGGCCCCACACTACAAGAAGGATGTGGAAAAATTGGAAAGAGTCCAGCAGAGGGCAACAAAAATGATTAGGGGGCTGGAGCACATGATTTATGAGGAGAGGCTGAGGGAACTGGGATTATTTAGTCTGCAGAAGAGAAGAATGAGAGGATATTTAATAACTGCTTTCAGCTACGTGAAAGGGGTTCCCAAAGAGGATGGAGCTCGGCTGTTGTCAGTGGTGGCAGATAACAGAACAAGGAGCAATGGTCTCAAGTTGCAGTGGGTTGGATATTAGGAAACACTGTTTCACTAGGAGGGTGGTAAAGCACTGGAATGGGTTCCCTAGGGAGGTGTGGAATCTCCTTCCTTAGAGGTTTTTAAGGTCAGGCTTGACAAAGCCCTGGCTGGGATGATTTAGTTGGGGCTGGTCCTGCTTTGAGCAGGGGGTTGGACTAGATGACCTCCTGAGGTCCCTTCCAACCCTGATATTCTCTGATTCTATGATTCATATCCTATCCTTGACTCTTTTTTGCGGTGCTGTTTGAAGTCCTCATTGCCCCCTGATTTCTGATCTAACATCCTTTGAATGTTTACTCGGCATTTATTATTTAGTTCCCCTATAGCCCCGGCAGTGTGCTAGGTACTTTACCAACAGGCCTGAGGGTAAACATTTGACAATCTAGATGATTCTAGATTGAGCTCTAGATTGAATCAGTTCAACTCACCCTCGAGGAAGTGCCCTCCCCAAACTTCATAGGGTGTCCACTCCACATAGCCAAGTTTGGAGTAGGATCAGGGCCCAAATCCCTACCCCTTCCCACATTGCAAAGGAACCTTTTGATCTGATGGGCAGAAAATTGGGGCCCAATTCTGTTCCTATTGCTGGCAATGGGAACTTTGCTGTGTTTCAAAAGGAGTAAGACCTGGCTTTCAGAGAATCCAAGCTTAGGTGTTATCTGGTGTCTTCCCAAAGAAATAGCGACATGTCTGTTATGACCTACATACCCAGCCCTCTATGCACAGGGTTATGAAGGTTTTGATTGCTTCCCTCTCACAGGCAATATCTTTATTTCCCTGGGTGAAGTAAAAGTTTATCAAAAGATTTGACCCCCTTTTCAGAATTAGCTTCATTATTACATATCTCTGTCAAATAGGGGTCATTGTGGATGGGAACTCAGACAGTCACAGGGGAGTTTTCATGAAACTAACTATTTTTGCAGAAAATTAAATCCATTTTGCTGCATCAATTGACCCCTGGGGTTAGATTTCTCTGACTGAAAACACACAAATCAGCCAGTGCAGATGAGATTCATCCTGGGGCATGAAGGGAATTAACGATGAATTTGCATTTATATAGCACCTTTCAAACCCAAAGGATACCACAGGACTTTGCAAACTCCTGTCCTTAGCTGTTCTCAAAAACACAGCTCTGCAGTGGAGCTGGACGTTACTCAGACTAGAAGTCACATGTGAATGTGGAGAATGAACAGGCCTTTATGCAGCAATAGGTTGTTATGTTTTATGGCATACACACAAAGAAATTAGATCAAAACTCAGGGGAAAAAATCTCATGTTGGAAGGTTGTAACATGACACTACTTTATTTCATAGAATTCGAAAACAGAACACACAAGAACCATAAAACAGAAAGAGACGAAGCAGGCTGCTCCCTAGGGCAGAGACGCACAACCTAACCCACCTTGGCTAGCTCTCTGCAGACTTACTGACTGCTCCGGGGCAGGGACAGGCCCAGATCACACACTTCCTTACAGAGTCCCCTACCCTGCAAGCAGGACCAGGAAACTTGTGTGACCCGCTCAATGAAATATTTGACCAAGTTGTTTTGATTGGTTATATAGGTCACATGATAATGTTTCTGCTTCCTGGCTGGATGGGTGTGGCTTCTGGTGCAGATATTCTTGACTTCAAATTCACCATTCCTTTCCTGTGAATCTTCTCCAGTGTTCCCCCCAAATTCACTGTTTCACTGAACGTTCCTGCCAGAAAACCTGCTTGTTAGAGCATCTGTGGAAGGTGAAGATGGCTCAAACAAACCCTTTTGCAGCACTCATGTAGCTGCAGGTATAAAAGCCAGTTTAGAACTGTTATTTGTTTTCCTCTGCTCTGCACAACATAAAAGAATTTTCTTCATCTATCCCTGAGGTCAAATGGGGACAAAGTCCGGGCATGCCTTGAGAAACAAACACCAGTCATGACCATTATTCCATTCTGAACACCTGTTCAGTGAAAGATCATCTCCTAACATATCCTATGGGAAGCAGCTGTGTCCCAAAGAAATGATTGTAGTTAGAAAGATGCCAGCGGAGACCCAATTTTACCTGTGTGTGTGTTCAGCTTCTAAAGGGAATTGCACTACAACTAACATCTATTTCTTCCAGGATCTAACTGCCTATACATTCAGGTAAAGAGCAACTTGTAAGACTGTCTGTCATAGCGTCCTCTGGTGACTTTATTAATATTACAGGTGTTTCCTCTTTAGCATGATTGAACTGGATAGAACTTGTCTATCTACCCATCTCATACTCATCGCAGTAAGTGACTCATCTGCTAGCAAGTGCCCCCAAAGGCAGGCTAATGAATGTACTGAGAAAAAGACGGGCTAGCCACATGAAGGGAACCCGGGGAGATCAGAAGCTTTGCTTTCTAGTAGCAATAAAGGGATCTGCACAGATAACCCAGGCAGAGCTCTTAAATGCCTCTTGTTTTACTGTGCTTTTCCTGGTGCATTGATTAGTCCTTGCTCCTGTGAGTAAACTTACTTGGCAGGATATAAAAAGTGAGTAAAGTCCTCATTGATACTGACAACGCCTGTTCTCTGTTGCCAGGCACTAAAGGCTCATCTACACGGAGCGACAATGTACACTGGAGGGGTATGATTTCCAAAGCGCACAACGTGCTGTGCACTCACTGGCCTGTGGCGACCCAGCTGGCGTGCACTGAAAGTTCCCAAGTGTGTTAATGTAGGACTAGCACGTTTCCTAGTGCACAAACCCAATGTTGGCACAAGCTAGAGAACTTGTAGTGCACGCCAAGGGGGTGTGCCTGGGTCAGTGAGTGTGCAGCACGGTAAGGCATTTTAGAAATCACACCCTCTAGTGCACATTACTGTGGTGCATAGACCAGCCCTGACAATATGTCTACACAGTGCTAAGACACCCGCAGCTGGCCCAGGCCAGCTGACTTGGGCTCAGGGCTGAAAAATTGCTGTGTAGATGTTTGGGCTTGGGCTGCAGCCTGGACCTTGGGACCCTCCCACCTCGCAGGGTGTCCCCGAGCCTGAATGTTTACACACCAATTTTTAGCCACGCCACCCCGAGCCCTGCAAGCCCAAGTCAGCCAACCGCGGCCATGGCAGGGTCTCTTCCCCCTGTGCGCAATGTACCCTAAGAGCCAGATTTTGAGACTTCCTAGTTAAGCACTGGAGCACTGTTGAAAATCTGGGACGCAGGCCTCATTTGGGGCTGCACAGAAGGGGGACATGTTTCTCCCCATTGTGGCACATGGTAGCTTGCCTGCCCCAGGGAAGCCGAAAGGAGAGGGGTCTGTGTATTTTTCTCCCCATGTCCAGGAAGGTGTATGAGGACAGGCTGGGCCAGGAAAGAATAGCTCATGAGGGGAGACGAATGATGTGACGCCTGTTTTGAGACAGGAAGTGAGGCAGAAAACTTTTGCCAATTGAAGCAACAAGAGGAATATTATAATAATAACAACTATCTATTGTTTGTATTCTGGAAGTGCCTTCCATGTCTAGATCCATCCACACACCCAGGAAGACGTGCCCCGAAGAGCTTAGCGCTTGTCCACACAGAAACGGGGATTGAAATCACACCGTTCCTTACTTCGGTGCAAATCTGTGCCGTGGATTTCAGATGATTTTGGATTAAGGGTGGCCTAGTTTGACAGAAAAAACACCCTAAGAATAAAATGGCAAACAGCAAACACAGAATACACCTTGATGGGGAGCTTTAGCCTCGTTTTCAGGGGTGCTGGGCACATATCTGAAGTCAGTGGAAGTTAGGGATCAGGCCAATTGCCTTCTTTTAAAAATTCAATCAATAAACATTAATTCTACTTGAGTGTCTCCTCAACCAAGGCTCTTATATCATGTCCTCCACCATGGTATCTGATCCCCTCGAACTATCCATTATCAGCTGGCCAATTTTATCTCGGCATCACAGCAGGGGTGGGTCCCAAGGAGGGATCTGACGGCAGACAGGGGAGTGGGTTATGGATCAGTTCAGGGGGCATAATTCAAGCAGAGGAGCGCAGTTTAGCCAGGATAATGGGGCCAGCGTTACAGGATCCTGCATGACCGCAAGTGGCCAGGAACTCCATGTGACATCTCCTTTAACATACAGCAGCCCAGCACCCACTAGAACCCCTGTCAGGGTTCTCTCCCCACTCTGAACTCTGGGGTACAGATGTGGAGACCCACATGAAAGACCCCCTAAGCTTATTTCTACCAGTTTAGGTTCAAAACTTTCCCAAGGCACAAATTCTTCCTTGTCCTTGGACAGTATTGCTGCCACCACCAAGTGAGTTAGACAAAGATTCAGGAAAAGGACACTTGGAGTTCCTGTTTCCCCACAATATCCCCCAAGCCCCTTCACCCCCTTTCCTGAAGAGGCTTGACAATAATCTACCAACCAATAGGTTAGCCAAGTGAGCACAGACCAGACCCTTGAGTTTTTAGGACACAAAAAACCAATCAGGTTCTTAAAAGCAGAACTTTATTATAAAGAAAAAAGTAAAGGAAGCACCTCTATAAAATCAGAATGGAAGGTAATTTTACAGGATAATAAGATTTAAAACACAGAGGATTCCCCTCTAGGCAAAACTTTAAAGTTACTAAAACCAGGACTAAACCTCCCTCTTAGCATAGGGAAAATTCACAAGCTGAAACAAAAGATAATCTAACCCATTTCCTTGCTTACTTACAATTTCTGTAATCTTAGATGCTCATTTCAGGTAGGGGTTTAGGAGATGTTTTCTCCTCCCTGGTCCCTTTCCGGGTGGGAGAGAACAACAAAGAGAGCACAACAAAAACCTTCCCCCACAGATTTCAAAGGATCTTCTTCCCTTATTGGTCCTTTTGGTCAGGTGCCAACCAGGTTATTTGAGCTTCTTAACCCCTTACCGGTAAAGGAGGGATTTGATGCTACCCTTAGCTGTATGTTTAGGACAACCACACTGGGCATTGGTGCAGTATTGGTTTTGAGGAGCACACCACCTAATGAACCTTTCCACTTCCTGCAGCACCCACAGTTTTCTTGAGCAGTGGTCTCATTGCAGGATGTTTGAACTGATGGTGCTGACCATGCTGCCAAGCACCCACCCTGTTATGTGCATCATCACCCCTCTAGGCTGGGCTGCATTCAGAAGAACTAGACCTTGCATCTGATTTGCCATCTGTTGTGAATAGCCCTGCTATACATCGTGGCAGCATTTTGCTGAAGTTTGCCCACAGCCCTGGCCTGGATATGTGCTCAGTGGTTTGAGCATTGGCCTGCTAAACCCAGAGTTGTGAGTTCAATCCTTGAGGGGGGCCATTTAGGGAACTGGGGTAAAAATCTGTCTGGGGATTGGTCCTGCTTTGAGCAGGGGGTTGGACTAGAACCTCCTGAGGTCCCTTCCAACCCTATGATTCTATGATCCTGTACTCATTAGGGCAACTCCACCAGAAAGCAAACAAACCATTTCCTGCTGTTGGAAGGAGAGGAAAGCAGGCACGTGGTCTTGTACTGCATTCCACTCAGTGTGACTGCCAGGAGCCAATGAACCAGCTGGCATGGGCTAGCAGCACGATGCAGGGGTTGGCAAAGCAAGCGGTAGAGCCCTGCCCCAAGACTGGGATCCCACAGGACCCCGTGCCCTAATAGTGGGAGTGAGTAAAATGTACTTTGTTACGGGTGGGCAAAAGAGCCAGATTGCCGGGATTTGTGGGAAAACAAAATGCAAATTTAGCTACACCTGCTGTTTGAACTTGACCTTATTATCGATCACTTAGTCTGAGCCTCTTTTTAAAATTTACTTCTATCAAAAACCTAGTGCTGTGAGCATTTTTTCTGTTAAATGTTTTTCAAAAAGCAATAATGCTCCTGACATAAAAATAAATGGAATGGTACATTTCAACGTTCTAAAAACGGTGCTTAAGCAATTGAAAAAATTCCAGTTTTTTTAAACAACTTACTTTTTATAATCATTAAAAAAAAAACCCTCTGCACCACAATTTTGCCTTAAAAGGTGCATTTTGTTTTGACATTCTGGGTGAGATACACATGACAGCAGTTTGTCATAAATAGAATTTATTTAGCAAGTTTTTCTTTTTTTAGAAGAAAGGTTTTAATACTTACATTTAAGCGAGGGATAGAAAGAAATTTGATGTCTATTATAACCGGAGTTAAAGTAGTTTTTTACATGATTTGAGCAAGATTTGTTTTATTCTTTTAGTAGTAAAAATTATGTCTGAATTCCATTTATACATATACATACATACATATATATATAAACCAACTTTTTTTTTGTGGCATGGGCAAAATCTGTCTCTCTTGCAGGATCTAAGGTTTTTGCAGGTGGGAATGGGATAAAACTGCAAGAAATAATACGGGAGTGGGTATTGCGGGGCGGGACAGGAGAGGTATTAAAAAAATAGTCCCGTGCAGGTGTAACCCATGCCGGCTTGGTGTGCTCTCTGGCCCCCCCTCGCACTTAGCCTGGCTAGTGATTGATGAGTCTGCCTCAGCCTTAGCTAAGCACCATGTGCTTTTTAGCTCAGGCAGGAGAGGCTCATGCATTTAGCTCCAGAGCTTCCAAGGTTCAATCCTGCCTGCCGACAACCAGGGTCTGTTGGCATTACACAGAGGTCTAGCAGGCTACAACTAGTGCCCTCCCACTCCCCTCATTCATGGCACTTCCTGAAATCAGAGTACATCGCATCAGATGACTTTCTAAGAGGCTCAGCCCCTGGAATGAAGTGACTCCTTTCATTAATGAAGCAGCTGAGAAGAGGCAATCTGGCCTAGAGAACTGAGTGCCTGTTGACAGGAATTCTGCTTTGATCCCAGTTTTGCCACTGGATGAGTTTGGGCAAAATCACTCCAATTTTTAGAAGTGGCCTCCAATTTTGGGTGCCTCATTTTGGGAGGTGGGAGTGACCCAGAGTGCTGAGCACCCACAGCTCATGTTTCCAAGCCTCACGTTTCCAAGTCTCAGAAGTCTTGCATTGTTTTATTAAAGTTCCAGCTCCTGGAGTCAGGGGATTCTATAAGACTCAGCGTGTTTTTTTGTTTGTTTTTTTTTTAATCTATTGTTCTCCCCATCGTGATTGTGGAGAAAAGTTGGGAAACACGGAGCCTAAAGGTCCCAAACCATAAGGCCAATAAAAGGAAAACAAAAATGATCAAATCTCAATATTTTTAAGACAATCTCATGCTTTTCTGGGGCCTGACTAATGAGTTTTTGTTGGCCATAGACCGTCACACTGACTTCAATCCCCCTGGCCCAGTTGGATCAGCTGTTCCAACTGCAGCAAGACAAATGCCTCCACCAGTATCAGCCATTCTGATCTCTGCTCATCGTGAAGAGCCATTTCAGTGCTTCTCCTCTTTAACCTTCCATGTCTGCCATTCCCACTTCCACCCACTGTTAAGCTCTCATCTGCACGAGACCATCCATGTCCTCTCCTTCCACCTTCCCCAGGGATTATTTTCCTCCTCTTTCCCCCTCCCCTCTATTAAAAAGGATAGGCATTGGGATATGTTTTTTGTCTAAGGCCTGGTCCGCAGTACAAAGGTAGGTCGAGCTAACTACATCGCTCAGAGCTGCGAACAATTTCACACCCTGTGTGATCCAGTTAAGCCAACCTAAGCCCCGGTGCAGACACCAAGTCAACAGAAGAACTCTTCCGTCAGGAGGAGGGATAGCTCAGTGGTTTGAGCATTGGCCTGCTAAACACAGGGTTGTGAGTTCAATCCTTGAGAGGGTCATTGAGGGATCTGGGCAAAAATCTGTCTGGGGATTGCCCTCCCCCCCCTTTTGAGCAGGGGGTTGGACTAGAACCTCCTGAGGTCCCTTCCAACCCTGATCTTCTATGATTAATGTAGCTACTGCCTCTCGGAGAGGTGGATTTACTACAGCGATGGAAGAATCCCTCCTGTGGCTGCAGAATGTGTCTATGTCACAGCAGTGCCATGGTAGGGTTTCTGGTGTAGACATACTGTCACATTCTGGGGTGCAATGGGGACCAGTAAGGGGTTGTCTCATCACTTGCCCTATAGCCCCTGGGTGCCCTGCAATGCTATTCTGCTGTAACGCCCAGCCTGGGATGCTAGCAAGCAGCAGGCAGGTCATGCCCTGCGTGTCTGTGTGCTTAGACAGCCCAGGATCTGCAGCTCTCGCTTCTCTTCCTGAGTGAAAGATCATTGCCTAAGCAGGTTTCTCACCTATATTCAGTTCCAGAGGCTTCAACGCCCATTCCCCTTGGCGCAAGGACGCATCTTTCTCAGCGTACACGGGCTCTCGTTGTCTCTGCCTAGTGATGGATGCCCAAGATGGTTCTGTCCTTGCTTAGATCTCCCAAGGTTCGATGACCCGCCCATGTGCTCATCTAGCTCTGTCCACCAGGAAGCTGACCTCACGCCGTTCTGCCTTCCTGTGGGCTTCCGATCCCCCTGTGTGGAAACGGAGCTTCCATTGTTTTGGAGACTTGTCTATCAGGCTTAATTTACATAGTAGACAGGTAAATAGCTGCCGCCCTCCTGTCTGGGCGGAAAATGTTCCTTCCTTTGTTCAGCCCAGCCACATACTTTTAAACCTACTATCAGTGAGTATTCATAATTCCGCCTCTAGGGCTAATGCAGACAATGCACAATGAAATTAATCCCCAGCATATGACAGGCATTCATAAGAGACCTCACATGATACACTGATATTGTATTCAGTCAGTCCAATCAATTGCTAATTATTTGAGGTTAGACCCCCTCCAACCCCCCGTCTTTATAGCTCAAATAAAGTTTCTCTTCCCTGGGGAGGGGGGGTAGCTGTCTCTCACCTCAACCCCATTTGTTAGCTTATTAGCTTTGTTTATCTGATATGTAAATACATTCTCACTGTCTAGCACAACCTTGTGGAAGTAACTGCCTGGGGGAGAAACCACATTCCTTCGTTCGGGAGGGGGGTAACTCCTGTTTGACTGGCAAACATTTTAAGAATAATAATTTCAGCGTGTGTCCATAACTTTGCACCAGTTGCTTGCACCTACATGACACAGTGATGCTAATAACCAGTGAGTTATGAGCTTCCCGGTGGCATACGCCATGACCCCTTTGAGACACAGACTATAACCGTAGTGAGCTGGGGTACATTGGGCGGGTGAGACCAGCTGAAACTCACTGCTGGCCACCAGGGTGCCCCTGCCCTCTGCCCCGGGGCTGTTCTTAATGTCACACTTACCCTGAGAAATGAGTCTCAGCTGGGCAGCCCTGTGACTATGGCACAGCTGTGACATTATCAGAAAGGCCCCGAGCTGCCCATCAGAATGCAGCTGTAGACAGTCCCTGACACTGAACCAAACTCTTTCAACAGCAAGGCCCTTGAATGATTTGATTAGGCAATTAATATTCTGCATTAAAATGTCAGAATAAATCAGACTCGTAGAAATGTGGGGCTGGAAGGGACCTCGAGAGGGCAGCAAGTCCAGCCCCCTGTGCTGAGGTGGGCCTAAGTAAACCTAGACCATCTCTGACAGGTGTTTCTCCAGCCTGTTCTTAAACACCTCCAGGGACGGAGATTGCACAGCCTCCCTGGTAAGCCCGTTCCAGAGCTTCACTGCCCGAAGAGTTAGTTAGTTAGTTAACTGGCCTAAGAGTTAGAAACTTTTCCCCCAATATCTCCCCATTACTCCTTGCCCTACCTTCATTGGAGATGGAGAACAACAGATCCCCGTCCTCTTCATAACAGCCCTGAACATATTGGAAGACTGTTATCAGGTCCCCCCTCAGCCTTCTTTTCTCAAGACTAAACAAGCCCCGTTTTTTAACCTTTCCTCACAGGGCAGGTTTTCTAACCCTTTGATCATCTGTGTTGCTCTCCTTTGCATTCTCTCCAATGTGTCCACATCTTTCCGAAGTGCGGCGCCCAGAACTGGACACAGTCCTGTGGCAGAGGCCTCCCCAGCGCTGAGTGGAAAGGGACAGTTACCTCCCGGGTCTGACATACGACACTCCTGCTAAGACACCCCAGAATGAGATTAGCCTTTTCCACAACTGCACGACATTGATGACTCATTCGCTCTGGGATCCACTATCACCCCCAGCTCCTTTTCAGCAGTACTACCGCCTAGCCAGTTATACCCCATGTCCACGCTGGGGATTTGATTTTTCCTTCCTACTTTGCATTTGTCTTCTTCGAATTTCACTCTGTTGGTTTCAGACCAATTCTCCAATTTGTCATGGTCATTTTGAATTCTAATCCCATCCTGCAAAGGGCTTGCAACACTTCTCTGCTTGGTGTCATTCACTAAATTTACAAGCATACTCTCTATGCCATTATCCAAGTCATTAATGAAAATATTGAGTAGTCCTGGACCCAGGAATGACCCCTGGGGAACCCCATGAGATCCACACTCCCAGTTTGACAGCAAATCACTGATAGCTACTCTTTGAGTACGGTCTGTCACCCAGTTGTGCAGCATCTTATAGCAATTTCATCTAGATCACATTTTCTTAGTTTGCTTATGAGACTGTCATGTGGGACTGTGTCAGAAGCCTTCCTAAGAATTCTGATACCTAGCTCATCTCCTCAGGAGATCTCAAAGCGCTTTATGCCAAAGGGAGAAACTGAGGCACAGAGCTATGCCTTGACGTGCCCAAAGTCACTTAAGCAGACTAATGGCAGAGCCAAGAATAGAGCCCAGGTCTAGTGAGTCCCAGCCCAGTGTGTTGTTCATAGCAGTAAGAGTCACAGTTTCTCTTCTCCCAGCTGAAGCCATGACAGAGTCTCTTTGAACTCAAGTTCCTGGGCAGTTTTAACTTTTTATTTACTATGAGGGGCCTTAACTGCGGGGAAGGGGCTTTTGAAGGGGAGAGAATCTGCTTTGAATCCTTTTATTTGACTTGCTTTCACAGAGACCAGCCAACAGATGTCACAACCTACAGCATATGGGTGAGACATCGCCTGTGCGGGACACACATTTGCATCCATTGCCAGTCCTATGAGCCATCCAACCTGTTCCCACTTACCAAGCATGCTGACAACAAAGTGCAATACTAGGACCCCTCTGCCCCCAGCCCTGAGGCCACGCCATTCATTGCTAGTGGTTCCTGCGTCATCCTGCTACATGTCAGCCTCATGCCACAAGGTTCAGAAATCAAGGCGCAAATGAAAGGAACCCAAAAGTTACCTTTAAAAAATAATCATAATTTTTAAAACGGTTTCTGCAATTTGGGGGAGCTGATTTGTGATTTTTGAACACCGAGGGTTGGCGATACTGAAGATCAAAATCAAGCCTCCCACGTCCTGGGGGAGCGTACCTGATGCAGAGAAAACAAAGAGGGCATGCGGAGAAGAGACAAGTGATTCCAAACCCACCGGCACCACTACACTGCAATGTAAACCAAAGAGCAGAGCACGGTGTGTGAGCACATTCATTACTGCATGCTCAACACGCAGAAGGAAAAGAATTCAGTGTTTGACTTTCAATTCCTGGGCATTAAGCATCTTTCGAAGGCACCCGAGCTTACCGGCTCAGTAATAAAAGATAAATTCATGAATCTCGGGAAGAGGATTCCAGTGCAGCACAGACGGCAGAATCGTTTTCATTCCCCATCAAACCCATCTATCTTCTTTAAAGTAAGTGATGCAAAAGAACATGAATCTATTGAATAGGAGGGAGAACTGCCAGTCCAGGTGATCAAATGCATTTCCTGGCCAGGGACCGAGCAAATCATACTAAACAAGCCAAGTACAGATGGCAGCCTCCTAACTAAGCTGATTTGCCTAAGATAAAACAAGGAGGATGCCAGCAAGGTGTGGAATATTCATCAGCCCCAAGGATGGCTCCCAAACTTTCAGCATCTTGGGATAGTGCCAGTAGCCGGGAATGTAGGAGAGATGGGGGAGGAGCTGAGCTGTTATTGTTACTGCATTACAGGACCCCGGTGCTGCACAGAGGAGTCCCTGTGGTAGTGAACTTTTACCATGTAGGGCTTTATCTTGCTCTCCCTGCAGTCAGTGGCAAAGCTCCTCTTTATAGTGTAGGATCAGATACTGGGGAGCTGCTCCGATGCTTATCCAGATCTTGTGAGGCCTGTTGCAGGGCAGGCACCCACCGCTGCGGCGCCTCCTGCTGGTCGTCCGGGAATTAGTTCGATTCCAGCCTCGGAGCGCTGTCTGGTGTCTTTCTACTTTCTCCTGATCTCCACCACTTATAGCACTTCAGGCCCCGCATCCCTCCCGGACCCCGGGGCCCCTTACCTCAGGGTGCTGCCCTCCAGCAGTGCCCCCACACTCTGGGTCTCCCCTCCCCAGGGAACCCCAATGCCCTAAGCCCAGCTCGCCTCAGTGACCCACTGCCAGCCCTCATCTAGCTCCTTCCCTCAGGGGCAAACTGCAGTCTGAAGTGGCCACTTATCGTCAGCCAGGGGGTTTGGACCTGCTGCCTCCCTGCAGCCCTAGTAGCTCTCCTGGCCTTTAGCAAGGCCTCAGCCTGGGGACTCACCAGGCCAGAGCTCCCCAGCTCTGCCTGCCCTTCCCCAGCCCTGCTCTGCCTCAGGTGCCCAGCTTGCTCTCCAAGGCAGCCTGGTCCTCTCTGCTCCCCAGCTGGAGCAAGAGTCTCTTCACCCAGGCTCTCAGCCTGCCCTTTTATCTGGGCCAGCTGTGCCCTAAAGGTGTGGCCACACCTGTGGCTGTTTACCCAACCAGCCTCCCCTGGCTGCCTTTAACCCCTTCCTAACCGGAGCGGGGTGACCAACCCGCTACTCAGGTCTCCTTTCCCCTTCGACTTATTCACTTCCCGGACTCTATCCTTCCCTCTCCCTGACCCCAAGCCCTCTCTCAGGCCAGTCTGCACTAGAAAAGGGCTACCACTATCATTATACCAGAAAACCCTCCTGGTGTAGATGCAGCTTATACTGGCAAAAAATGCTCCCCAAACAAAATAACCCTTACCAGCAAAAGCACTTTGATGGTGGTATAACTGTGTGTACACCGGGGCTTTTGCTGGTATTAAAATGGCACCAACAATCACCCCCCTTAACCGACAGTGCTGTACCCACAAAAGTTTCTAGTGGAGACCTGGCTTCTGATTCCCCACCCCCTGCCTTAAATGTACAATGGACTGGCAGGGTCACTTAGCCCTTAGATGCCATCATGGCAGTAGGGGGCAGTACCATGCGGGTCCTGAGTCGTTGATGTAAGTGCAACACCCCTGGGTGGGGATTGAACCTGGGATCTCCAGTTAAGGAAATCACAAGCCTTTCCTCCCTGAGGGAAAAGGCTCAGGTCTGCTAGCCCGGGCTGGAGTTGGCTCAGTTGCTGCTATCCATGCCTGAGCCAGCACTACTGGGGGATGTGCACAGCACGAGTGGGTCACACACGCTCTCGTGATCAAAAACGATTCCCTGCTCAAAAAAAAAATAAATAAAAAGATTCAGTGAAAACCATTTTCCCCATTTTTGTTAAGATTTTTATTGCAAAATGGTTGGGGGTCATTATTGAAAACCAGGCAAAACCTAACCCCCCCACCCATTTTTTTTGATTTGCCTTAAAATCCCTGTGAATTTGCCATCAGGGATCTGAGCCTTTCGGGGTCATTTCCCCGCAGCTTTTCTCTGCAACCATAAGAGCCAGACACTTATTTTTGTTTTGTTCCATGAAAGCCAAGGGGCCCAACTGATCACATGACTCCAGGAACTGGGGCTGCCAGAAAACACCCCCAAATCTTGAAGGATTTTTTTTAAACACACCGGACCGTGATGGGCCTTCATGGGAGTGCTGGGCTCTTCCCCTCCCTGTGAAAGCCCTGCTCCGGCTCTGGCGAGATTGGCACCCCGACCCAGAGGGGGAGGGGCCGGGCAGGAGCAGGGGCTGCCCTGCCTCGGCAGTGGTGTGCAGAGTAGGTCCAGCACCCCAAGGCACATGGGGGAAGGCTCTCGATGCCACGAAGGAGAGGTGGGAGATCTCCGACCCCTGTGCCCCATGGGAAGCGCAGTTCCTCTCCTTTGGCAGGGCTGGGCCTGAGTAGCACAAGGGAGTCTCTGAAATGCTCAGCCCTCTTCGCTGACCCCCCCGCCCCAGCTTCCCTCTGGCTGGGCCTCCCTCCCATCAGTGACCCCAGGCCCATCCCAGGGCCCCATCCCATGGCCTCCCGTCCTTCCTCAGAGCTGCACCCTCAGGCTTTAAAACCCATCCCGAACTCTCCTTGCCAGGAGGGATTGTGCCATTCAGCACGGTCCCCTCCTGCCCAGAAAGGGGCGGGAGAGGGAAGCAGCTCCTCTGGAGCCCTCACGTCCATCCAGAACAGTCTCCAGACAATCCGCTGGGAGCCGACATGGGACTCGGGGAGCAGGCAGAACACAGGGCTAAAGCCCAGGGGACTAGAGAGAGGGGGCATGGGAGCGGGGGGCTGCCTGGAGGATCAGGTCTGGTGTGTGGAGCTGGGGAGGTCAGATCCTTGCTCAGATGGGGCGAGTGAGGGGGGGACCCTCCTGCATTTGGGAACCACGGAGTCCTGTTACTAGTGGTTAGCCAAGTCACATGGCTGCTTCTGGGGAGACACCTTTAATAAGCATGCACGTTTCACAGACACCAAAATGCACCTGGCCCAGCACTTCTTCCAGGCCCCCCACTGCCCGGGATGGCTCTGCTCTGTCATTCATAGCACAACCACGGCTCACGAGACCAGAAGCCGGACAGAGGCACAGAAACCCACGTCCCTGGAACACGAAATCCAGGAAGGGCTCCCAGACCTGGGGCAACAGCCTCGTCTCCTCCAGCATCCCAGCAGGATCCCACCCTCCGGGGCTGTGTGTTGTGATGACAAGTCCTGGCCCCCTCCTCCAGCCTTGGCACTGCTTGCTGGACTCAGAGAACCCATCCTGGTGGTGGACATCACAGGGTACGTGCAGCAGCCACCGTTCCGCCTCATATGCTAGGGATTGAACAGGGACCTCCGGAGCTAAAAGCAGGAGTGGCTACAGCTCGAGCTAAAATTCTTTGTCTGAGTTTGTAACAGACTCAGGTCCTTGGTAGATGGGGCACACAAGGGGGACCTGTAATGCTCACCAGCGGGTTGCATTTACATTGTAGACAGCTCCCCCTTATGCCATACCCAGATCTAGGTGCAGTAGCCCGGCTCCCTACCGGTTCATTGGCACATTCAGCTGGGAAGTAAAAAGCCACTGGACAGTCCAGATTCTGCCAGCCGGCACTTCCCTCTTCCCCCGCCCAGGCCAGTGGGGACTTGAGGTGGCCTGAGGCTCTGCCCCCCATTTCCAGGGGGTAGATGGGCTGGCACACAGCAGCTTCAAAGGGAGGCCGGGAATTGCACAGAGTCCTCTGTATCCATCACTCTGGAAGCCCACCCTGGGGCGTTTCTGAGAATTCACTGAGTGTTGCTGTTTGCGTGGCAAGCGCCTGAGATGCTGCAGCAAAGACCTGGTCCAGCAGAGAGGGGCTCAGCTGCTGCTCCTTTATCTTTTCCTGTTAATTTTTACTGTCTGGAGAAAGGCATCGAAATGGGAAACCTGGAGTTTGGAGACCTCTGCTTCAACCCTGAGCATCCGGCCTGAGCTGCACGCCTCATGGGCCACTCAGTCCTTGGCCTTTCTACCAGTCTGTGTCACTAGGAGCTGAACAGCCTTCCCAGCCCCACTGCCCAGGAACCAGGGATCTGAGAGCAAGAAGTTCCGTCCCTCGGCTTGGCTACCAAGTCCCTGAGGCAGCCACTCCCCCTAGGGAGCATGCACACAATACATCCTCCCTTCGATCTCGTGTCTGCCCCATCAGCTGTGGTGGCTGGAGCAAGGTCATAGTCCCAGCTGCTCCCTCTGAGTGATTTCTGTTACCAGGGCACTCGGGAAGAGCAGCCTTGCTGTCCCTTTCGCCGTCCGTGACCCTTCTCTTGTTCCAGGAGCCTCTTCATGACTCGGCCCTGCAGCCAGGGCACTCAGCGAGTTCCCCCGGCCACAGTAGCAAAGTCCTTCTGTCCCAATGGTCTCGGGCAGTCTGCTCCGGCACTGCCCGGATGGGGAACCGAGGCCTGCCCACTTCCCCGAGTTCCAGTCCAGGGCACTGGCAACGTCACCACCTGGACAGTGAACGTGTAAACATCTGCTTTAATACATGGCCTGAGTTTGGGTCACAGCCTCTGGTTCAGGCGTCAGATCTTGCTCCAGGCTCTCTCGCTCCACTACACGACCAACTGCCTTTGTGCCCTTGGGTAAATCCCTCAGCCTCAGTTCCTTATCTATAACACAGGGCTAATACTACTGCCTGTCTCACAGCTGTGTTGGGAGTTGCTTTTGAGCTCTACTGATGAAAGAGCTTGGTTATGTTAGATAAATGGAAGTTGAGATTCTCACCCAGTCGCTTGACTCACGTTTCCCTTTCATTGAACAGGTCCTGCCGTCGTTTTTCAGTCAGTGTGGGTGTGACATTGCTCTAACCCATGCCAATTTAAATTCAATGTGCAGGTAAATGCGAGTCAGTTTGAATTGCACTTGGCTACATTAAATGTTTTACTAAAATCAAGAGATATGAATGCCTGCTGCATTCCCTTCATCCACCAATTTAGCAATTCTATCAAAAATGTAATTAAGTTTGTCTAGCATGATTTGCTCTTAATAAACCTGAGCGGTGTATTGCTCACAGCTCTGTTATCCTCTAGATGTTTATAGTTATTAATATTCACGCCGTTAATTTGCTAGGATTTGAAAGTATATTCACGTTAAAGTTGTATATATTTTCAAATTAATAAACAATATCAATGCACACACGAAAGGAACAGAACCAATACCCAGCTTGCATCATTCATTGACTAATTAAATCTCTCACACGCTGGTTCTAAGATGCCCTTTGTGCAGATAGAGAAATTGAACCAGAGAGGTTTGGGTGATTTGCCCAAGACCAAAGAGAAACATGGCGTCTGCACAGGATTCAAACTCTAATT
The DNA here is from genome assembly GCF_013100865.1 of Trachemys scripta elegans. Classification (NCBI taxonomy): domain Eukaryota; kingdom Metazoa; phylum Chordata; order Testudines; family Emydidae; genus Trachemys; species Trachemys scripta. The sequence goes on along the minus strand of NC_048320.1, from coordinate 4,723,736 downwards.
CATAAGGCATGTTATTTGGTCAATTCCATCCCTTCTTTGTTCCCAAAATATCCAGGATCAATTGTGGGTTTTCTCAAATTTCTTATCCAACCTTTGAAACTATTCCAGGCGATCTTTCATGTATCTGACGTGTTCAAAATTCCAAATCCAAAATCCATGCCGTGTTGCTCAATTGCGATTAGTCAGATAAATCACCTGTTATTGTTTCTTTTCTCTATGTGGATGAGCACAGCTCTTCTGTTGCAGATGCTCACGGGAAGCCAATTTAAATTCACGTTCCGCAAGCACTAGAGCATGCGGGCTTCAGGGGCCATTAGGGCTAGTAAAACACAAATGTTTGCCAAAAGCAAACACAAAAGGAGTGTGAACAGTGCCAAAGAGAATTCAATCTCATCTTCATGGGGATTGTTTACACCATTTGCCCAGTCCTAGCTGTTCCTAGCTCTGGACACTAAGCCAAATCTCTATCCCAAAGGACAGTAGTGTGCACAGGTCCATAAAGATGAACACTATAGCATGTATATGCCCTTCCATTCATGGTCCAAAAAGGCTGGTGTACTGTTAGGACAGCAAGGGAAGAGGTCATAGAATCATAGAATTATAGAAGATTAGGATTGGAAGAGACCTCAGGAGGTCATCTAGTCCAACCTCCAGCTCAAAGCAGGACAAACACCAAATAAATCATCCCAGCCTGGGCATTGTCAAGCCGGGCCTTAAAAACCTCTAAGGATGGAGATCCCACCACCTCCCTAGGTAACCCATTCCATTCCAGTGCTTCACCACCGTTCTAGTGAAATAGTGTTTCCTAATATCCAACCTAGACCTCCCCCACTGCAATTTGAAACCATTGCACCTTGTTCTGTCATCTGCCACCACTGAGAACAGCCGAGCTCCTTCCTCTTTGGAACTCCCCTTCAGGGAGTTGAAGGCTGCTATCACTCTTCTCTCTGCAGACTAAATAATCGCAGTTCCCTCAGCCTCTCCTTGTAAGTCATGTGCCCCAGCCCCCTAATCATTTTTGTTGCCCTCTGCTGGACTCTCTCCAATTTGTCCACATCCCTTCTGTGGTGGGGAGACCAAAACTGGACACAATACTCCAGGTGTGGCCTCACCAGTGCCGAATAGAGGGGAATAATCACTTCCCTTGGTCTGCTGGAAATGCTCCTACTAATACAGCCCAATATGCCACTGGTCTTCTTGGCACCAAGGGCACACTGCTGACTCATATCCAGCTTCTCGTCCACTGTAATCCCCTGGTCCTATTTTGCAGAACTGCTGCTTAGCCAGTCGGTCCCCAGCCTGTAGCGGTGCATGGGATTCTTCCATCCTAAGTGCAGGACTCTGCACTTGTCCTTGTTGAACCTCATCAGATTTCTTTTGGCCCAATCCTCCAATTTGTCTAGGTGACTCTGGACCCTATCCCTACTCTCCAGTGTATCTATCTCTCCCCCCAGCTTAGTGTCATCTGCGAACTTGGAGGGAGGGGGAGAGAGAGAGGAATTATATTACTTTCCTGAATCAAAATTAAAAAACCCCGTCTGCTGACAGCACCTAAAGTTTGTAATTGCCTGAGTCCAAGTTGCCCCCAGAGAACGAAGTGAGCTCCCTCGCCTGCCTGCCCCGCTCTCGCCTCTGGACAGCTCCGGCTGGGGACACTGGTGGCAACTTTGCAGCATCAGCACTTGGCTAACATCCCATGTGGCGTGTGTACAGGAATGATGTGACCTGGAGAGCAATAGATCTCACTGCGTTTCAATCCTTTCACAGACGCCCCAGTACCCGGTTGAGTTTCACCCTTTGTGTGCCAGGTCTGCCACTGACCACAGCAGGACGGCCTAGCAGGGCCACCGCTCTTCTCCTGGGCTTTGCCGTGGCTGCTCCTGAATTCTAGCCCTGGCCTGACCGTGTCTCTGTTTGTGGCCTGGGGCTGCCTCAGTCACCTCCACTGTAAAACGGGACTAGCAACGATCATCTGCCACCCAGGGGAGCTGAGACAAGGAGCCAGCGGGGGGGGGGGAGGGGGGCAGGCCGGGGAGGGGACAATACCCCACAAGGAGTCCATACAGAGAGCCAGAAAGAGACAGGCAGGAACTGGGAAGGGAGCAAACCCTTCTGTTGAGCACTGGGATGGCACTGAGGGCTAGGGAGGTGGGGGTGCTGCAGGGGTGGAGGGATTCCCTCCTCGTACCCCAGAAATGTAGGTCTGGAGATCTTCTAGTCCATGCCCCTGTGTGGGGGCAGGACCAAGTAAACTAGACCATCCCTGACAGGGGTTTGTACAACCTGTTCTTACGCACCTCCCACGATGGCGATTCCACAGGATTATGTAACCTGATCGAGCACTGAACTATTCTGATAGCTAGAAAGTTTTTCCTAACTTCCAGCCTAAATTTCCCTTGCTGCACCCGGCAAAACTCTCCATTTGGGCAGAAAAGCCCCTGTGCCCCGGGCTTTGTTACTAATTCACAGCCACAAGCTACCCCCCCCCACTGCATGTCCTTGCATCCCTCACCCCCTCTCCCAAATGAAGTCGAGGAAAGATGGGATGTTTTTAAATCAAGATGGGATGTTTTTCTAACAGACCGTCTCTGGGAATTATTTGGGGGCAGTTCTCTGCCCTGTGCTATGCAGGAGGTCAGCCTGGATGATCACAATAGTTCCTTGTGGCCTTGGAATCCATGAATTGATGAAGAGCCTGAAATACAGCCTGTCTCTGTTATTTATGGGCAATAGAGTCCTACCCCCGTAGATACCACTCAGGGAGAAAGCTAACATTTTTCATCGGAGCAGTCGGTGAAAGCAATATTTCATGCTAATAGAGTCTGTTAGCACAGGAAAATAAGCATGGACAGCCCATTTACCAGCTCCAGGCAGCAGAACAGCTTCAAAAAGGGGCTTGGATCCCCTCCCCAAACCTTAGGGGATGGAGACGGGGGTTCCCCTCGCCTCCATACCACCTTGAGAGTCTCTTTTCACACACCCCCGCCCCACAATGGGCGGTCTATGTCCCCATGGCCCACATGCCGGAGGCCTCTCTCCCATCACCCGGGGGCTCGATCATTTACACCGGAAAGTGCCACAACCTGCAATTGACATTCTGCCCTGCTATGTCATGTCCCCTTGGAGCCTGCAGTGCATGCTGGGAAGTGCCAGCTACTTAGGAACGGGACGGAAGAGACCAGGAGGGAGGGATGTGCCCATGACAGCCAGTCCCAGGCTGCCAGACCCATGGGTACCCTGCAGAGCAGCCCTTGGGGAGTGGGGTATCCAGGCCATGCTCCAAGAATGGAAGCACCGCAGGCTGCACTGGTGACAGATGTGGCTCTTGGGCAGGTCTGGGTCCGCCAGGGCTGGGGCTCGCTAGCTCCGCTCACCCTGGCAGGAATCAAACCACAGTGAGTTATGTCCTCTTTGGGGCACTGAGCACTGGGTTGTGCCTAAGCTAGAGTAGACAGAAGCCCTGCAGACTTCCCCCAGTCAGCTCTGCCAGTGGACCTTGGGCTTTAACTGCAGCATTGGCCACTCTGCTCCGGCACTGGGGCCTCACATGGCACCAGCAATACACCTCAGTCTTAGCCTACCCCAGCCCCCTGCACTCCAGCCTCAGGGCCCCACAAGCCCAGCCAATGCACCTCAGTCCTGACCTGCAGCCCACGCTACCCGGCCCAATGGATCTCACCCCTGCCCTACAGTCCGTCCTCCGGGATACGTTCAGCCCTGACATCTCTGCTGAGATTCCCAAGAAAGGGGCTAATTAGGGCCAGTGCCTTATCATCAACTTATTACCGAGCTGCTCAGCCCCTTGGGCAGAAATTCGTTGTATTCCTGACAAAGGATCAGGTTCGTCCTGTGCAGGAATGAAGAGGAGAGACACTCCCTGGAGGGTGTGCAGTGTGAATCACCCCAAGACTCAGACACTCTCAGTCAGGAGCAGCGAAAGCTCTCTAAAACTGTGGAGGGGGGCACCAGTTTTTCTAAGTATGGGCTGGATGAATGGACTGTAAAGTGGATAGAAAGCTGGCTGGATCGTCGGGTTCAACGGGTAGTGATCAATGGCTCCATGTCTAGTTGGCAACCGGTTTCAAGCGGAGTGCCCCAAGGGTCGGTCCTGGGGCCGGTTTTGTTTAATATCTTTATTAATGATCTGGAGGATGGTGTGGACTGCACTCTCAGCAAGTTTGCAGATGACACTAAACTGGGAGGCGTGGTAGATACACTAGAGGGTAGGGATCGGACACAGAGGGACCTAGACAAATTAGAGGATTGGGCCAAAAAAAACCTGATGAGGTTCAACAAGGACAAGTGCAGAGTCCTGCACTTAGGACGGAAGAATCCCATGCACTGCTACAGACTAGGGACCGAATGGCTAGGTAGCAGTTCTGCAGAAAAGGACCTAGGGGTCACAGTGGACGAGAAGCTGGATATGAGTCAACAGTGTGCTCTTGTTGCCAAGAAGGCTAACGGCATTTTGGGCTGTATAAGTAGGGGCATTGCCAGCAGATTGAGGAACGTGATTGTTCCCCTTTATTCAACATTGGTGAGGCCTCATCTGGAATACTGTGTCCAGTTTTGGGCCCCACACTACAAGAAGAATGTGGAAAAATTGGAAAGAGTCCAGCGGAGGGCAACAAAAATGATTAGGGGTCTGGAGCATATGACTTATAAGGAGAGGCTGAGGGAACTGGGATTGTTTAGTCTGCAGAAGAGAAGAATGAGGGGGGATTTGATAGCAGCCTTCAATTACATGAAGTGGGGTTCCAAAGAGGATGGAGCTCGGCTGTTCTCAGTGGTGGCAGATGACAGAAGAAGGAGCAATAGTCTCAAGTTGCAATGGGGGAGGTCCAGGTTGGATATTAGGAAACACTATTTCACTAGGAGGGTGGTGAAGTACTGGAATGCGTTACCTAGGGAGGTGGTGGAGTCTCCTTCCTTGGAGGTTTTTAAGGCACGGCTTGACAAAGCCCTGGCTGGGATTATTTAGTTGAGAATTGGTCCTGCTTTGAGCAGGGAGTTGGACTAGATGATCTCTTGAGGTCCCTTCCAACCCTGATATTCTATGATTCTACCAGCGCCCAAATCCTGTCTCCACCCCCAGCTTCCCCTGAGGCCCCACCCCCTTTTCCCTCAGGCCCCTCCCTCGCACTGACCATTTCCCTCAAGGCCCCGCCCCCATGCTGCCTTTTTCCCTGAGGCCCTTCCCCCAGGCCGCCTCTTCCTTCCAAGACCCCCCGCTCGCTTTTCTCTGCTCTCTCCCCCCTGTCACTTGCACATGCAGACGGTAAAAAGTGGGAGGGCTATGCCTTTAAAAGTGATGGAGCCATGGCCTCCTTTGGTGCCCCTGTTCCAGTGCCCCTGCTCTCAGTCTAGCTGGGCCCATGCACATGGTTTTCAGTAGTCAGCATGTGCAGAGACCCACTGCCTGGCTCCCGATCCCCTGCGATAGGGGGAGTCCCTATACAAGGGGGCCTCATTGTAGCACTAAAGCTCTGAATCTCACAGCGGGGGACTCTGCAGTTCAGCTGTTTCTTCCCCCGTTATTCTTCCAAATAATGTGCAGCCCTCATCCAAAGCTCCCGGCCCCTGCACATCTCAGGACATGGACTGGGGGATGAGAACCACTGCAGGGGCCAGAGGGGAAAAACTCAGAACTTTGGGGTTTTGGCCAGGCTGGGGATTAAACAAAATTCTCCAATCTCAAAATCCATTTTCTGACCTGCTCTCCAGCCAAGCACTGCCTAGATCCCGCTCAGCTTGGAAGGACTGATGGGCTCTCAGCACATTGTGTCAGAGTTTCCAGGTGAGAAGCAGGTGCAGGCTGGAGTAAGGGCTGTCCTAGGCAGTGGATAGAAGAGGCTAGAGGAGACGAAGCCTCCCCAAACAAGATGTGGAGCATGTCTCTTTGGAGCGCTGCCGCCGAAAAGGCACCCAAGCTGTGGCACGGCGTGCACTCTGCCCCACGGCCCCGCTCCCACTCATCCCCTTCCCCCATGGTCCTGCCCGCACTGCTCCTCTTCCTGCCCCTGCTCTGCCTCTTCCCCCCACCCCCGAGGTCCTGCCCTTGCTCCACCTCTTCCCCAGATCCCTCCCCACGCCTTTCTGCCCCCTCCCCTAAAGGCTACCCCACCCACCGGGGATGGAGAGACGCAAGTGGTGGGCGGGGGGACCTCAGGGGAGGAGAGGAGTGAGCAGCAGGTGGGGGAAGCCTCAGGGGAGGGAGCAGAGAGATGTGAATGGTGGGTGGAGGGGCTTTGTGGGAGGGGGCCAAGTGGGAGCAGAGCCTGGAGTGGAGTGGAGTGGAGGTGGAGCGTGGGTGGGGCCTCAGGGGGAGGAGGCCCAGCAGGGGCAGGCCTGAGGGCGGAGCAGGGGGTGGGGCCACGATCCAGGGAGCTTCCGGCGCTCGCGCCCAGCCACCCCAAAAGCAGGAGTCACACGCTGTCCGGGGGGCTGGCTAGCATGGAAAAAGGCATGGTCAAAACAGGAGCAGGAGATAGTAGTTTCAACAGTCTGCCCTGGCAATGGGAATGTTCCCAGCCAGGTAGAGACGCGGAGAGACTGCTTCCCTTAGGAGCTATGTACTTGCCTGGGGATTACCTGGACAGGTCTCACCTGTGGATTAGCTGAACCCTGGTTGAATGGTCAGCAGGTAATTGCCTCTGATGACTCATCAAACCCTGGCTCAGGAATGACTCATCAGGCTTAAACAACAAGGAGTCTAGTGCCACCTTAAAGACTAACAGATTTATTTGGGCATAAGCTTTCGTGGGTAAAAACCTTACTTCTTCAGATGTACATCATCAGGCTTAAGCAGGCTTAGGCTGAGAAGTATCCCATCACCCCCCTTCAAAAGATGCCTACCAAAAGGCATCTTCAGGCCTGTTTTGTCAGGGTATGACTGATGGAATTCCCAAAATAGGTCAGGTGCATATATGTTGGCAAGCAGGCTTCCATGAGCGATCAGCTGGACCACAGACCTCACAATCAACAAGGTATATGAGCTTTCCTTGGAGAACCTGGGGGTCCAAGATCTGCCTCACCAATATTCTTCCTGCCCCTGGACAATGACAGGGCGGAGGAGGTGGCTGTATCTGTCCAGGAAAGGAGTTATTGATATACTTTTTTCAGCAGTGAAACATGAAAAACCGGGTGCACCTTCATCATTGGGTAGCTGGCATTTCAAGGCCATCCAGTTAATATGTTGGACAACCCAGAACAGGCTGACATAGGGGAAGTCCAGCTTTCTTGAAAGCCAGACAGTGTCCAGGTGTTGCATCGAAAGCCATACCTTATCCCCGACTGCCAGGTGAGGGATGTTCTTCCAATGAAGGTTGGAGTATCATGTGTAATCCTTCGTGGCTGATTCAAGGTGAGTTTTCGATCTTTGTGGATGTGATGCAGGTGCTTTACCATGTTGGACACTGCAGGAACCTGGGACACTGGCAGTACAGACAGGTGAAATGAGGGTGGAAACCGTAGTTGGCATAAAAAGAACTCCAGTGGATTGACTTGTGATTGGAATTGTTGTATGCGAACTTGGCAAGGGGAAGAAATGGCAGCCAATCATTTTGATGGTGAAATCAAAATTGGGAGAAAAAAGGGACAGACAGATCTGGCACTGATTGGGAGCCTTTGCAGTTCGCAGGTACTCCAAGTTTTTATGCTCCGTGAATACCTGAACTGGAAAACACATGCCTTTCAACTGATGGCGCCATTCCTCAAGGGCGGTTGTCGTGGCCAGCAGCTGCTTGTCACAGACTTCATAATTTTGTTCCACGGGCATCAACTTTCAGGAGTGAATGCACAGGGGTGAAGAACACTTGGGGACTCGTGTTGCTGTGATAGCAGTGCTCCAACTGAATAATTAGAGGTGTCTGCTTTGACAATGAAGGGTTTCTTCTGGTCCGGGTTAACTCAGACAGATGCTGATGTAAATGCGTCTTTCAGTTTATCAAAGGCAGATTTGGCCTCCTGCACCCAAACAAAGGCTGTGACCTTGCAGAGCATCTGGGTAATTGGATTGACCACCTTTGAAAAACCCTTGATGAACCGCCGGTAGAAGTTTGTAAACCCCAGGAAGCACTGAACATCACAGAAGTTTCTTGGAGCTGCCCTGTCCACAATTGCAGATATTGTTTGGGGATCCATGCATATCCCATAGGGGGAAATGATATAGCCTTAAAAGTCAGCAGAGGTGCGGTGGAACTCACATTTCTCGGGTTTCCCATACAGGCCATTTGCTTGAAGACACTTGAGTACAAGTGGACATGCTGATCACGAAGGGCTTGGCTTTTCGAGAAGATGATGTCATCTAAGTAAATCACTATGAACTCATCCAGAACATCCTTAAAGATGTCATTGACAAAGTTCTGTGATGTGACTGGGGTGCTGGAAAGACCAAAGGGCACGATGAGGTATTCAAAATGACCACAGCAGGTGCAAAACTCTGTCTTACACTCATCACCCTCTTGAATATGGACTAGATTGTAAACACCATGAAGATCAAGCTTGGTGAATATTTTAGCAGAGCCAACCCACTCCAATTGCTAAAAGGTAAGGTGTATTTATTCTTGATGGTAATGTTGTTCAGGGATGGATAGTCTACACAATGACGCCAAGAGCCATCCTTCTTTTTGGCAAAAAGAATCAGGGTCCCAGTGGGGGATATAGATGGACAGATAAAGTTCTTTGCCATATTCGCATTGAGATAGTCCTGTAGGGCCTGAGTTCCGGTTCTGACAGGGGATAGATGCATCCAAATTTTGGTCCCTGACTGGAGATAGATGGGGCAGTCTCAGGACCTATACATGGGTAGGACATCAGCATTTCTTTTATCAAACACTTCAGCAAAAGGTCAATATTTTGCAGGGACTGGCAAACTGCCAGTTCCTTGAGTGTGCTGGGCACAGGAGGTGGCAGCTTTCTCCACGCTGTTTCTCATTTCCTTGGTGACTGACTTGACTAGAAACCATTTCTGGCTGTAGCTTGATCCAAATCCTACCTTTTGCATCTTCCAGAAGATATTTGGATCATGGACTGAGAGCCAGAAGATGCAAAGTCTGATTGGGAAGTGTGATTGAGCTAATCAAGTTGAATTGCAGGGTTTCTTGATGGCCTTGGATTTCAACCCAAAGGGTTGACCTGAGGACAGCAAACTACCATCAATTGATTCTACTAGTTCTGGGATGAGCTTTCTTTGTACTGCAAGCTGGTTAGCCTTAGTGAACCCGGCATCCCTAAAATTGCTAGAGACTCCAGAATCTACAAGCACAAGCTGGGTGCAGCTCACCTCAGGTGTAGGCAGGACACAGAGACAGAGCAAGATGTGCAGGTGGGGATGCTCTAAAGAGCATTTATAGAGACAAATGAACCCCAAGAACAGGTTCTGAATAGGGAACCTCTGGGGTAAACGACAATGGACTGTAACAGTACATGAGAAGAAGAAAGGACACAAGATGCTACAGATGAGAGACTCTGCCCATGGCAGTGTCTCGTGAAAGGTGGATCTCAGCTTTTTGACCTGGACAAGCATCGTCAAGCCTGACCATTGGGTGAGAAATACCTTCTTAGACAGAAATGTCACTTGTTGTTAATACAGGCTATAGTTTGCATGTTATATTTTTCTTTTACCTGTAACCTTATGTTTCCAAACCCTTATATTTACTTTTATTTGAATCTCCAGCTCAAGCTCTATTAAATAAACGTCCATTTGGTTTTCATCTAGACACATCTAAGTGTCTTGTGCTAAGGAGAGTGTAGAACTGAAAGGGAACCAGTGAACCGGAGGACCCTGCTTCTACGGAGGCAGCGGATCAGTGTACATTGTGGGTGTCCAGAAGATGGGGACTGGGCACTCAAGTGTAACAAAGTGTGAAGTGTAAATTTCTAGTCTGCATTGGGAGACAATGGGGGTTGTTGAGCACGGAGCAGGGTGCTTGGGTTGCCAGCAGCCGGTAGTTGGGAAGGGTCTCTCCTCATGGGCACAGACAGGGCTCTTTCTTGTGGTAAGCAAGTGGCAGTGATTCATCCTGGACACCTCATGTAACCCCAAAAAGTGTCACTCCATTCTCGCCTCTTCTGATACCCTTGATTTTGCATGGCACACTGCACACCTAATTAATTAGGAGAAAAAACACTGTTAATCTAAAAGGCCATCATTTTAGTGCTGACAGGTAATTACCAGCTAAGAAATGATAAATCTCACTGAACATTGTTTGTCTTTAACAAACGCATTAAAATTATGTGTCACTCTATAGCTGAGGCTTAACTTACTGTGTCGATGAACAAAGAGAGCTCAGCACCACCCTGAAGATGACTTCCTGACACCTACCGATGTTTTTCTCGCCATTCCTTTCTTTAGACTTGGGTAAGAAAGACTTCTTCCTAAAAGCCCTCCCTAATGCAAGCTATGGAGAGAGCTGATTAAAACTGATAAACGGAAATTCTTCATTACACAGCACTCAACTAGTCCACAGGTCTCGAGGCAGCCCTCAGACACAGCCACCACCCAGCAGCTCACTGGTACCAGCAGGAAGTGTGGACTGGTGGATTCTACCGCTTATGACAAAAATAATCTGCGACTATTGCAACAAAGATAGAAAATACTTTATAGTGTTACAATTAAATTTGTCACATACTCTGTACTGGTGGCATCCTTAAAGTTTATCCCTGCAGAACATTTGCGGTTTATGATTTTTTTCAGCATTAAACCAGAGGGCCTGTAGTGAGGAGGCATGGCCTCCCTCCGAGATAGACCAGGAGGGGCCACAACCCCACCCTTTTGGGTGCAGAGACAGGAAAGCCACACCTGACCCGCCGGAAGCTGAGGGGTGGGGCAGGAAGTGGAAGTACAGAAGGTGGGCCCTGCAGCTCAGTTGGGCTGGAGCTGCCAAGGAAGACAGACACTTCTCCCCTGCTGCCGGAGCAGGATGTTGAGAAGGAGCTACTGAGGCTGCCGTCTGAGGACTTGTCAGAGCTCCCAGGGCTGCCAGCCAACCAAGGCTCGGGCTACCATGGACCACCGACCCCGGGGAGATGGAGGATATCTACAGCACGGAGGTACCAAATCCCAGGGAGGTAGGAAGTAACCCAGGGAAACTAGACAACAATCTGGTTGGGCCTTGGTCTGATACTAGGTTGGCGTGTTATGGAGGGATCCCCACTGATCCTGTGGCAGACCCCTCTGCCATTGTCAGGGCCCTGAGCTGGGACCTGGTGGAGTAGGGTGGGCCCAGGTCCCTCTACCCCCTGCCACTCTACCTGTGAGGTGGCAGCCTCCCCACATTAAGCTAGGAAGCTTGTGTTTGGTGCTCACCCCTGCCTGAGCCCCGAGAATGCCTTATTGCTCTACCCTGACTGCAGGCCTGAGCCCCTACCTGTGCCCTGCTCTGCCTGAGGGCCAGGGTTCATAGATTCGCTATTGCCCAGCCCGGATCAAGCAGATTGAGCTCTAAAGACCGCTAATTCCCCACTAATTGATTGCAGTCCTAAGGGCTTGATAGCAAGGATGCATGGCCTCCCTCAGAGATAGACCAGGAGGGACGGCCTCACAGGCTTACAGAGCCCTAAAGAAACCTCACAAAACAGTGAAATGCTTCTAACTCAATGGAATCAAATCTACTCAGTGGAATCTCACCAACGCTCACTCAGCAGCTCTTCTGTGCGTTGCCCTTGCTGGAGATTTCACCCCAGTCCAGTTGTTCCGATGGTTAATTACCCTCATTGTTAAAGATGTGCACCTTATTTCCAGTCTGAATTTGTCTCAGCACCAAGGCAGGATGGCTGAGAGTCCACAACAATCGCCACCTGAATGCAGGAGACAGGAGTGTTGTATCATCATCCACAGAGCAGCTGGCCTGGAGGAGCCGTACAGCAAGTGAATGCAACAGAGCGGCAGTGGCAGCAGGAGCAAAAGACGACAAAGCCCCCATTGAAACAGCAGGATCTTCCGCAACAAGGGTCAGGGCCCAAGGGACAGCATCCCCGAGAAGCATTCCCGTGAGTCCTGGTTGCCATAGAGCTGCCGAGGAGATGGAGTCCGCCACCCCTCCTGCCCGCTCTCGACCTTTCAGCTTCCAATTATTTCCAGCATGGCCGTATGAAAAAGCAAAGCCATTTAGTGCATTCCTGAGTGTCATTAGCAGGGTAATTTCCGCACGCTGTAGTTGTAACTATCATTAAGAGGGTAATTTGCAGAGACCTGCCATTAGTCAATTAGAGCTGACATGAGTCTAAAAATAGCCCCCAGCAGAGCGACATTTGCAGGAGGGTCAAGCTGTGTACAGACCAGCCCCGGCCCCCTGCCTCCTAGGAATAGCTCCAGTGTTTGCTCACCAGGCTTGGGTGTGACAGCCCAGCACCCCACCTGTGTGATTGTCGCGTGATTCTTGGCAGTAGTAATATTATACCAGCGCCCTGGCGGGCACAGAGATCAAGGCCCCACTAGGCACAGAACATACACATATGACGAGACAGTCCCTGCTGGTAGAGCTAACAGTCTAGACAAGGCAGACAAACAGTGGGAGAAGAAACTGAGGCACAAAGACGGGAAGGGACTTGCCCAAGATCACCCATCAGGATGGTGGCGGAGCTGGGACTAGAACACAGGTGACCCGAGTCTCGGGCGTCTGGACCATGCTGTGACGAATGGGGGAGCGTTCTGTAATATTGTTATGAACACCATGACTCTCCCTGTTGGGCTTTGCATTGTCACCCCATGGATGCTGTGGGGTTAAGATGTTTCCTCTGGATCAGAGCAGGAGGTCACGCAGCCATCTGGCATTAGCACACCCCTGAGAGCAGGGCTGGAATCGACCCAGCTGAATGGAAGACCCTGGAGCAGCGATAGGAACCTCAAGGACTGGAGATGAACACCTCGCTGCAGAGGCGTCTGAAGGGCAGAGCCCAGAGAACAGAGCCCACGAGGTGTCAGGTGTCTGTGATAAAAAGACCAGCGTGCACAGACACAGGGGAGTGTTCCTGGGACTGGGGGAGAGCAGGGACAGTCCTATGGGCAGTAACTCCCACTAATGGGCATTGTAGGCCAAGCCTGCCTGCCTGGCTCATGCTAACCCAAAGACTGTCAGATTTGGTACGCCAGGTGGCTAACAGATCCCAGGCTGCCTGGGGTCACTGCAGACTCTTACCTAGAGCACTGTGCCCTGAACCGGGGAAGAAAGTCTCCTGGAGGAGCCTGGCTTGACCAGACCTAGCAGATCTCAGACCCCAGCATACAAACGTACTAATTAGCAGACACCACCCAGCAGCAGCTATGTAGAGCTTGCCCTCTGCTGCCCACAATCTACTATGGACACAGACCAGGGGCAGAAGTCCCATCTCAAGGGGTCTGACTGGCAGCAGCCTCCTGGCGCCTGATTGGTTCCCCACCCTATATAAACCCAAGGAATGCCCCAGGAAGTATCCAGGGAACAGTGTGGCTCTTCTGTGGTAGCTGTGACTGTTTCTGCCCCTGAACTCCTGGCTTCAGCCGTGAGTTGATTTGGACTTTGCCTCCTGATCCAGACCCTGAAACCTGACTTGGACTCTGGTCTTTGGTATCGACCCCAGCCTGGAACCTGACCACAAACTCCTCTGCTAGTCCCAGCCTCAGGTTTGCCCCTGGGTCCTGGCTGCCCTTGTTAGGTTGTTCTGGGCATCTCTCTCTCTCGTCCCAAAGGCCCTGTTTGTGATGGCAGTGCTGCTGAATGGCTTGTCCGTTCTCGGGGTCAGTGGCATGTCTGCCTTTCCTCCCCATCGGCCCCCCGCCTCTGTCCTAAACCATTGTCACTTACTTCTGATGGTGCTTCCTGCACAATGGAGCTGGGGCTGTGGGAATTACAGCCAGGGCCGGCCTTAGGGAAAATAGCACCCTGGGTGAACGGGTATTTTGGTGCCCCTGGCCCCTGCTGCCTCCCTGGACCCCCCACAATGGGTCAGCAGCCTAAGGGGAGGCTCAGCGACAGGAGGACACCAGAGGGCTGTGGTGGCAGGGGAGCATGGTGACCTGAGAACCCCAGAAAGGGGGAAGGGAACCAGAGTCATACAAATAGAGCCCCACTGGCTTGGGTATGCGGGGGTGGGGGGTGTCAGTGACATGGGGGCTCCAGAAGGGCAGATCTCTCCCCACACCCCAATAGTGAGCATTCCCCAATATTCAAGTGCCTCTTCCCAGAGAAGGTGCATTATTGGGGGGCATGGAGGTTAAAATGCAAATGCTCCAGTGCACTGGAGCTAGCTAGGGTGGGTGGTGATGGTGAAAGATTTGCTCCTGAAATATCCCCAACCCCCTGCACTAACACCTCCCTTTGGGATGAGCAAGAAAAAGGGGGAACCCCTGAGAGCTGGGAAGCACAGGGAACTGGGGGGGGTCATGAGGGAGGGGAACCTTGAAGACCTGGGGTGAATGGCGGTGGGAGCTGAGAACTGGGACCTGGGGGCACAGGGAGGGGCCCCTGAGAGCTGGGGTATGGGGTCAGGACCCCCCCCCCCCCCGTGTTACTCATATATTTCCCCTGTAGTTTCAGCTCCCTTCTCCTCCCTGGAAGAGGTTGGCAACTTCCATCTCCCATTGGCTGGCCGAGATGGCTCGCTCACCTTCCATTGGGTGGCAGCGCTTTCGTTCAGGCCGCCCATGGAAGGAGGAATGGCCCAGACTGGGGATGGTCCCAGAGGGTTGGGGGATGGGAGAGCCTGCTGGCTCGCAGGGTGCGGAAGCGGGACTAGGAGCCGGGCTGGTAAACCACATGCAGTGTGAGCGGGGGACCTCTGCTCAGGAGCAGGGAGGCAGGCGCTCCTTGCCTCTGCACCATGGGCCCCCTCACTATGGCACCCCTGAGGCCAGCCCTGTAGCACACAGCTCCTTGGTGCAGGGACGAGGGACTCCGGCTATGTCTACACTTGAAACGCTACAGCTGTGGTGCTTCAGTGTAGACACTCACTACATCGATGGGAGAGGTTTTCCCATTGATATAGGTCATCTGCCTCCCCAAGAGGCGGTAGCTAGGTCAAGGGAAGAATTCTTCCAGTCACCCTCCACACTGTAAGTTAGGTCGGCATAACTATGTCATACCCCGAGAGACATAGCTCGGTGACAGTAACTTTTCAGCATAGACAAGCACTTACACTACGAGCTCTTTTTGTTCTGTGTTTGTACAGCCCCTAGCGCCATGAGGTCCTGGTTCATGACTGTGGCTCCTTGGTGCTACAGTAATAGAAATAATAAATAATCAGCTGCCTTGGTGAGCCAACAAATCACCTCATATCTTGCTGATGGTATATGATGCCCTTAAAGTGGGTCTCTGCTCTGGAAGGGACCACGCAAATATGGCTTCTGCAGATCTGCTCCCTGCCTGCATCAGGGTCAGAGCTGCTATCTTTAGCAACTAAAATCTGTTGCACAGTTCTTTATTCCCACTAGCCCTGCAGAGCCAGTCCAGCTAACGGACAAGGAACTAGAGTCTGATCTGAACTGATTGCAAGACCACACTAAATCCTCACTCACTTCTGGGTAACTGTAACAGTGTTGGGACTCACCTCCTGCTCCCCGAGCCTGGCCAGCACTGCACTGTCCACAGTGCTAGTCTCCCTGCTCTGGAGACAGCCCTTCCCCTATCAAAGGCCTAGGACAAACTGACTCTCTGCTCCCTGAGCAGTCTTTTTATAGGGCTGAGCCAGGCCCTGATTGGCTGCTTCCAATCTGGGCCCCGATTGGCTCCCACTAAACCCTTCTCCGATTGGCTGTCTGTCTGTGCAGGCCCACTGGCCTGCTGCAGCCTAAATTCACCAGGAGTGGGGCAGTCGCCCCACTACAGTAACCCACTGATGGCCTGGTCCTGCTTGCAGGTTCTGAGGGAACATGCAAGTGGGGGTCAAGTTGCAGCCAGCCAATGTAGAGCCAGGGGAGTTGAGTGTTCCTCTCTGTTGCAGGGAGTGACCTGTTTTGTATGTCTGGGGTTGGTTGGTGGGTTGGTTGGTTTTTTTAACTCTTGTGTGGTGTTATTCTGGATTCTAAGAAATAGTTGTATTATGATGCAACATTCCTTCAAGAGGATTTTGTTTTTATTTAATTCTTCGGTGTGCATGCTGTGAAACATAATTATTTCTTTCTATATTTTGTAAAGTGCCCAGTTACAGTATTGGCCAGTATCTAAATAGGTCAGGGCCCAACTGTGCTTCCTTTACTCCCATTGTGTAATGAGTAGTCAATCCTATTGATCGGGAATGAGCAGACCCACTTCCCCCAGTTACTCACCCTGCCAAGTGGGTTGCATCTGCATGGGCAGGGAGGCTGGTCCTTCTGCAAGCTCCCCCTCCTGCCACACACTGTATCCTCTGCTGGGGTAGGGTTGGCAAGACCCTCAAGAGCTGTAGATTTGGAGGCTAACATCCCATTGAGACTCATGGGGCACTTCCCCTAATAATAAATGGAGATACCCCATCTCCTAGAACTGGAAGGGACCTTGAAAGGTCATTGAGTCCAGCCCCCTGCCTTCACTAGCAGGACCAAGTACTGATTTTGCCCCAGATCCCTATGTGGCCCCCTCAAGGATTGAACTCACAACCCTGGGTTTAGCAGGCCAATGCTCAAACCACTGAGCTATCCCTCCCCCCTGTCTAAGAGCTATTGACTCAGGCTCTCGGCAAACTCAGGCAGCCGTCACTGCATCAGTCACACGCGTGTCTCATTTTTGAGCTTCTCTTTGCAATGATACTTTGTTCTGAATGGAAGCTGAGATTCCACCCTCCTCACATGACTTCAGGAGCCGCGGGCCTGCTGCTCCTCAATCCAGGCCTGATACCCTTTGCTGTCTTTCCATATATGTGTCTCTGAGTAAGTGCATCACCTGGCCCCAGTGCTTTGGGCCAAGTCCCTGTGCTTCTCTTGCCAAATGGCCAATTCAGCATCAAGACTTTACTGCAAGCCCCAGCAGGACCATCTGGGGCTGGAAAGGAGCCTGTAACTCACAAATACTGTCAATAAGTAATCTGTGTGGCAAGAAAAGCTCTCCAGCCCAATAAGAAGAACTGGCTTTCTGCTAGACCTCTCCTCTGTTTGAGAACCTCCCCTCAACCCCACAGGAAAGTCCTTCTCGAAGGAGATCCATCGAACTCAGTTGCACTTTTAGCCTTGATTCAGAGAAAGCCTGCTACAGCCGGAGGAAATGTTCCTGTCCCCTGGAAGGGCCTGATCCTGGGAGACTCCTGGAAGAAGGACCTCCCTTGAAGCTGGCACTCAGTTGGGCCCCAAAGCCGTTATTAACAGGCAGAAGGATTCTCTGCCAAGGGAAGTGTCCCCAGGGAGCCATACTAGGCAATAATCACACGCGAGAGCCATTTTAATGTTCTCTAAGCAGCCTTGGATTGAAGCAAAGAATGAACTTGGATTAATAGGGGGCTCTTAAATTTTTCATTGCCGAGCACAATATGCATTGGTAGGAACGGCGAGGGAACTGAGACCTATTTATCATCCTGAATGCCAGCAGCAAAGGGATACAAGAGAGGGCAAAGTCATAAGTGTCGACCACCTGACCAGGACGGTGATAGTGATGATGAAATGCTAAGGGAAATTAGAGAGGCTATCAAAATTAAGAACTCAATAATAGTGGGAGATTTCAATTATCCCCATATTGACTGGGAACATTTCACTTCAGGACGAAATGCAGAGATAAAATTTCTCGATACTTTAAATGACTGCTTCATGGAGCAGCTGGTACGGGAACCCACAAGGGGAGAGGCAACTCTAGATTTAGTCCTGAGTGGAGCGCAGGAGCTGGTCCAAGAGGTAACTATAACAGGACCGCTTGGAAATAGTGACCATAAACAATAGCATTCAACATCCCTGTGGTGGGAAGAACATCTCAACAGCTCAACACTGTGACATTTAATTTCAAAAGTGAGGGGGTTAGTTAAACAGAAGTTAAAAGGTACAGTGACTAAAGTGAAATCCCTGCAAGCTGCATGGGCGCTTTTGAAAGACACCATAATAGAGGCCCAACTTCAATGTATACCCCAAATTAAGAAACACAGTAAAAGAACTAAAAAAGAGCCACCATGGCTTAACAACCATGTAAAAGAAGCAATGAGAGATAAAAAGACTTCCTTTAAAAAGTGGAAGTCAAATCCTAGTGAGGCAAATAGAAAGGAGCATAAACACTGCCAAATTAAGTGCAAGAATGTAATAAGAAAAGCCAAAGAGGAGTTTGAAGAACGGCTAGCCAAAAACTCCGAAGGTAATAACAAAATGTTTTTTAAGTACATCAGAAGCAGGAAGCCTGCTAAATAACCAGTGGGGCCCCTTGATGATCGAGATACAAAAGGAGCGCTTAAAAACGATAGTCATTGCGGAGAAACTAAATGGATTCTTTGCTTCAGTCTTCACTGCTGAGGATGTTAGGGAGATTCCCAAACCTGAGCTGGCTTTTGTAGGTGACAAATCTGAGGAACTGTCAAGGATTGAAGTGTCACTAGAGGAGGTTCTGGAATTAATTGATAAACTTAACATTAACAAGTCACCGGGACCAGATGCCGTTCACCCAAGAGTTCTGAAAGAACTCAAATGTGAAGTTGCGGAACTGTTAACTAAGGTTTGTAACCTGTCCTTTAAATCGGCTTCTGTACCCAATGACTGGAAGTTAGCTAATGTAACGCCAATATTTAAAAAGGGCTCTAGAGGTGATCCCGGCAATTACAGACCGGTAAGTCTAACGTCTGTACCGGGCAAATTAGTCGAAACAATAGTTAAGAATAAAATTGTCAGACACATAGAAAAACATAAACTGTTGAACAATAGTCAACATGGTTTCTGTAAAGGGAAATCGTGTCTTACTAATCTATTAGAATTCTTTGAAGGGGTCAACAAACATGTGGACAAGGGGGATCCAGTGGACATAGTGTACTTAGATTTCCAGAAAGCCTTTGACAAGGTCCCTCACCAAAGGCTCTTATGTAAATTAAGCTGCCATGGGATAAAAGGGAAGGTCCTTTCATGGATTGAGAACTGGTTAAAAGACAGGGAACAAAGGGTAGGAATTAATGGTAAATTCTCAGAATGGAGAGGGGTAACTAGTGGTGTTCCCCAAGGGTCAGTCCTAGGACCGATCCTATTCAACTTATTCATAAATGATCTGGAGAAAGGGGTAAACAGTGAGGTGGCAAAGTTTGCAGATGATACTAAACTGCTAAAGATAGTTAAGTCCAAAGCAGACTGTGAAGAACTTCAAAAAGATCTCACAAAACTAAGTGATTGGGCAACAAAATGGCAAATGAAATTTAATGTGGATAAATGTAAAGTAATGCACATTGGAAAAAATAACCCCGACTATACATACAATATGATGGGGGCTAATTTAGCTACAACAAGTCAGGAAAAAGATCTTGGAGTTATCATGGATAGTTCTCTGAAAATGTCCACGCAGTGTGCAGAGGCGGTCAAAAAAGCAAACAGGATGTTAGGAATCATTAAAAAGGGGATAGAGAATAAGACTGAGAACATATTATTGCCCTTATATAAATCGATGGTACATCCTCATCTCGAATACTGTGTACAGATGTGATCTCCTCATCTCAAAAAAGATATACTGGCACTAGAAAAGGTTCAGAAAAGGGCAACTAAAATGATTAAGGGTTTGGAACGGGTCCCATATGAGGAGAGATTAAAGAGGCTAGGACTCTTCAGCTTGGAAAAGAGGAGACTAAGGGGGGATATGATAGAGGTATATAAAATCATGAGTGATGTGGAGAAAGTGGATAAGGAAAAGTAATTTACTTATTCCCATAATACAAGAACTAGGGGTCATCAAATGAAATTAATAGGCAGCAGGTTTAAAACAAAGAAAGCGCACAGTCAACTTGTGGAACTCCTTACCTGAGGAGGTTGTGAAGGCTAGGACTATAACAGAGTTTAAAAGAGAACTGGATAAATTCATGATGGTTAAATCCATTAATGGCTATTAGCCAGGACGGGTAAGGAATGGTGTCCCTAGCCTCTGTCTGTCAGAGGGTGGAGATGGATGGCAGGAGAGAGATCACTTGATCATTGCCTGTTGGTCCACTCCCTCTGGGGCACCTGGCATTGGCCACTGTCGGTAGACAGGATACTGGGCTGGGTGGACCATTGGTCTGACCCAGTATGGCCATTCTAATGTACTTGTATTTAAAGGAGCTGGACTTTGGTCTCTCTCTGTCTTGTTTCACTATCTGCGATGTGAGGAGTATAGCCTTTCCCTACTTTATAGGGGTATTATGAGCACAAGTACGTGAAAGATTATGAAACAGTGATAGATTGCTATGGTAACAGGAGCTAGATAGGTACCTGAGCCAGACCAATAAGGTGGGAATAATAAAATGAGCAGAGTTGAGCAGGAAGATGGGGATGTTTCATGGGCGTGGGCTCTGTTCAATGCAATAGAGTGATTAGCTAGAAGTGCGGGACACCAAATGTAGAAGGGAGAAGCAGTTGGGTCTAGCTGAGATCCTGCTCCCCAGGAGGGACGTGGGGCTGTCAAAATCTTCTGGTCGGACTGGAGAACGTGGGGTGGGGGAGGTGGATGAGAAGGGGTGAGACAAGGATAGTATTTTTGAAAGCCAAGTCTTCACAGCAGCAAGATGAAAAACCTTGCTGGATCAATAGTTAGGCCAAGACCTGTTGCTACAGTTACACAAACGCTAGAACAAACTTATACACTCACACATACACACGTAAGGGATGGTTACAGATTGACCTACTGTACTGGGTAAAATCAACAGGGCTCTTGGGAAACAAACAGGAAGGCAAAACAATGACTGGAGAGAAAACTTCCCGTGTCCCTCCCCCCCCCCCCCCCCCCCCAGCAAACACCTGGAGTCCGGGGATTGTTACAAGACAAGAGAGTCAGTTTCAGCCTCGCACCAAACTGATTTTGGGCAGCAAGGTCAAGCCCAGGCAAACTGAGGACGGAGGACTGTGAGCTAGTGAGACTCTGTGATGGTAGGAGGTTGTGAGGGGAAAGGGAGGGCAATATGGGGCAGGTGGGAGACAGGGAGCGTGGGGGCAGCTGTCTGTCCTGTCTATCTAGGGAAGGGATAGAGAGGGACAGAGCAGGTCAAGAAGGTCAATGGAAGGACCTGGGAGGCCACATCTGGGTGTAGCTCAGGGGGGCTGGCTTTTCCCTCTTGCCCAGGAGCGATGCAAGGCTAAAGCGCTCTGAAATGGGCACTCAGAATTGGTATTATGAAAAACTCTATCATCCATCAACAATTATGTTTTCGCAGTTCAATAACTGCAACTCTAGCAATTGTGGACAGACAAAGGCAGAGGGTTCAGAAAATTCTCTCTTGCATAGATTACCTTTAAATAATAATAATCATTAATCATAAAAAGCCAAGATGCCCAGCTTTCTCCATATATAACCCTCTTCCTTGCCTGTGTGCCCTGCCATCCCTCATACACTTTTATTGAATAACATTTTAGGTGAAGTACGGGTGTATTCTAGAAACAGATGAAAAGTCTAGGCTATTGAGATGCTGGTTCTGATTCATTGCTCTCATAAAGTAGTGCAGCTCCCTTAAACCCACTGATTTATGCTGTTTTGTACCAGCGGTGGATTTGACCCACAGTATCTATGTGAATAAAGTGAGACAATTTTCGAGTAAAATGAAAACTTGGCAACGATCCACCTGCAAAAGGCATCGCTTCCCAACAAGCGATCACGGAGGGAGTTTGTGAATTCCTGTCCTGATGGAAAGTTGAAAATAATTTATGGAGAATGTGGTAAGGAGGGGAGGGGATAAATTCCAGGGGATCAGGTTGGGCTGGGCATGGCAGCGCACTCAGCACAGTCGTTAACCAGTACTTGGGGACATAGGTGCTAAGTTTTATTTTTCCACAGGGGTGCTCCACCCTCATTCTCCCCCAGGCCCTGCCCTCACTCTGCCTCTTCCCACCCCCACTCCGGTACTTGCTCTGCCTCTTCACATCCCTGCTCTGCCCCCTCTCCCAAGGCCCAAGCCCTCTCTCTGGGGTCCGCCTCTTCCTGCCCCGGTCCGCCCCCGAGGCCCCGTCTGCCGCTCACTGCTCTCCGCCCTCCCCCAAGCGCCTCCCCCACCCACAGCGCCCAACAGATGTGGCTGCTGGGTGCTGTGCACCCACTATTTTTTTCCATGGATGCTTAAGCACCCATGGAGTCGGCACCTCTGCTTGGGCAGATGAGGAATGACTCATTGCAACCTAAGACTGTGGCCAGTCCCTGTGAAGAAGTGTGCTAGGAGCTCCCCATGTGTCAAGCTTAATGGGGTGACTCTGCTACCCACCCTACATCATCATCATCCTACCCAGCTCTTAGCTAGTATGTTTTGTCAGTAGATCTTTAGTGTAGTTCTCCTTCCAGCACACCTGTGCTATCGTCCCCATGGTACAGGTGGGGAACTGAGGCACAAAGAGGCTAAGCGACTTGCCCAGGGTCACTCTGGAAGCCTGTGGTGGAGCAGGGAATTTATCCAGATCCCTCAAGCTCTAGGCTAGTGCCCTAATCCCTGGATAAAGTTACTAACATCACATGCGTGAGTTCAGAAAGACCCAATCCTACAAGCAAGGACATTGCTGTCAGAGTCTGAGGCTAGAAGGGACTCTTAGATCACCTAGGTTGGCCTCCTGTGTAACACAGGCCATTAAATTAACCCTGTTACCCCAGTATTGAGCCCAATAACTCATGTTTGGCTCCAGAATCTTCCAGAAAGGCCTCCTGGCCTGGTTTGAGGACTTCAAGAGATGGAGAATCACCCCCGCCCCTTCCCTTGGGGGTTTGTTCCACCACTGGCTAACCACCTTCGCTGCTGAAACATTGCACCTAATTTCAATTTGTCTGTTTCCAGCTATACGTTCGACTCTGCCCTTCTTCGCTAGATGAAAGAGCCCTTTAGGCCCTAGGGTTTTCTTCCCAGGAAGGTATTTATACACAGTGAAAGCCTGAGCTCTGTACAAAAAGAACAGGAGGACTTGTGGCACCTTAGAGACTACAAATTTATTTGAGCATAAGCTTTCGTGGGCTACAGCCCACTTCATCGGATGCATGTAGTGGAAAATACAGTAGGAAGATATATATATATTGTGACAGACCCAGACCAGTGGGGTACAGGAGTCTGGTAGAGGGCAAATATACTGGTCATTGGATGAGTAGTTTTCTGTTCCCTGAGTGACCAGAGAAGGGGCTGCACTAGAGTAATCAGGAACCTGCTAGAACCAGTTAAGGCAGGCAGGCTAATTAGGACACCTGGAGCCAATTAAGAAGAAGCTGCTAGAATCAATTATGGCAGGCTAATCAGGGCACTTGGGTTTAAAAGGAGCTCACTTCAGCTTGTGGTGTGAGTGTGAGGAGCTGGGAGCAAGAGGTGCAAGGAGCTGAGAGGGTGTGGGTGTGCTGCTGGAGGACTGAGGAGTACAAGCATTATCAGACACCAGGAGGAAGGTCCTGTGGTGAGAATAAGGAAGGTGTTTGGAGGAGGCCATGGGGAAGTAGCCCAAGGAGTTGTAGCTGTCATGCAGCTGTTACAGGAGGCACTATAGACAGCTGCAGTCCATAGGGCCCTGGGCTGGAACCCGGAATAGAGGACGGGCCCGGGTTCCCCCCAAACCTCCCAATTGACCTGGACTGTGGGTTCTTCCAGAGGGGAAGGTCTCTGGACTGTTCCCCAACCCACATGGTGAATCTCTGAGGCAAGAAAATCCGCCAATAAGCACAGGACCCACCAAGATAGAGGAGGAACTTTGTCACAATACACAGAGAACATGAAACAACGGGTGTTACCATACACACTATAAGGAGAGTGATCCGTTATGCTGAGCTATTATCAGCAGGAGAGAAAAAGAACTGTTTGTAGTGGTAATGAAAATAGCCCATTTCCAGCAATTGACAAGGAGATGTGAGGAACTGCAGCGGGGGGGAATAAGCATGGGGAAATAGTTTTACTTTGTGTAATGGCCCATCCACTCCCTGTCTTTAGTCAAGCCTAATTTAATGGTGTCCAGTTTGCAAATTAATTCCAATTCAGCAGTCTCTAGTTGGAGTCTGTTTTTGAAGTTTTTTTGTTGTAATATTGTGACTTTTAGGTCTGTAATCGAGTGGCTAGGGAGATTGAAGTGTTCTCCAATTGATTTTTCAATGTTATAATTCTTGACATCTGATTTGTGTCCATTTATTCTTTTACGTAGAGACTGTCTGGTTTGGCCAATGTACATGGCAGAGGGGCATTGCTGGCACATGATGGCATCTATCACATTGGTAGATGTGCAGGTGAACAAGCCTCTGATAGTGTGGTTGATGTGATTAGGTCCTATGATGGTATCCCCTGAATAGTTTCTCCCTGTGAGGATATTCTCCAGTCATTGGGGTGGCTCTTTCTGCCCCCTCACCAATTTATCACATTCCGTGGGGCTACTTTATGCTACTGATGTGCATAAGGTTACTCACCAAAGTGTTTGCAGGATTGGGGCTTTTGTGCTTTCAGAAGGGACGTTTCTGTCATTTAATAGCTGAAGGATTTTCAAACACGGGAATTATGATGTGAAAGACATAATGACTTGACGAAAGCCGAACATCCTCTGCTGTTTTTATACCAGTCTAAAGCAAAACATCTTTCAAGTGTCGGTTTTTATGTGGTTTTATCCATAATCATGGCGGAGATATAAAGTTCTGTAATTTATTTCCACTAATGAAGCCAGTCAGCAGCTGATGCTTTTATGAAGGTGACTATGATGTCTGTGCGGTGTACTGATGTTTCTAGGGTGGTAAATTGGATTTATATAGAATGCTCGGCACTCCTGTTGATCAAGGAGTGATGTTTCCCGGACAGCTAATGTGGTTTGGCTTGATTAGATTAATAGCAATTAAGTGAGGTGACATTTGTGATGCAGACTCTTTTGGGGGAGGGCGGTTCTAACATCCCTAACCCGAGCGGTTGTGCCACTTGTATTCGCAGTCAGAGGCCAGGTGTCAAAGACAAGGAAGGAAGAGAGGGTCTGTTGTCGCTCCTAGCTGGGATAATGCAAAACTGCCTCAACATTTGCTGGAGCTGCCCTGGGCACCGAATCCCAGGCAAGGGGATGCTGAAGCAGCAATCCTTTACCCTCAGGCCGTCCCTCCCAATTCAGCCTCTGTTGGGTGATTGTGAGGTAGGAGACACGGTGGTGGATGCTAATCTGTCTGAGGGGCCGCTACAGGGACGGGCAGGGCAGGGAAAGGAGTTCAGGGCAGCAGCCAAGAGAGGTGCCGGTCATCTCATCAGATCCCGCAGCGATGGCCCTTGGGCAGGATCTCCCTCCCCCCCCCCCCAACCACCACACACAAACACCAGAGATTTCTGAAGGGGCCTCCTAGCTGGGAGTGCAGAGGTCCTCCTGGCTTGGAGGATAGGGGGCATTTAGATACAAGGAAAAGACCATATGGGGTGAGGATGCCAGTGAACTCCCTCCCCACGCCCCACTGCTTACTACCTAGGTAAGCTGCTGTCCTGACCCGAAGTCCCAGGAGGCCGCCCTGGGGCGCTGCACCGCCCAAGGGCTGTCTTTCACTGAGCCACTGAAATGGAGCCCCTGGCCGCCTGATAAAGGAAACGGCTGGACTATGTCATCAATTCTAATGATAAATCAGGCTCTGGGGTGGCTTGGCAAAGGCTACTGTGTTCCCAGTATGGAGGAGGAAGGAATTTCAGTGATTCAGGTTGTGCGCTCATGCCTAGGAGCCCAAGTGGTGCTAGACACTGTACATTGTCTACTAGGTGTATTATGGTAACACCTAGGCACCCCAGCCAGGGACCATGCCCCCACTGTGCTAGGGGCTGTACGTTGTCTACTAGGTGTATTATGGTAGTGCCTCAGAAGGCTAGTCATGGATCAGGCCTGCATGGTGCGAGGGGCTGTGCAAACACGGAACAGAAACACGGTCCCTAATCAATACCGTACCCCCCTGAATGTGCGGCGGAGCTGTAATTCCATTTCTGAATCCCCACAGGAAGGCGCAGCGGCGCAATGCGTGGTTTGGAGTCCCAGCCCTCGCCTCCACAACCCGCTAACTTCCGCACTTCCAGCACTCAAGTGCTGCGTAGCCTCCGTGTGTGCGTTCTCAGGGCTCGTCTCGGTGTCCACAGGAACCAGTGGGCAGGGTCTGCTCCTTAAACAGCAGCTGCTTTCTACCCCAGAGGTGGCTGCCTTTTAGCCCTGGTTGAAAGGACACCTACACCTCCCTGATCTTCCCCCAGGTGTGAGGCGGATCAATTGCTGTTTGTAAAACACCGTGAGGACCCTCTGATGGACAGTGCTCTGGATGGGTGAGGGGTGATTATTGGTCATATCAGGTAACAAATGAAGTGCCCCAGAGATCCCAAAAGACAGCGCTTCCTCCAGCGTCTCCCTCTCTTCTGCCTTTTGATCCGCCCCTCTCGCTAAAACCCAGCCCCTGTGTTGCGCTGTCCCCGTTGGAACGAGAAGTGCCTGAACTGACCCTGCTACTGCCAGGCTGATGCTGGGTACCTGGTGGTGTTAGAATTGTTCTGCGTGTTGCTTTGCAGGCCCACAGTGAGTTTAATGGAGGGAATGTTTCTCCTGCTCACAGATGGGGCTTACAAAGCTGCTCTGAGGACCGCGATTACCCCAGGAGCGGAGAGAGGAAAGCAATCCCCGCTCCACTCACCGGCCCCATTCAGCAACGGGCCTGGCCCGAGGTGTAATGTCTCGGTGTTGCCAGGTGTCCCAGTAAGCGAAGGGCTGAGCAGTGCTCAGTGACATCACGGGTGGCGGATGTCATAGGCCAAGGGAGGCTAAGCCTCCCCTAACCCGTGCCATGGCCCCACCCAGGCCCCAGCCCAAGGCCTCGCCATGGCTCCCCTTTCCCCTGAAGCTGGCGGAGGCTCAGCTCAGGCCAACGGCCTGGAGCTGGAGCATGGAAAGCTGCCTGGGGGCCGGGGCGGCAGCCTGGGGGCCAGTCTGGCACTCGGGTTGGAAGGTAGCCAGAGGTCGGGGTGGTTTGGCTGGAGCTCCTCCGGCCGTGGTCGGGTGCAGGGAGGGCTCAGGACTGTGGCGGACAAGGGGGGGCAGAAGGGGCAGAACAGGGGTGGGGCCTCGGGTGGAAGGGGCAGGGCCGGGGGGGGGGTCTAGTCTCTCCAAAGGGGGTGTTCACATGCCACCCATGGGTGACGTGATCTTAGAGCCAGTCACCCACTGTGCACCATGCAAACGGAGCGCACCAGCTGTGTGGGCAAGGCACTTTCGCACTTAACCAAAGGCGCTAGGCCCAGCTGCTTCCGTTGGGTCTCTGCTGCTGGGGCTTTGCTCGTGAGCCCGATGCGCTGAAAATGTCATTTCCTAAAGGGTGCCGAGTGCACTCCTTCATACATAAACACCTGCACACTCCCGTTCACTCACGCACACACTCGCTTGCACTCTGCACGCTTGCTTGGACACACATACTCATGCACATGCTTGCTCAGGCTTGCACGTGCTCACGCACAGCTGGGTGATTGGGACACCTCACAGGAGGCATCTTTTGGAGAATGTGTTGCCCTAGGGGTCAGCTGGCAGCCGCAGCGGTGTGGCAATAGCAGAACAGTGGGAACGGGAAGAAACTAGTGTCCAGCTCATATATGGCCACAGCCTGCTACTGCTAAAGCAGCATGTCTCAGCTGGTTCTCTCCGGGCGCATTTCTACAGCGGCTGATCATGGTGGTGTCTCACTGCCCTCTTGTGCTGAAGAGTTGTTTTATATTCCTATTTGTATTCAGCCCGGCAGAAGCCAAGCAACTTCAGTGCTGAGAATTAAGGACAAAACCCTGCCTGGCAGAGAACTGCAGCTAAGAGTGCTGGCTGCCTGTGCACACCCGCAAACTCCACGCCCCCTAACGCAGAGAGAGGCCAGCCAAGGAGTTACTCACATTCCTGTCCAGCACGGCCAGGACATCACTCTGAGAAACGCAACGGGACCCTCGATCTCATGGGACTGCGGGAAAGGCTCCCTCCCCTCGCAGGACAAAGGTTCTGCTTGTGAAACTAGGCCACACACAGCCAGCCAAACGTCCTCCACCCCTTCCCATAATCCTTTCCACTGACGCCAGTGTCACTAAGGCGGGGATGCGAGGGCACAGAACATCTTGGGGAGGGCCTGAGATTTTCCACTGTGATCAAACCATTAAATGTGGCAGGGTGAGGCAGCCCTTCCTCTCTACATGGTGCATGCTGCAGAAGTGGGAATGGGCAGTGAACAAAGACAAAACCTCCCTGGGAGGGCCCAGTCCTCCTATGATTTGGACCAACAGTAACTACAGCACCGACCCTGAGCTCCCACCCCCACGCCCGGCCCTGCGGGAGACCACACCATAGAGGGGCAGCGGCTATGCAGGCTGCTGGCTCAGACACTGTTGTTCAGCTGATAAATATGGAGGCCGAAGGGGAACGGACTAGCCAGGAGAATTAATCCAGGCAGGGCGTCTCCGTAACCCTTACAGCCCTGGGCAGCCAGAGGTGCAGTCTCACACACAGCACCTGAAATCTACACCTGAGCAACAGCAAAATGGACAACCCCCCCCCCTCCCATCTCCTGAACCCTCGTGCAACACCCGCCCCTCCGAGGGCTTCCTGGGGGCCAGCTCCCCAGCGCTGCCTCAGTCTGGCACAGTCCGAACTCCCCACCCCTGTGCACCCTACCGGCGGTGGGCGCAGCCAGGGAAAGCACGGTGCAGCGCCACCCTTGAGGAGAGCGAGGGGGAGCAGGACCCACCAGTGTGACTGGTGCTGGGGCCCAAGCGTTCACCTGTTACTGGTATCCTCTGCCCCCTGCTGGCTGCACTCGGAAAGACTTTCGTGCAGGAATCCAGAGGCCATCTAACAACGGTACAATGGTTGGCTGCCTGGCAAAGCCAGGCTGAGGTCTCTCTCCCAGAGGGCTGTTAAAAGTGACAGCAAAGCAGTGGCACTGTTATTACATGCAGCACACATTCACGAGAGCTGGGACTAGACCTTCACTAGACCGACGCTCCTTCAGCAGTAAGAACAGGGGCTTTACTACTGGAGCTAACCAGGATTTCGCTCAGCTGGCAGTGGGTTTGTCCTCTTTGTGGGCCAGCTACTAGACGGCACCTCACTCCTGCGGCTCCCCAGAGCCAGTGCCCCTCATTAGACATTGCTTGTGGTGCCCTGGAGAGGGACTTGGTCAGAGGCTGTCTCCCACACTGTGCTTTCAGCAGGTGTCTGAAGGCGAACAGAGGGCACATAAGCTAGCACGCCTGAGAGGTGTGGTTACATACAGGAGTGCAGTGTGGATGGGGCTAAGGGGCGGGTACCAGGTCTCGAGTTTCAATAGTCTCCCACCGAGTGCTGAACCTTTTTCTGCCTGACTCTTACCCAATCTCTTACAGTCCCTGTCCCTGCGTTGTCACTGGTAGTTCCAAGCTGTGCTGACCACATCAGAACAGCTTTCACTGCCCTCTTTTCCGATCAGTCCTGGAGAACGGGGATCCTGCTCTGAGAGCAGCCGGCCGGTCGACCACACCCAGGTGCTGATCAGTGGGGGTGGGTGGAACGATCCCTCATCCCTGGCCTCACTCTGCCTGACAGAACATTCGGCTGCGGGAACTGTCCCAGAGGCTGGAGCAAGGAGGCATTGACCAGACTCCGGCCTAGTGCTGGGAACACATCAAGCACCTGCTGCTCAAACAGTCACTCCAGGAGGGCAGGTCTTACAGGCTTCTTTTACAACCAGCTGGAGCCGGTGGTGTCAAGGACTCCCCGTACAGAGCCTGGAGTGGCTCACGACCCTTCCTTGTTGTCCGACAGGATGCCAATGAGCAGGGCCGGCTCCAGGCACCAGCCGAGCAAGCTCGTGCTTGGGATGGCAGATTCTACGGGGCGGCATTCCACCCAATCCTAGGGCGGCACAGCCACTTTTTGTTTTTGTTTTGTTTTGTTTGCCGATCCGGCCTCCCTGTAGGGGGCGGAGGAGGGCAGCGCCCTGCTGGGAGCGGGCTACGTGCTCCGTCTGCCCCAGCTGGTGCCAGGTCTGTAGCAAGCCCAGCAGGGCAGCTCACGTCCTTCCCTCCCCGCCTACCAGAGCGGCATGGAGCCCTTCCGGCATGCAGCGCGGCAGTCGGGGCTGCGTGGCGAGCGCCCTGCTGAAGCCCCAGCCGCCCCCCTTCTCTCTCTCTCCCCCTGCTCCCTTCCCCATCCCCCCCACTAGCCAGGGCACATCTGCAGCGCAGGGAGTCCCCCTGCACCCTGGCTCCTGCCGCCTCG